>NW_022631024.1:18056726-18469724 GCF_010015895.1 Lontra canadensis | reverse complement strand
GGGGCTGGGGGCGCGTGCGCGGGCCGGGGGCGGGGGCGGCGGGGGCGGCGGCGGCGGCCGCTGAGGAGGCGGCCAACCGGCGGGAGCGCGCGACGCCGAGGCCCTGCGCACGCGCGCTGAGTGCCGCCCGCCGCCCCGCCCCCCCGGCCAGCCCTCGCCCCGCCCCTAGCCGCACGCGCAATGGGAGCAGCCCGCCCCCGGCCTGAACGCGTCCCGCCCCTCACCGCACGCGCAGTGGGCCAGCCCGAGGCCCCGCCCCCGTCCGCGAGCACCGGGCGCGGGGTCGCGCGGAGCGGGCGCGGGAACGGGCGCGGGCGAGGCCGCGGACGGCGGCGGGCTCGAAGGCCCTGGCGAGTCCCGCAGCAGCCCTTTGTCTGGGCCGCGCCTCCTCCACACCGGTCCCGGGTCGTCCACCCCAGAGGTCCCAGCCACCGCCCGGGGGGCAGACGGACACCCCCGGGGAGGCGACACCCCCGCCCACCAGAGCAGCCCCGGGGGCTCCCCCTCCCAGAGAGCGCCGCTGCGGCCGGGCCGCCCTGCCCTTGGGGCTCCGCGTGTGTGCGCGGTGGTCCCCCGCGGACCCACTCCCGGCCTGGAGACCCAGGGCCCGCAGAGACCAGGGACACGGGCTTCCTGAGTGGGGGTCCGGGCGCGGAGGGCCGCCACCCCACGCCACAGCGAGGAGCCCGCGGTCACTGCACAAGCACCCGGTGGAGAGCCCGGCCTGGGGTCCCTCCGGGCGCCCGGCAGGGGCAGGGGCCGCCCCCCAAGAGGCGCGGGCCGCCCCCCAAGAGGCGCGGGCGCATTGGAGCCCGCGGGGAGGGAGGGCAGGCCGGGGCGTCCGGGCGTCCAGGCAGGGGCACAGCGGCGGCAGTGCTGGGCCATGAGCGACACTGACGCCCAAGTCCAGGGCGCAGGAGGGAGAGACACAGCTAGCAAAGGGGGTGGGGGGTGGGGGGTGGGGGGTGGTCAGCACAGGAAGCTCTGACCTCTTAGCGGGGAGCCACAGGGGCCCTAGAGCACAGAACGGAGGCAAGGGCGGGGTGACTAACCCTGTGAGGTCAGGGAACAGGTGGTGGGCAGGGCAGGCAGCAGGGAGCTTGTACCTGGCGCAGGGCAGGACGTGGAATGGGGGAGAAGGACCCGGTCAAGGGTGACTCCAAGGGTGTCCCTGTTGATCTTGTGTCATGCTACTTTGATGGACGCCTTATTAGTTCCAACTGTGTTTCAGCTGACGCCTACAGATTTTCTGCATTTAAGATGATGACAACTGTGAAGCCACGTTCTGGTACCTCTTACTAGTCAGTCTGGTGTCACTTTATTTCTTCCCTTACTTGATGTCCCTGGCCACAGCCTCCAGGCATCCGCTAAGCCAAGGTCACGCAGTGCATGTCCGTGTCTTGTTTCTGCTCTTAGGAGAAAGCATCCAGTCTGCCACTGTCCAGGACTATGTTAATGGGGGGTTTTCCGAGCTTACCCAGCTGAGGAAGTTCCCCTCTATTACTTGTTTGCTGAGTGTTTTATCACGAAAGGGGGTTAGGTTCTGTCCAGGCCCTTTCATGATTGTTCAGATAATGGTGTAGGGTCTTTTTACACTATTAATGTGGTATTGGTTGATTTTCAGATATTGAACCAGCCTTGCATTCCTGAGATAAAGCCCAGAGCAGACCATTTTTTTCAAGTGTGGCAAATCATTTGGGGGGGTTTTGGTGGTGGTGGTGGTGGTGGTGGTAGCTTTACTTAGATGAGTTGACAGGTAGCGCTGTGTAAGGTATACTGTGATGACCTGGTCCGTCTGTAGCACGTAGTATGTGGAGTTTTTACATGTAGGTGTATGTCGTGAAACGACCACAGGTCAGTTTACGTCCATCTCCTCACCTGGTTACCTTGTGTGTGTGTGTGTGTGTGTGTGTGTGTGTAGAACATTTAGCATTCACTCTCCTAGCACCCTTCAAGGATATGCTACAGTGCTGAACACAGGTTGTGTCCACGTCTTGGCTGAGTGAATAATGCTGTCATGAACATGGGGGGGGGGTCTCTTTGAGAGAGTGGTTTTATGTCCTTCAGTGATATACCCAGAAGTGGAACTGCTGGCTTGTACAATAGTTGTTTTTAATTTTGTTTTGTTTTTAATTTTTTGAAAAACCTCCATACCGTTTTCCACCACGGCTACACCAGATTGCATCCCCCCATCAGCACATGAGGACCCCCTTCTCCACATCCTCACTGACACTCCTTATCTCTTGCGTTTTTGATTGTAGCCATTCTGCCCAGTGTGAGATGATACCTCACTGTGGTCTGGGTTACACGGCCCTGATGTTGAGACATGGCAACCGCCATTTTCATGTGTTTGTTGGTCACTGGTATGTCCTCTTTGGATGAAATGTCTGTTCAGATCCTTTGCCAAATTTTAAACTGAATTATTTGTTTGGGAGTGCTTTCCCTCTTCAGGTTTTTTGGAAGATTTTGAGAAAGATTGGTGTTAATTCTTGGGGCAGCTGGGTGGCTCAGTGGGTTAAAGCCTCTGCCTTCAGCTCAGGTCATGATCCCAGGGTCCTGGGATCGGGCCCCACATCCGGCTCTCTGCTCAGCGGGGAGCCTGCTTCCCCCTCTCTCTCTGCCTGCCTCTCAGCCTACTTGTGATCTCTCTGTCAAATAAATAAATAAAATCTTAAAAAAAAAAAAGATTGGTGTTAATTCTTAAAATGTTTAGGATAATTCACCAGTAAAACCATCTGGTTCTGAGCTTTTTTTGGGGGGGTGGTAGATTTTTGATGACTTGTTCAGTCATCCTTAGTCAGTATTGGTATGTTCAGATTTTCTATTCATGATTCAGGTTTGTACATTTCTAGAAATACATCCATTTCTTCTAAGTTATCCAGTTCAGCATGTAATTGTCCATAGCAGTTCTTATGATCCTTTGTATTTCTGCGGCATCTCTTACCATGTCTCTCCTCTTTCATTATACTTTTGATTTGAGTCCTTTTTTTCTTGGTTAGTCTAGCTAAAGTTCTGTCAATTTTGTTTATCTTTTCAAAACACCAGCTCCTAGCGTCCTTAATTTTTTCCCCTCTTGTCCTTCCAGTTCCTACTTTATTTCTGCTCTAATCATCTGTATTATTTCCTTCCTCCTGCTAGTGTTGGGCTTAATTTGTTCTCATATTTCCCTGAGGTGTAAAGTTAGCGTGTGTATTTGCAATCTCTCTTTTCTTCTTAATGTAGGCATTTATGTCTCTAAACTTCCCTCTTAGAACTGCTCTTGCCGGGGGCACCTGGGTGGCTCAGTGGGTTAAAGCCTCTGCCTTCGGCTCAGGTCGTGATCCCAGGGTCCTGGGATCGAGCCCCGCATCGGGCTCTCTGCTCTGTGGGGAGTCCACTTCCCTCTCTCTCTGCCTGCCTCTCTGCCTACTTGTGATCTCTCTGTCAAATAAAATAAGTAAAATCTTAAAAAAAAAAAAAAACTGCTCTTACCCCACCCCATAAATTCTGTATGTTGTATTCTGTTTGTCTGACGATACTTCCTGATTTCTTTTTTGATTTCTTCTTTGAGCCCCTAGTTATTCAGATGTGTATGTTTTAATTTCAGTATATTTGTAGTCCTTCTGGTTTTTTTTTTTAACTTTATTTCTTTATTTGGGGGGAGGGAAGGGGAGAGAGAATCTCATGCACACTGTGCACCAAGCAAGGAGCCTGACACAGGGCTCGATCTCAGGATCGAGATCACAACCATACCCGAAACCAAGAAGACGCTTAACTGAACCACCCCAGCCACCCCGTCCTCCTATTACTGATTTCTCGTTTCATATCATGGTGGTCAGAAAAGACTGGTGATAGGATTTCAGTCTCCTTTGATTCATTAAGACCTGCTCCGTGGCCCAGCCTATGATACGTCCTGGAGAGCGCTCCGTGCACACGTAAGAAGAACTGCGTTCTGCAGCTGCTGGGTGCAGCGTTGTGTGTGTGTCTCCTGGGTCTGTTGGGTGCACCGTTTCCTTACCGAGTCTGTCTCTGGGCAGTCTACCCAATGCCGACAGTGGGATCTTCAAATCCCCTCCTACCACTGTATGTCTATTGTCCCCTTTGCTTCTGTTAATTTCTTTTTTCAGATTTTTAGGAGCTCCTATGTTTGGTGCTATATATTTACAATTGTTATGTGTTCTTGATAAATTGACCCCTTAACCACTATCGAGTGACCTTCTTTGTCTCTTGTGACCAATTTTGACTGACGGTCTCTCTCCTCTCATACCAGCAGAGCCGCCCCTGCTGTCGTTGGGCGTCTATGCACAGGGCATCTGTGTTCACATCCTTTCAGCCTGCGTGTGTCGGTAGAACTGAATTGAATCGCCAAAAGGCAGTTTATTGTTGGATCCCGCTTTTAATCCGTTCAGCCAGGATAAGTCTCTTGATTGGAAAACTTAATCCATTTACATTTAAAAGAACTAATAAATGGAAGGACTCGGAATTGCCAATTTGCTCACTGTTTTGTATCACTTTGTTCTTTTGTTCTTCACCTGCTGTCTTCTTTCGTGGCTTATTTCTTGCAGTGGTGCGCTCCAACTCCTTTCTCTTTTATGCAGATATGAGTCTTTTTTTTTTCCAGTCTCTACACCCAACATGGGGCTTGAACTCATGAGCCCAAGCTTAAGTCACACGCTCCACCGACTGAGCCAGCCGGGCGCCCCATAACAGCCTATTTTAACGCAACAACACTCGCCTTCAGTCACGTGTGAAAGCTACGCCGTTGCTCCTCCCCCTCCCTTTTTGCCACTGACGCCACAGCTTGCGACTTCCCATGCGCGCCGGTTTGCAGGCTGTGGGGCTGCCGCCGGTTTCCAGCGCTTCCCCGGTCTGCGCCCTGCACCAGAGACAGCAGTGCCTCACACGCCCGTCGCGGGGTGAGGGGTTCTGAATGTGACTATGTATTTGCTTTTCTACTTTCATTTGCTTTTATATTGTCACTTCGCATCCTCTCATCACAGCTTGAGGAGGTCCCTTTAGCGTGTCCTGAAAGGCAGGTTTGGTGGTGATGAACTCCCTTGGCTTTTGTTTGTCTGAGATGTCTTTATCTCTCCTTCATCTCTGAAGATGGGGGAGGCGGGGGGGGGGCTAGTCCCTCCCACTTCTAGGCTGTGAAGACCCGCCTGGGTGGGGGAACAGCTTCCTCTGTCCCCGCTCAGGACAGTGGGATCACCTCTGGTGTGGCGGTCATTCGGGGAGGAGCTGGCTTAGAGGCTGGCGCTGGGGCTGCTGGGGGAGCCATGGATGGCAGGCTTGTCACCAAGGCGTGGGTCCCGTCTGGTCCCTGGGGGATGCAACTGCCTTCAGCCAGGACCTTGTTTGGTAGGGCTGGCGCTGCGTCTGCCGCTGGGCTCTCAGATAGCAACAGTTACCCAAAACAGAGTTGGCCTCTTGGTGGGCTTTAAGCCAAAACATACAACCAAGTCCAACGACAGGAAGAGGAAGGGTTTACTTGCAACAAGTCAAGGACCTTTCTCTGAGCCGTATCTCTCCTGACAACAAAACTGGGGAGCTTGTGAGCACAGGCCTCACGCAGTGGGGGCATGGCCTAGAGTTACGGCAGAAGTCCTCTCGCGGTGACTGAGTCCAGGTTGGAGTCCCGAGGCCAGCGGGGACCCTGGTGCTCAGAGGGGCTCAGATCCGCGAGGACTGCTCTAGCGTGCACTGGGTCTTTCATCTTGACTATGATTAGGCTGTTCCCTGATGGGGGCTCATGTCCTTCCATGACATGCCTGGGGGCTAAAATGACATGTTTGTCTTCTTCCCAGGGACCCTAACTTTCTGCTTATGTTACAGATCCCTGGGATGGGGAGATGCCATCTTCCGGCCGGGTCACTGGTGGGGCCCCAGGCCGTGGCTGACCAAGTCCCGGCTGCTTCGGGCTACATAGGCACGACTGAGGTCTGCAGACCTGGCTTTGGAGGCATAGATACGTGTGCCTGGGCGGCCTGCACTGGGCTCCCCGGCCAGGGTTGAGGGGGCTGGAGCTGAGGGCAGGGCCTGTTCAGAATCTCTGGGGGCACAGATGGGAGCACATCCTGCCGTGTGTCCCTGTGCTGGCGGGACCGCTTGCAGACTGTGGCTGGGAGGGGCTGGGGCCGGTCACTGGCCACTTGAGGACCCATAGCCGGGGCGAGGTCTGCGTCTGGTCACCAAGGCATGGCTGGGAGTACCTCAGGCCGGGGCTGGTGGCAGAGATGCTGCCAGCTGGACCAGTGCCAGATGGGGCTGTTCTGGGGTCTGCGGCTGGGACCTCTCTGGGCAGGTCAGCTGTGTGGGTCTGAGCCTGCCTTCCCCAGGCTCCTCGGTGTTGGGCTGCACCAGATCCCACAGCCCCCACAAAGGCACTCTGTCTGCAAGTGGGCCCCATCACAGCCACTCAGCAGGGACACAAGGGGGTGTCTGGCCCGGCCATCTTTGGGGAGCCCACCCGTGGACGGTCCTGCCTCCACGCTCCCAGGTGTGGCTAACCACCGCGACACCAGGGGTTCGTACCCGGTTCATGAGATACCAGCCTAGCGTTGTGGTGTCTCTGTCGGCTTTCGGGTCAGGGGAACGCTGGCCTCATAAAATGGGTTGGAAGTGTTCCCTCCTCTTGTGTGTTTTGGAAAGTGTGTGCAGAAGTGGTGGAAGTGGGGTCCACTCCTCTGCGGGCACTGGGTGGGGCTGAGCATCCACGCCCAAGCCCGGGCCCGGATCTGTCGCTGCTGCATAAGAATTCTCCCTGCTGGGGCACCTGGCAGGCTCAGCTGCTGGAGCGTGCGCTCTTGATTTCTGCTCAGGTCATGATCTGGGGGTCGAGAGACTGAGCAGGTGGGGCTGTGTGCTGGGCGTGGAGCCTTCTTGGGGATTCTATCCCTCTGCTCCTCACCCCCAAAAAAAGGAAAATAATAAAATCTTAAAAAAAAAAAAATTCTCCCTCTTCACTGGCTCGGGGTCTACTCAGAGTGTCTGTTTCTTCTTCAGTCAGTTTCAGTATTTTGTGTTATTCTGTCTCTGCCCAAGGGACTTTGTCCTGAGAATTCCGAAGGTCAACTCGTCTTGCCCAAAGACAGCAAAGGCCAGGGTGCGGCTTGTGGCAGAAGGAGCAGGGCCTGGTGTAGCTTTGGGCGCCTTAAATTTGGGACGCCTATTGGACCCCACATGGACACGTCCACTCCTGGGATAGAGGATGCTGCCACCGAGAGGGTACCGCCAGCCATGGACGAAGGGGCACTACGGGGAGAAGCCCCCAGAAGGCCATTACCTCGGGCAGCGGGCAGCCTGGGTCCTGTGTGTGGGCCTGGAGGTCGGGGTGATGGCACCCGGAGAGGGAGCTGCCCTGGGGGCCCGTAGAAAGCCATCTAGGGACCCCAGACAAGCAGACTTGTGGGGCGGCAGAGGCAAAGCGAACGGAGCTACGCGGTCAAGAGTGGCAGAAAAACAGAGTGATGGCCCTGGGCAGGCGTGCATGCCCTGGGGTGTCTCTGTGTCCACAGAGGGGAGAGGCCACAGCCTGTGCGTGTGGACACGCCAGGACTGGTGCAGTACACGGAGTACGATGACGTCCTTCCACCTCAGGCCCAAGAAAGGGCCCGGCCAGGGCACTGGAGGGGGCCAGTCACCTGCTGGAGGGTGGGATGGAGGCGCTGCAGGTGTGAGGGGCCAGGAGGAAGCCCAGCACAGGCGTGTGGGTGGGTGTGAGCAGGGCAGGGCTGGAGATGGCACACACGGCTGGGCAGCCCCATGGGGCTTCTCCTCGTGGACAGCAGGCTAATGGCACAGGGGCACATCCCCCCACCGAGTGTACAGGGAGCCGCTGGGCGTGACAGGGCATGTGGGTGCAAATAAGGCAGAGCCAAGGAGGGTGCATTGCGGGGGGGACTTGGGCCTGGACCGCAGCCTGTGGAGCTGGCAGTGTCAGAGGGGACAATGTGGAAAAAGTGCAGGCTCTCCCGGGATGGTTAGGACTGCTGGGTCAGCATCGTTACAATGACACTCCAGGACTGGTGCCTCTCCACTGGATGGCTTGGTTTTAGTTTTGGATAAGTCCTTTGTACGAAGGAGCCACTGACACAGGCCTCTGGGCGTTCCTGGAAGTTTCAGCTTGGAAGCCATTGTCTTTAACCCAAACTCCAGACACATTCTGCCCGATGGTCCAAACCCTGACTTCACTGTCAATATGGGACTGGTTTTATTTGCAGAGGGAGTGATTTGCCAGGGACCCATCCAGACTCGAAGACGATGTTAGGACCTGCTCCCCAGTGTCCGGCCAGCCCTGGGGCCCTGGAGAGAGACCCCAGGTGGGGTTCCAGCTCCCAAGTCCCAGGAGTGGCGCCCTGTCCTCCCCTTGGCCAACCCACTTGGAGTGTGAGCAGGCAGGTCACTGCCTTGGTCCCTCAAAAGTCCACCAAAGACACAAGGAAGCAAATTCTCCCCAGCAGCAGGTGGCCTCGGGCTGGCTTCCTCCCCACCCACCAGGTGCCGTCCACCTGCTCCCGGGCTCTGTTCCCCCTGCAGGCAGCCCCGGTGCCTTTCCAACCCCGAAAGAAAAAAAAAAAAGACCGTCCTCAGGGCCTCCACCGACTTTGTCCTATTTTTATGCCATTTTCCATATGGTTTTTATAAGCCCCAGGTTCTCCTTGCGTTTCCTTGTTCCCACAGATACTCCAAGTGCCTGCCGCTGGTGGCGTTTCAGCGCCTGGGAACACGGCCATGGACCGTGCGTGGCCCGGCCCCCGCAGCGCCCGTGCGGTGGCCAGAACGGGCCAGTGGAGGCGGCGAGCACGTTCTGCTGAGCTCCTACGGGCGCGACCTGAAGAAAAGTCTGATTCAGCCTTTTCCAGTCACCCAGCAGCTGTCTCTTCTTCATGGAAATTTTAAAATGACATGTTTCTATTTTCAGTTTTGATTCCATTAAAATCTGGCATATTCCGGTCTTCCTGAGAGTCTCGCGGAAGCGTGAGGTGTGCTGAGTCCCCGGTGGCTGGCTCCGGCCATCACGCTCATCACTGCGGGACAGACCGTCCCTCGGCGGCCCAGCCCACCGGGGTGCGTCCGCACGTGCCCATCCCATGGCCCAGAAGGAAGATTTTATTATAAAAGAAAAAAAAGTATTTTTGCCAGGGCAAAATAGGCCAGCCTCCTGGCTTTTTCTTTAAAAAGAAAAAAACAGAGAGACTAGGTCAAAATGAAGCAGAACCCTGGGAGGGCTGCGTGAGGGACGCGGGGGCGGGGCGGGAGGGGACAGCCCTGGAGCCAGAGCCTGGCGGCGCAGCCCTGCCTGCCGAGCGCAGCTGGTCACGGAGCGGGCACCGGAGGCTCAGCCCGCAGTCCAGGCCGGAATGATCTCGCTGTGTTCAGACCTGGCCTCCCAGGGCTCGCTGAGCGGGTCCTTGTGGGCCACCCGCCGACGACGGCCTCTCAGCGGGCCCTCGGCACCCGCAGCTAAGGACCTTCGCCCGGCCCCCCAGGGAGGAGGTGGTGGCCTGTGGGGTACATTTACCTGCCGCCCACCCGGGCTCCCGGACGCACCCCGAGCGTCAGGCCGAGTGGATGCTGTTTATCCTGCAACCGACAGGCCAGTGAAATGGGGCAGTGGCTGGAAAAGACGCCCCCAAGGCAGCGACGTCCTCTGCCCGAGCCTGTGGGTGTGCTGCCGGACACCGATGGCACTGGGTCAAGGACCTCGAGATGGAGACGGTCCTGGATTTCCCAGATGGGCCTGGTCACAGGACTCCTCTGTAGCTGGGTGGGTGTCACCCCCAGAGTCACGTGTTGAAGCCTAACCCTGCCCCTGGTGAAGGTGTCGGGATGCCATTGAGAGGGGAGGAAGTCACCGGGCGGAACTGCAGGAAGGGACCCCAGAGGCCCCCGTGCCCCTCCCGCCGCGGGAGGTCACAGCCAGACGTCACGTCTGTGAGCCGTGGAGCCGCCCCACCAGACACGGACTGTGTGGGCACCGGGGTCCTGGACTAGCAGCCCCCGGAGCTGTGGTCGTGGGCCCATCTGTGGCGCTCCGTCCCAGCCGCGGGGGATGGACCAGGGCCTGTTGTCATAAAAGGGAGGCAGGAGGGTCAGAGTCAGAGGGAGAAGACGGGAGGACAGAAGCAGAGGTCGGAGAAGCCCAGGGTAGGCTCTGCTGGCCTCGAACATGGGTACCAGCCCCCGAGGAGCTGGAAAGGCAGTTGTCCTCCGCAGAGCCCTGGGAGGGACCAGCCTGCCACACCCGCACTGTGGCTGGTGAGGCAGGGCCACAAGCTGGCGTGGGTTGAAGCCACCATGTCGGGGGCACTTGGTCCCCGTGGCCCCAGACCCACACCAACAAGGGAACCAACTCCCCACTCATCCCAAACACACTCAGCATGGACCGGCCATCCCGGCCCACGGGGGACACACGGTTCTCCTGCCCAGGGCTGCTGTCTGTCATGGCAGCCCCCTGCCCAGTCGCCCCAGCCTAGCGCGGCCCCTGCTCAGGGCTGGGCTTCCCAGCCCCATACGTCACCCAGGATAGACACGTGTGACGGGCGATGCTCACGTGTGTGGCCTGCTCCCATGGGGTGGGGGTGGGGCAGGGTCACTGGGATTCCCAGCTGTGATGTGGTAAAAACAAATGCTGGGCCTGTCCCTGGTTCCCGGCGCGCAGCTCCAAGAACCCCTTGACTGAGAGGGACCAGAGTATGCTTCGTGGGCTAATGAGCGGAGTGGGGTACGCCTGGAGCTTAGGGCTGGGGCAGGCTGGGGCGGCTGGGAGGCCGGCCATTCGGCGCCAGCCCCACCGCCGGTGGGAGAGGAGACGGAGTCCAGTGCCACAGCCAGCGACAGCACCCATCAGGCCCGTGCCACAGGGCAGCCACAAAAGCCACCGACTGATGGTGTCCAGAGAGCTTCTGGGCTGCTGAACTCATTCACGTGCTGGGAGGGTGGCGACCCAGGTTGTCTGGGGAAACAGCCTACGTATCTGGTGTCATACGTGTTTGAGTGAAAACAGACGGACAGGAGCACCGGCTGGTTCAGTCGGTGGGGAAGTGACTCTAGTCTCAGAGCTGGGAGTTTGAGCCCCACGTTGGGGGTACAGTTGACTTAAAAATAATAACAATCTTTTTTTTCTTAAGACTTTATTTATTGAGAGTGAGAGAGCAGGGGCAGAGGGAGAGGGGGAAGCAGACTCCATGCCGAGCAGGAAGCCCGATGTGGGGCTCGATTCCAGGACCCTGGGATCATGACCTGAGCCGAAGGCAGACACTTCACCCCCTGAGCCACCCAGGTACCCCAAAAGTAATAAAAATCTTTTTTAAAAAACCAGACGGCTGGGGCACAGGCAAGCTCTAGCACATGCCGGGATGGGAAGCGCGTCCTGTCCACCCTCACCAGCTTGGGACAGAAGCGTGACCCTCCCCAAATCAAGGAGCCAGCATCAGCGGTCGGCCACACCCAAGTCAGATCCGCCACCCACCGACCACAGCACCCCGACATTCAGCCCGACGCCCCCCATCTGGCCTTCCTTTCATCACCACTACCCAGAAGGTAAGATGCTAATTTGAACTGAGTTCATTAGATTCGAAACCCCCCCGCCCTGGAGACAGATACCCGAGGGGAGATGTGCGCCGGCCAGGCTGTGAGCCCCACAAACACTCGATGGTGGGAAGTTCCTGCCACCCTCCCCCAGGGACAAGAGCATCCCAGGAGAGGGAGGGCTTGAGGGCATGTGGGAGCTGCCAGGGCTGGGCCGACGCGGGCCACGCATCCATTGCCTCCATCATGCTGACCCCTTCCTCGGAGGATGCGGCACCCAGGAGGGACCTCACAACCCAGGAGCTCAGGGGAGGGGGCTGTGGGTCAGGAGCCTTGACTGTGCCCTTGACTGATGATGGCTTCTCCCCACCCATCCATCCGTCCTGACTGGCCATGCACAGCTGGTAACCAGCGAACCAGAAGCGAGCACTTCCTCATCCCTCCGGGAGCAGGGGCCCGGCTGAGCAGCAGGACCCTCGCAGACGCCCCCCCACGCGCAAGGGGGCACGTCAAGGCCACGGACGTCATCCTGCCCCATTTTCAAAAGCGCAAAGTACACAACTCTTGGAGATTTACAACTGAGTCCCTTTCCCCCTTTCACCACAGAGGCCTGGGTTCCCAAAACTTGGCTTTGACTCAGCTCTTGCCAGGCGCGAAATGATAGGAATTGCCACTGGGGTCACAAAAGGCCCGGGGAACAAGACGCTCCAACACATCACATTTTTGTCATGAGAAGGCACTTGTGCATGTCGTGAACACAGCCGCTCCTGCCACATGGAGCCCCAGGCGGCCTCAGGCACTGCCCCCCCAGGCCCTCCAGGCTGGCTGTGCGCGGGGTGGACCGGGCAGGGGTGTCCCAGGGCCACCGTAACAGGCCACAGACCAGCCCTTGTCCAGCAGCTCGTCTCGTCTCTGGGTCCTGAGCTGCTGCCCAAGGCCAGCTCCTGCTGGGCCCAGAGGGAGGCTCTGCTGGCCCAAGCGTGGCGAGAAGCCCTGCCCACACCCCCATCTCCACATGGCCTGCGCCCGCCACGTGTCCACCTCCTCACCGCCAGGGGAAGACTGGGGCCACCGGTGACCTTGTCTTCCCCGCTCCCCTCTGTAAGCCCCGACTCCCGACGCAGGCACACCTGAGGTGCCAGGGGAGAGGGGCAGCAACAGGCCTTCACCGAAGTTCAGCCCCCAACAGCTGCCCGTGTGTGTCAAGAGTTGCACAGCAGGTGACATGGGACACGGCGGTACCACCGGTCATCCTGGACATCTCTGTCCCTCACCCTTGAACTCAGGCCTCAGGGAGCACCTGGGGCCATGAGACAGGGTTTATGTCCCCACGTCCCAGATCTTGTCCCCTGGCCTGTCGCCCATCACGCATCCAGGACCTGCTGCATGCCAGGGGTGGGATGTCACACACTGCGCCCTGGAGAGAACAGCCGTGCCTCCCTCGCCTACAGGAAATGCTGGTCTGCTCCTCTTTGCTCTCTCCCTAAGCCCAGTACACCAGCCCAGGCATGCACACGTTCCCAAAGCCCATCTCCGACCACCATGGGCTCCTGGCACCAGGCCGCCCTGGCCTCATGCTGCACTGCTGTCGGGTCAGCCACAGGCAATAGGGTGGACGGGTGTGGGCCATGGAGCCCCACGCCGGTCCTGGTTCCAGCCACGTGTTGGGAGTGCACGCCTCACCGTGGTCAGCACCGGCCTCTTCTGGAACACTCGACCTGGGGTGTACTCCTGCCCAGACGACCCCAGGCACTCACGAGAGCTGTGCTCCTGCGGGGAGGGGTGCACTCCACGCAGATCCTTGCTCTGCTGACTGGAGCACACGCTCCTCACTTCTTTGGGGACATTTCACTTGAAATAGCCGCTCAGTCCCCAGAGGAACAGTGTGCAGTGGGGGCCGCTGCAAGGGACAATCCAATGGCCTGTGAACCCAAGCCCTTCATTATCTGCCACCACTCGGGAGGGACAGCAAATGAGAACGGAGGAGAGCGGGAGCAGGCCCAAGCCTGAGCACCGGCGGGCAGCGCCCACGCTCCTGGTCCGAGCAAAGAAGGAAAGCTGAAACGCCATGGGTCCCCAGGCGGGCTTCGAACGCGAGTCCTCTCAGGCAGGTTTACATGCCGAGCGCTGAGGACATGTGGCGCAGGGGACGTCCTCTCAAGCAGGTTTACATGCCGAGTGCTGAGGACATGTGGCGCAGGGGATGTGAACACAGGCATCGGCACCCTTCACGGCCCCCACAAAGGAGTCGCGAGGAGGGCGGGCGGGACGGGGGAGGCACACCGGCGTCCGGCAGGTGGAGAGAAGCCGGCACGCTCGCGTAGGCTCTTGCTCAGGCCCCTCCGCTCTCCAGCCTCACCCCTGAGCCCGTCGCACACGTGCGGCGCCTCATCCCCTCCGCCTTGTCCCCCTGTGCATGGTTTCCTGTGGCCGCCAGGCAACACGCGGCTGAGGCCCCGCGGCATCGTCTGAGCCTGGAGACCAGCTCTGCTGGCAACACCACTGTTCGCGCTTAGTTCTCGGGGAACCGCCTGGAACAGGGCAACTGCGCCCGTCACGAGAATGCTGCGCTCTTGGGAGCTGGAACAGTATCAAGAGCCCTAGGATTTAGGTCACAAATGTCCGTGTGCTTTGGTCTGCTGTCCTGAGGGCGCGGCCACCAAGAGTGACAACCCGCAGGGGCAGGAACGGCCCTGCCCGGGAGTCTAGTGCACGTCTGGTTCAAACCGCTGTCTTTACCTCTCATTTTCCTTCCCAAACCAAGCAAGTGATTCCATCATATCTTCTCCAAATCTCACTGCAGACAGTACAGCAGCTATCCTCGGGATTTGTCACGGAGGCAGGAATCCAGCTGGCGGCGAGCTCTCAGCAGCCGCGTGGCTGCCCAGGGACAGGAGGGGGACGTAACCGGCCACGGCTCACCTTGGACAGAAATCTACCTCCAGCCGTACCCTGAACGATGGGCCTCAGCTCAGCCACCCTTCCCACCCACCAAGCTGCGGTGTGCGGCTCCCACGAAGACGGACCACAGTGAGAAAGGGCTGCAGGCCGGCTCCTAGGGCCCCTCGCTGAGGCAGCCCCAGGGCTGCACAGGAAGCCACAGACACCACGTGCACACACCAGGCACGCACCACGAGGTCGTCCTGCAGGTGGAGGGGCAGGCCCTGGACGCCAGCGTCACTGCAGGTTCTCATCAGTCACACGGGATGCAGCCGCCCACGCACACCTCCGATGGACCGCTGCCACGGGGGCCACGGCACAGACCCCCAAACAGGGAGAGAAGCCTCATAGGAACCAGAGCCAGGCAGGCCCATGGCTTCCTGAGAGATGGCACCCAACGCCTCACTGTCTCCCGACCTGAAACCGTCTCCAGGAAATGACGCGGGAATGGTGTCTGGGGGAGGGCTGGCCGTCCGGCTGCGTCACGGCACCAGATGTCTTCACCCCCAGCTCCTGGCTCGGGGGGCTCCGGTGGTCCGAGGGCAGGCTCTAAGCCGGCTACGGACGCACTCTTCTTCCTGAAGGAACTCTGGAGCGGTGGCGGAGAAAGTGCGCTCGGAGAGCCCAAGGCCCCCAGTGAGGCGGTGTACCCACGCCCACCCTGACACAGCTGCTGGGGGCACGCACTGGGGCCAGCCCCCGGGACTCTGCCGTCGGCCGGTCCCGTGAAGTCCGAGAAACGCACGGCCCACCCAGCTCTCACCGGGCACGGGGACACCCCGCAGAGCGCCAAAGAAAACAGAGACGAAGCCTAAGAGCCGTCTGCAGTCGGCCGTTTGAAAGACAAGATGCGACACCTAGTAAGAGTGCAGAGCCCGTCCCCGGCCCTCTGTCCGGACAGCCGCGGGAACGAATGGTGGAGACCGTCTGATTCCCGACCTTCAAAACGGACTTTCACTCCTCGTGTGCAGAGTCTGAACACAGAGAAGAACGAGAACACGCAGATCTGCGGGGAACAGTTTCTTAGAACACCGCTGCCTGCTGACACGGGGAGGGAGCTGGGCCGAGGCGCCCCGGCAGCGCGGCGGCCCCGGCCTGCACCGGTCCACGAGGCCCACAGCGGGGCCGCCAAGCTGGGCTGCAGGCCGGGACTTCGGCGGAGAAGTCCAGAGAAGCCTCTGAGACGTGCTGTAAGTGACGACGAACGAGCAGAGGTGGAAAAAAAGGAAAGCTACAACCTATTTTCTCATCTTGCAACACGAACAATTTTTTTTTTTTAAAGATTTATCTTCCGGGGCGCCTGGGTGGCTCAGTGGGTTAAGCGTCTGCCTTTGGCTCAGGTCATGACCTCAGTGTCCTGGGATCGAGCCCCGCATTGGGCTCCCTGCTCGGCGGGAAGCCTGCTTCTCCCTCTCTGTCTACTGCTCCCCGTTTGTGCTATCTTGCTCTGTCAAATAAATAAATGAAATCTTTAAAAAAATAAGTAAAAATAAAAATATTTGATTATTTTAGAGTGAGAGCACGAGAGAGCATGTGAGTGGGGGGAGGGCAGAGGAAGAGGGAGAGATCTCTAGCCGACTTCCCGCTGAGTGCAGAGTCCACACTGGGGGAGGGGGCGTGGGGGGGGGGGCGCTTCACTCCAGGACCCTGAGATCACGACCTGAGCCAAAGTCAGGAGCCCGGCGCTCCACCGACGGAGCCACCCAAGCACCCCCAAGTAATGTTTAAAAAGGGAACGGTGGCAGAGGCCGACGGCTGGTGCCCCGGTTGGGCCAAGGGTGGCCTGGGGGGCGCCCGGCCGGCCCCCCGACAGCAGAGTCCCCCAGAGCACGCCCGAACCTGCACTGCGTCCACAGTCCACGAGCGGGAGAGCCCACGAGCCGGGCGGCAGGGCCCAGCGCACTGTCAAGAGCGCCAACAGGTTCTTCTCTGGCACTGAAATGACACGAACACAGACGATAGGAAAAAGGGAATTTATTTATTAAAAGAAAAATCATCTGTGAATTCCTCTACTTAAGTTAGTACTGACGTTAACACTTTTGGGTGGAAACATGCCTTCTTCCAAAGAACAAGCAGCAGCTACAGGTCGGGTCAAGGAGCACTTCCAGAGCCCGCAGGGGCCCTGACAGGGGAGGCAGCCTCCCCCCCCGAGCAGCGCCGCGTCTATACACATGGTCAGAGGCTGGACGTGGCCGCGCATGCGGCCATCACACAGGTTTTCAAGCGAAGATCAAAGCGTGCCAGGAGCCCCGCGCCGACACCCAGCCCATGGCCGCCAGGGGTCCCCACGCTCTCTGTCACCCGGCGAGGGGGGGGGGGGGGGGGGGGGGGTGCGGCTGCAGCCAGCCCGAGCTCCCGGGACAGGCGCAGGGCAGCAGGGCGGGGCGGCCGTGTGGCCTACGCGCGGTTCAGGGTCTGGAAGATCCGGGAGATCTGCAGCACGACCGGCCCCGTCTCTGCGTCATTCATCCACTGGCTGCTGTTGAGCGGGTTTTCCAACATGTCTTCGAACGCTGCGGGAAGACACAGTGATGCCGGCGGAGACGGCCCCTCCGCACCCAAGAGCCTGGCCGTGCTGTCCCGGAGGGCGGGCCTCGTGTCGCTGGGGGCCACCCGCAAGCCCCTGCCGCCCCCAGCAGCATCTACTGTCCCACGCATGTACCCGCCGTGGAAAGACCACGAGCCTGGTCCCGGGTGGCAGGGACAGCCCCTGTACTCGCCGGCCTGCCGACGCCGGACAGCAACCTGGCCGCGGCTACCAGCGATCTTGACACAGTCACAGCCTGTGAGTCGGTCGTTCCGCTTCCAAACCCACCAGGCAAAGTCCCAGATGCAGAAAAGACAGGGGGACACCACTGCCAAGTTAACACTATCTGACGGGAAATCAGAATGTTCTGTCTTAAAGAAAGGACTTGAAAATACATAACTGAGGAGCTCCCGGCTGGCTCAGTGGGCAGAACAGGTGACTCGTGACCTCAGGGTCACTGAGTCTGCGCCCCATGTTTGGTGTGGAAACGACTTCATTTTTTTTTTTTTTTTTGGTAAGTTTATTTGACAGAGATCACAAGCAGGCAGAGAGACAGGCAGAGAGAGGGGGAAGCAGGCTCCCTGCTGAGCAGAGAGCCCGATGCGGGGCTCGATCCCAGGACCCGAGACCATGACCTGAGCTGAAGGCAGAGGCTTAACCCACTGAGCCATCCAGGCACCCTGGAGACGACTTCAAAGTAAAATCTTAATAAACGAATCAGGAAGCAAACACAAAATAAACACGTGACTGAGCAATTCCACAGCAAGAAACAAACCATCTCGGCAGTTCCACAAAAGCGTCTCCCCCAGAGACAGCGGCGTGAGCGGCCCTCGCATACGGCTAGCACGCAGCCGTCCCCCACGCACAGGGCACGGGGGCTGCTTCCTCCAGGACCTGCGCCTCCACGGGAAAGGGCGCTTCCCTCGCGTTTCGGACTGACAGCCCTCCTAGCCCTCAAAACAATCCCCGCGGACCGTCCCGATCAAAAGCCTCTGAAAACCAGGACAAGGTATCAGAGAACCCAAAGGACACCTGGGCATCCGGGAGAACGAGAAAGAACGCGGGGGTCCAGAGAGTGGAGGAGCCCACGTCCGCCTTCCTCCTGGGAGCCAAGGGCCGAACAAAAGCGTGAGGCGGGCCGACTGTGGGACACCACCCGACAGGCTGTTTGGGGAGCTCGGTCTTCGCAGGCCTCACACTCGAGAATTTCAGGAAGACAATTACTCAGAACCAAAGGCCGACCAAGTCCGCACATATGACGAAGGACAGGCGTCGACACGCAAAGACCTCCAGGCCGAGCTCGGAGGCCGAGGCCGCAGCGGGAGCAGCGGACGCTCCAGGGCGCATGGGGACACAAGGCTGGCACACGCAGGAGGGGACGAGAGCAGGTGGGGGCACACCAGCCACCCGCGGGGCCCGCGGCCCCGAGCCAGTCATGCCGCCCTCCGGAGCACGAGCTGCCCCCAAAGCAGGAGGTACAGAGGAGGGCGGCCGGCCCACGGCCACAAGGGGAGGAGCCATGGCAGGAACGGGGGCGGGGGGGGAGGGAGACAGCGCGTGCTTCACCACCCAAGGCCTCTCTGCACAGAATCAAGGACCAGCATTGGCTAAACTCCTCTGTGTACAACAGCAAAGCCAAGGGCTGCCTGGGGATGCAATCAGGGAAGCATCCGACTCCGGCGGCTCAGGTCATGATCTCGGGCTCATGAGATCGAGCCCCACGTCCGGCTCTGTGCTTAGCGGGAAACCCACTCAGGATTCTCTCCCCTTTGCCTCCACCTGCACACACGCTCCCTGTGTCTCTCTAAAATGAATTAATCTATGAAAATAATAAAACAGCGAAGCCAGAACGTGCAGCACGAGGGTGCGCCGGCAGGACGCGGGGTAAACCGGGATGGCACGTGGGCCTGCCAGTACTTCGGAAGGAAAGCCAGCAACGGGGCAGCTGCGGGGGGCAGAGGAGATGTCCGCCAGCTTCTGCACGCTCTCCAGCTCGTCCCAGGTGGACTACGGCCAGCGCTTCAGCTCATCTGTAGCGATCACGGTCATCTTCAACTCTCTTGTCAGGAAGGTGTGCGCACGAGCCTGTGCCCCGGTGGCGTGGGGGCCCAGTGGCCGGGGGAGGCTGTCCTGGGGCAGGCAGAGTGCCCGGGGCACAACACACGCGGCCCCCCTGTGCTGGGCAGTTTGGGGCCCCCAAAGCCGTCCATGGGCCGCAGCCAGGTGGCACCTACCCTGCCCCCTTGTTTCAGAAACCTGAGGAGAGGCTCCCCGTGAGCAAACGTGACACTGCAGGACGGTCCCAGCAGAGGGCAAAGACGTTCAGTGAAACCCCACGTCCGTCGTGAGGGAACCCTCCGAGAAAAGACAAAACCAGCCGGGAGCAGAGGACAGTCTCGGAGGCAAGCATTAGAAAAAAACCCTTCAGAAGAGGGTGTGGACCCACCCAAGACAGCGCCTTCCTTCTTCCCGTTGGCCCCATAAGCAGCAGGGGAGCCGGGGAACCCAGCGAGGCGCCCACACGTCCCGCACAGAGAAGGAAAATGCGCATACACACGCGCCACCAAAGCCCAGAACTTGGGGACCCACAGGCAGCCTCCCCAGCCCGCACCGAACACACTCCCAGGTAGATGACCGACTTAGAGAAGGAAAGCAAAACCGACAACTTCTAGAAATAAGAGTATCTTCCTCACCTCGAAGCCAGACCGTTTTCCCGGATGAAACACACAGATCCAACTACGTTTAAATGCGTCCCCATGACGCAGCAGAAACCCCAGGAACAGGAGAACAACATTCAAGATACAAATGAACTGATAAAGGGCCAGTGTCCAGCAGACACGAGGGGCTTTGTGGCTGCATCAAAAAATGCTCCAGAGAACGACACCCAGGACGGGCCTTTCAGAGCTGAGGTCCTAGCATGGCTCCCGGAACAGGCTGGGCCTCACAGCTGTGGGAAAGGGCCAAGCTCACAGCTGTGCCCGCCTGGGCTGTGGGCGCTCTCACCAAGCGTCCTCGGGGACCCACAGGCTGTGCACAGGGCCTGGCGCACCCCTGCAGCCCCACCCACACACACCTGGCCTGGGGACAGAAGAGTGGGGACATGCCCCGTGGCTCATCACTCTCCATGACACAGTCACGCTGGGACGCAGAGGCCTGCCCGGGACCCACCCTGCCAGGAAGGCAGACGCAAGGGGACGGGGCTCTGGGGACAGAGATCTGGGGACAGACATAGGCGGCACCGCCTCCTAGGAGCCCGAGCGATGACAAAGGCTAACTCTCAGTGCTGGGGGGACAGGGGTGCAGTACGGGAGGCGCCCAGAGGACCCACGGGGCCTGGAACACTCCAGACTTTTTTTTAATACTGCGTGTTTTTAAAATTTTTTCTAAAGATCTTATTTATCTGTCAGAGCACAAGCTGGCGGAGCAGCAGGCAGGAGAGGGAGAGCCACACGGCGCGCTGAGCATAGCGCCTGACGCGGGACTCCCAGGACCCCGAGATCACGACCCAAGCCAAAGGCAGACGCCCCTTTAACTCCGCCTTCTGAAGCTGAACGCAGATGTGTGGCTGTTAGTCTTACTTTAAGTCAGGAAAATCCCACACGCTTCTGCACACACGTTATGTTCCACAGACAAAACGGGGCCAGAGAAGTCCCTCACCCGCATAAAGGCCGAGGCAAACGCCTCCCGCCCACCTGGTCCAGCCTAGGGGTGCTGTCCACGCTTGCCCGCGTCTGGACAAGCCACCCTGACTGGTTCGAGAGCTCGTCCGAGGCCCCCGCACAGAACCGCCTGCGGGCAGAGCCCGAGCGCTGGCCCCAGTGACTCGGGCAGGAGTCACGGACACTGGCGGAGACCCCCATCACTTGGTGACATCTGTGGGGTGCGACAGGCCCGGGCTAGGGAAG
The DNA here is from genome assembly GCF_010015895.1 of Lontra canadensis. Taxonomy (NCBI): domain Eukaryota; kingdom Metazoa; phylum Chordata; class Mammalia; order Carnivora; family Mustelidae; genus Lontra; species Lontra canadensis. The sequence goes on along the minus strand of NW_022631024.1, from coordinate 18,448,841 downwards.
GCCACGTACCTAGTAACGTTTTTGGGTTGGTCAGGCCCAGCTGCACCACCGGGTTATCCAGAATGGCTTGGAAGAGAGGGCTGTCGGGGTCGATGCCCTTGTCCAGCTCCTCGGGGGACGGCTTCCGGTCTCCCAGCAGCCACTCGCACTGCGAATGCAAGAGCCGGCCCGTGAGCCCCTCCTGACCCCCCACAGCACCAGCTGCCCGCAGACCGGGGGCTCTGACATTGGGAAGGAAGAGCCACACCGGTCTAGCCGACCCCCACTCCGCAGCGCAGGCAAACAGCGGCGACCTCTCGGTCCTTGGTCGCGGAAGGGGGATGAGGCAGGACCCAGCCAGAGTAGTGGGGGGAGGCGGAAGAAATGCACGGAACCCCGGGCTGCGCCCGCCTGGAGCTGGCTGGCGGGCAGCCGGGGCGCCTGAGTCCCCAGAGCGCAGCGCCCCCTGCCGGCCACCACGCACACACCCCCCCCCACCCCCTCGGCCCGCGGTCCGCCAGCCGCTGGTGCGTGTCGCAGAGCGGGGTCCGCCGCGGGGTCACGTCAACAAGCTCAGCGAACAGCGCACACACACACCGGCCTGCCAAGCGCGTGCTCTCTCCGAAAGACAAAGAACTACGCCCTCGGACCCTCTCCCCTCGTTTTGCGGGGGAATCAAACAACAGGTGGCCGTGGGAGGAGCCAGACGCACACGGTCCCGGGCCGCGCCCCCCGCGAGGGCGAGGCGGCGTCCGGGCGCCCGACGGCGGTACTCACAGCGGCATTCTGCTGGTTGTTGTTCACTCGGAGGGCGTCCATCACTTCCTTCTCGTCGAAGCCCATCTCCATCAGCGCAACGACCGCCTGCAGGGGAGGGCACAGACCGCTCAAACCCGCGGGGGCCACGTCTCACCACGGCATGCTCGCGGGGGGCCGACGAGGTCGGCACAGGACGTTCTGGGGCACGCATGTGGTTCCCTGCGGCTTCACCGATCGCTCGAGGCTCCTGAGCGACGCACGGACCACGGCCAGCCCGAGTCCGCGCAGCCGCAGACGTGCCCGGAGCCTGCCTCCCACGGCCGCGCGGGCCGGCCACGCCCACGTCCGACCCTCGCAGGCTGGTCCCCGCGGTCTCCACGACCACACGGGAGCTCGCAGTGGACGGCCTCGCGACCCAGAATAAAAGGTATTAGGAAGAGGCCGTGTAAGCAAACCCGATCTAAGTGAAGACCAAAATGGCCACGTTAATATTCATTTGTGAAGAAAAAAGGTGGGAGGGGGAATTCTTCAGATTTTATCTTTAAAAATTGACACTAAAATTAGTTTTAAACATCTCACGTGTATTAAGACAGAAGCTGTATCTCGAACATCTGGTGATTCTTAGAGGGAACAACCCAAGGTCATTGGGAGGTGGGGGGACGTACATTTTCATGACAAAAATCACGTACGACACTAGGGCCTTCACCTTACTCTTGACTTTTTATCTTTTTTATTACTAATTTCCAAGAGAGCACGCAAGCACGAGTGGGGGGAGGAGTAGACTCCCCGCTGAGCAGGGAGCCCACCCAGAACACCATCTCGGGACCCCAGGATCACAACCTGAGCCTAATGCAGACGCCCAACCAACGGAACCACCCAGGAGTCCCTATTCTTGATTTTCACACAATTTTTGGAAGAGTCCACTTTGGGGGGGGGGAAGGTGAAGATTTTATCAAGTTAATTCTTTTTTTCTTTTTTAAAGATTTTATTTATTTATTTGACAGACAGAGATCACAAGCAGGCAGAGAGGCAGGCAGAGAGAGAGGGGGAAGCAGGTTCCCCACTGAGCAGAGAGCCCGATGCGGGGCTCGATCCCAGGACCCTGAGATCATGACCTGAGCCGAAGGCAGAGGCTTTAACCCACTGAGCCACCCAGGCGCCCCAGGTTAATTCTTTAAAGATCAAAGCATGCTCTTGTGAGGTCCCGGTCACAGCTCTACTTCTGCCAGGCACCTGGGCGGCAGCGCTGGGCAGCAACCTGAAGAGCCCCCCTGTGCCACCCTCTGTGGGCCGGGCTCAGCCGGAACTAGACCATCAAGTGTCCCAAAGAGCACCCGACAGAAGGACGTCAGCTGCACATGGCAGTCAGGACTGACCTTCCCTGGAGCCACACGGTCGACGGCGAGCTGAGCTGGCAGCCTCTCCCAACACAGCCCCCGTCCCGTGCTTTCCTGCACCGGCTCCACCCCCGGGGGGCTCCACCCCCGAAAGCAGGATGAAGGACCCACCACGCCATAGTCTGACTCCCAAGTCACATAAGCTCACCCAGAGCCCCCCACTAAATCCAAGGACGGGGTGGCCTCCCTGTGGCCACCCATAAAAGCGAGCCTCTCCCCTCACTCACCCCTGCCTCAGCCCGGGAAGCAATGGCCCAGGACTTGTGCACAGTGACCACAGGGACGCACCCTGCCTTCCTGCCAGGGGTCTGGGCACTCACTCCTACCATGCCCACTGCACTTGGCTGCCCCCACCCCTGTAGCTGGCATGGGGGATGGTGGGGGCACAACAGCAAAAAGTCTGTTTCGGTCTCAAGCGCAAGCCCCGCTCTGGACCCAGACTTCCCGGGAAGCACGTGAGCGCCGCCGACCTTCCAGACTCTTCTCTCCAATGGTGTAGGACCAGAGGCTGGACGAGCCTCGACAGCCCCTCCTAACAGTAGTCACAGAACGTCTACCTCCAAGAGGCCACAGGAAGGCCCAGGAGAAGCGCACGTCTCAGGAGAAGGGCACGTCGAGACAGCAGCGGTGGTCCCCACATGCCAGGGCTAGGCTGGCGAGCCGGACGAGGACGACACAGAAGCGCCCTCAGGGTATGCCCAGAGCCCCGAGGCAGAGCACAAACCGCCCCCAAGAGCGCGGCTGCCCGTCCTATAGGGCTGGGCCCAGCATGCCCCCCGGGCTCCAGAAACACCAGCTCCCGCTCAGCAGAAACGCCACTGGACGCACAGCTGGGCTCGCCGGAAAGCCACGAAGAGCACCAAACTCACGGGACAGCGGGGCTGCCGTGGAAGGCCGCAGGAGCCGTCAGCGTGGCCTGGGGGACAGGACGTGGGCCATGGGGCCCTACACGGTGAGCAGCTGGAGCTCAAGACCAGGACCCCACGAGGGAGGTCCTACACCCCCCAAGCCGCGGCTGTACCGCACGGTGGCCCGGGAGCCCTGCCTTCGTGGCTAACACAGAAGCGGGCCCCTGGCAGGGAAACAGCCTCAGAACCACCCGTGGCGGGCGGCCCACAGCCCGGCCACCTGGGAGTCCCCGGAAACACAAGCCTGCAGGTGAGCCCGCCCAGACAGCACGGGGCCCCCGCAGAAGCAGACGTGTGGACTGAGCCCTAACAGCTGGAGCTCACGGATCTGTAACCAGAAAGAAAAACGCAGGCTCAAAGCACCAGAAGCGCCCCAGAGGAAACCAAAAGCCCAGCGGAGGAGCAGAGCAGCGGAGCACAGAACAGCAGCCACGAGAGCGTTAAGAACGGGACGACGGCAAAGGAGCAGCCTGAACCCACGGCAATGTCGTCCCCAAGTATGGCCAGCGCTGGGCGGGCCCCGGGACCTTTGATCCTGCAGACGCCACGGCTCCCAGATGGCCGGAGGCTGCCCAGCCTCCCCGCCCACAGGCAACCCTGCAGCGCCCCATCCTCCCACCTCTGGGCAGCGTCCTGGCCCAAGCCCGTAGCTCGCCAATAGCGACAACATAAACGAAACCCTGTTGTAGCTTTGAGGAGATGACAAACATCTCGGCAAATTACTTGGAGAAGAAACACCCACCAGGATCCATGTGGGGACAACTTAAAACTGAATTTGGGCCCGTCTACGAGCCCCTCACTGAGCTCCACTCCCATGTGGAGGAAAGGCAACCCCACCTGGCCGCCCCTGGCCCCGGGACACATACCCGAGAGTCAGCCCGAAACTCCCTTTTCCTCCGGATCTTCTTGAAGATCTCCGTTAGCTCATCTCTGGGCTCCTCGTCTCCCGTGCTCGTCCCAGAAGCCTCTGGGGCGGCCTCGGGGGCAGCCTCGGCCTGTGCCCCTTCCGGCAAGGCCTGGCCTGGGAGAGGCGTGTCAACAGTCGGGTCTTCCGCGTGCTCGATCAGCCACTCCATGGCCTGAGGTACCGACATGCTGAAAGGCAACAGGAGACTCTTTCCAGCACCCCCAGGCCGGTCAGAGGGCCTTGAGCCTCCCTGACATCCCCAGGGAAAGCCTCTCTGGTAGCCCTCGTCAGGCATCTCAGTACAGAAGGGTCTGGAGCTCTGGGCCCTGCCCCAAACGACCCCAAGACCCCGGCCAGAGCACAGAAACCCAAGCACTAAGCCCGGAGAACAAACCCGTGAGATACACATGAGAACCAAGGCCCAAGGCAAAAAGGAGCAGAGCCCGCGGACTGTCCTCTGGAGTACAAGTTGTGCGCTTTGGGTCCAAGTGTAGGCGCGGAAGCGAGCGGCTGCAGCCCGGCGAGCCTGGGGGGCTGCTAGGGGGGACACCGCACGCACCACCAGCCGCCACGTCCCTGACACATGCAAGCTCCCACGTGGTGCCTACAACGGCCCCGGGGAGGACCGCAGTTCAGCCTACCCACAGCACGTTCCCGGCAAGGGCCACTGTCCTGAGACGCCCCACCGAGTCACTCCTGGGACACGCACCGAAATGTCTCGCGTTAAAAACTCACATCTACTGTACACGGTTCAACCTAAGACTCGGGGACAGAGAAAGCCACCCCAGGGGAGCCCCACAGCATCGGCAGCAAGGGAAGGAGGCGGCCCGGACGTACTGGTTCAGCCGAAGGGCCTTGGCGGCCCTGGTCTCCGGGAAGCCCATCTCCGTGAGCTGCCGCAGGGCGGCCTCGTCCACTCTGCCATCCTCCTCCTCGTCCAGCATTGCTGCGGGCGAGAGACGGGGCCACCTGTGAGGGCCAGGCCAGTGCGCGGGCTGCCCCCCAGCCAGGAGCCCGAGGGCCCACCTGCAGGCTAACCCCCTCCTCAAACGCAGCACGTGGACACGGAGCCCTCGGCCGGCAGGCGGAGCAGGAGCCCCGCGGCCACGGGAAGCGCAAACAGAGCTGGTGTTCCCAGCACTGACGCGGGGACCATGAGGAGTGCGAACGGGGACCGTGGGGGGCTGACAGAGCCTCTGAGGTGGGGGCACGCGGTGGGGTCTGAACGCAGGATCCAGTCCCCCGGGGCGCGCTCATACCATTCGCCTTCTTAAATAGTTCAACCGCGTCCGGGTTCAGCGCCAATAACTTCTGCGCCACCTCGATGAGCGACACCAGGATCTTCCGGAGTTCTGTCTGGAACTGCGGGGAAAGAAAAAGAGACTCTGACTTCTCCAAGTGCCCCAGAGACCTGCCCGGATGGGTGACCACACTCCTGGGCCTACAACTCCGTATCTGGGCGTCCCAACCACGCCGCTATCGGTTCCAGAGCGTGGAGACGGACGGAGAGGAGGTGGGTGAGGCCACAGAGTGGCGGGAGGGCTGTGTGCCTGGCGGGGAGGAGCGGCCTCGCTGGCACAGACGGGTTGTGCGCACGGCTTCTCAGCTGGCGGCGACACAGAGAAACATCTGGAGACACGGCCCAGCCCTCTGGCCAACGTGGAAAGCACGAGCCCGCTACGTAAGCAGAAGAGATCAGCCTGACTGGATGGGCTTCCCAGAACCGGGCCTCCGATTCTCACCCGGCCAGAAGCCGGCCGGCACAGCAGCATCGGCGGCAGCCAGCCGGCCACTGGGAACGCATTCAGAAACCCCGACAGACGGTCCCAGCACCACCGGCGAGACGGGGATCAGCTGCCCCTCTTTCCCACAACAGGCCTCAGACAGCCTATGAGAGCCACTGCTGGGGCAATCCCGCACGCAGCCCGGGACGTGGTCAGAGCCGGACGCCCTGCTTGGCAGGGAACCCTCTGTTGCTCCAGCGAGCAGGGCTCATGGTGGTGCTCTCGGACGAGATGGCCGTGCCGTCCCAGTCCTGCGCGGCGTGGGCATACCCCAGTTCTCAGACGGTCCACAGGGCACTGGACACACAGTGTATTTAGCCTAGAACTTTCCAACCCAAAGTAACTAAGAGTCCAGACTTCCAGCTACAAATTTTTGGCAAATTAGAGCAAAACCCTAATATTCTCCCAGTGGGATCAGTCTTGGTCCTGCCTTCTGATGTCTTTTCAAACCTTCTGTTTTGGAATAATTTTCGGTTATACCCGCCCTTTCCCCCGGCTTCCCAAAGCACGGCTGAGAAGCCGTGCAGCCCCCACGCAGGCGTGACGGGCCCGCAGTGCAGCCCACAGTGAGCACTCACGTCCCTGATGTTGGTCTGGACCTCGGCCCGGTCCATGTTGTGGGACGGCACGTTGGCGGTGGCTCGGTAGATAGCCTCTCTGTCTGGGGCTTTCTGCTCTTGTTTCTTCTGCAGAGAAGAGGAATTAGAAAGTCAGAAATGAGTACAAGAACCTTGACAGGCAAGGCCACGTGAGCTGAACACACAGGGAGAGAAGCACTCTCATGGGCAGCAGAGGGTCCCTGTGGGTTCGGTGCTCACTAGGGACACAATTCCTGCCTGTCGTGCCAGAGGGTGGCAGGGCCGGAGAGAAGACGCAACGGTCCCCTGCGGCCACAGAGAGAGCATCTCGCGTGAGCTGTGGCTGTGCGGGGCCAGGAGCACGCACGCACCCCGCCTGCTTCCGGAAGCCCTCGCAGCAGCATGTCCGGACTGGACTGTGAGGACTCCGAGACCGAGAATGGGAGAAATGCAGACCATCTACCCAGACAGAAACAGGGCTCAGCAGAGCACACAGAGAAGCCTGACCAGAAACCAGAAACAAGGCCCAGCCAACTCCAGGCCAGCACCACAGCCCGAAGGAAGCCCACCGGGCTTGGAGTGAGCAGCGGGACCCGAGAACAGGGCTCCTCCACCACCCTGCAAATGCCTGGGGGAACAGACTTGGGGAGCCCTGAGCCAGGGAGCCTGGGCTCAGCAGCAAGAAAAGGCGGTACCATGCTAATCCCCGCCAATGAGTCCCAGCACCAGCCCCCACCCTGGCAGGGACATGAAGCAGGAGACCTCCTGCTGTGAGGAGGGGGAGCCCAGGGCTGGGTCTGCCCCACAGGGAAGCCCGGCGGCAGGTACACCCCACCGGGCACAGAGAGCAGCCGGTGAACCCCCCCATGCCTCTTACTGGGAAGGCGGCCCAGGAGGGCTGGGGGTGGGTGGGAAGCCCCCACCACAAAAGACAGGGATCAAGACAAGAAGGGGAAAAGGAGAGAAACATGGAAGAGAGAAGCAGAGAAGAGGACTGCACGAAGGAAACCGTCAGAGAGACGGGGTGCTACCACCAGAGGCCACGTCCCCACTAGAGATGCAAACTGTCACCACCAGATCAACAGGCCGCAGCAGGCAGAGGACCATGTCCAGGAAATTGCCCTGAAGGCAGGTCCAGCATCCAACCAACAGCAACTCCAGAAAGAGGGAAGAGAAAATGAGGGGAGGGCATTCTCCGAAAACAACCCGGGAAAATTTCCAGAACAAAAACACACGGTCTCCAGACGCCGCATGCCACGCGCAGCAGAGGCCGAAGTCGTGAAGCCCCAGGGCCCTCCACAGCCTCCCCACCCGCGGAGACACCCCGGACGAACAGAGCACGCAAAGGAGACGAGTCAGGCCCGACCAGTGCCGGCCACGTGGCCACCCTGGGAACGGGGACCACGGCCCTCCCCAGCAGCCCCTCGACGCTGCAGTGCAGGGGCCTCAAGATTCCCTGTCCTTTCTAGAGGCCGGAGGAAGCCAGGAGCCACCAGACCAAGGGACAGTCAACAGCAAGACACCAGATCCTGCAGGTAGAGCTCAAAGAGGGCCCTAAGAGCCCACTCCTGGCAATGATGCCTACACGATGCCAGAGCCCATGAGCAGGATGGCCGCTCCCTGCGGTGAGGTCACACTGTGGCACAGTCAACCTGAAGCAAAAGTAATGACCCACCTTGGGAGGCCTGACCTAAGCGGGTAAGGCCTGAAAAAGGACGGGGCTCTTTCTGGCCGGAGATCAACACGTGAGCAATTCTGTTGCTGGTTCCAGAGATGCAGAAGAGTGGCCGGCCCCATGCGCCGAGAGCCCCCAACCTGGGCTGACCGAGGAAGGAAACGGGGCCCAGTCCTTTAGCCATACGCACGGCCAACCGCCTGAAGGATGTGGAAGCAAAGCCTTCCCCAGAGCCTCCCTGGAGGAACGCAGACCAGCCACACCTTGATTTGAACCCAACGCCCGGGGCCCGGCTGAGCCCGCCCAGACTGCAGGTCTGCGGGTCAGGCCAGTTCTAGGCCGGTGTGTCCGTGGTACCGTGACAGGGGGCAAAAGGAAGTGTCCAGATACACCAGGGTTCAGAAGCTCTGACACAGGGGTGAGGTGAGAAGGCCACGCTGCACGACAGGCCTGGAGACCCGTGAGGCAGAGGGATGTGGCTAGGAAGAGCTGGAAGGACATCCCCAGGACAGCAGGGACCAGCTGACGGCCTCGTACACAGGACCCTGCTTTCAAAAGGATCTATCAGTCCTGGCAAAGAATCTGAAAGCTTAGCGATATGCATGCAGAAAACACATCGACGAGGCAATCACTGACTCCAGGAGAAACGAAGTTGCATGAAAAAGGATAAAATAATCCAAGTACCCCTCGCTCCTGACGGGAAACAGCGGATGCATGCTAACACCGACGGAGGCCCTGAGACCTTCAACCAGTGTCAGGATCTAATCCTCCAAACATCAAGGAGCCCAAGAACCAAAAACTGATATTCTGAGAAATACTCAATTCTGCGTGTGGTTTTGAAATCAGAAGAATTACTGGGGGGATGGGGGAAAGAGCTCCAAGAGGTTACCTTTAGGGCGCGTGACACTGGTGGGAGGAGGATGCTTTTATTAAGAAACCAGTTACAGGGGTGCCTGGGTGGCTCAGTGGGTTAAAGCTTCTGCCTTCAGCTCAGGTCATGATCCCAGGGTCCTGGGATCAAGCCCCACATCGGGCTCTCTGCTCGGCGGGGAGCCTGCTTCCTCCTCTCTCTCTCTCTCTCTGCCTGCCTCTCTGCCTACTTGCAACTTCTGTCAAATAAATAAATAAAATCTTAAAAAAAAAAAAAAAAAGAAACCAGTTACATGATCTGACTTCAGAACCGCATATTACTTTCACTTAAAATTAAGACTAATTCTGAAAAATAGGTAGTGACGTCGTATGTTTCACTTCGAAAATACGCGCACAGAAAAGGTGACCCAGCAAGTGAGGTCCATGGGTTGCTGCGAGGCACTCAGAGGCACAGGGGCAGTGGGAACCCCGCCGTCTACACTGGTCACCCAGGGCCAACACTATAACCTGAGAAGCGCGGGCGGCTCTCAGGGCGGGGCGGGGCAGGCCCAGATCTGTCTCCTAGAGATGGGCTGAGCTGCTGGCCTGTGGGTGAGCGGGTGCCGGCCAGGTGCGGCCACAGATAAGGGCACACGAAGCCCAGGGCCACCGGACCCGCAGCAGGCCCTCAGAGAGCTCAGCCCGCTAGCCGCGCAGGGCCCAGCCCACAGAGCCCGGCCTGCTTTCTCGGGGGGGAGCGCTCTCCCAAGCATTTCAAAGCACGAACAAGAAACTCCACCCGAGAGAAACAAAGGAAAACCGTGAAATTAGCCTGGCTGCCCGTTGGAACGGCCCGGCTTTGCGCTGAGCACGGCGTGAGGACTGCCTGGCCCTTCCCTGCGCACGCACCTGCCCTCCGGGGAGAGGGGCCTGAGTGCGCCGCCCGCCACCGCTTCCTGCGCTCCTTCTCCCTGTCCTGTGGGCACAGGCCTCGCCCGATGAGAGGCAGGCCTGACAGCTTCTCAGGATTGCACGGGCGCTGAGACCGTACCGGCCACCGGAGAGCAACCAGGAGAGGCTCGGCCACGACAGGAGACCCCCCAGCGGTTGACTGCGGGCCCTGCTGGGTCTGGGAATGACTCATTCCCAGAACGTTTCTTTCTCACAGGCTGGAGGGTGGAGACTAACCAAGACTTCCAGTTCCACACTGGGAAACTCACCTTTTCTTCTGCCGAGACGTCAGCCATCTTAGGAAGTGGAGTCGGAGCACGTTTCTTTATCAACAACAAGACATCTAGGGAGAAAAGACGCCGTCAGGCTGGTTACCGATCTCTTCCATAAGATGGCAAAACGGGGGCCAGAGGACCCACGGCCAGAGGAGCAGGGGCTCCCCCAGGTGCCGCCTAGGCCCAAGGCTCACGCACGTCCGTGCCTCCCCGCCTTCCTGCCCGCGCACAGGGGCGCGGCAAGAACCTGGCCGTGGGTCACACAGGTGGCCGGCGGCCGAGGAGGCACACACAGCACGGCCCTGAGAACCGTGCAAACAACCGGAAGAGATCCCACAAAACGTCCTCACTCCCACAGGCGCGGGCTCCTGAGGTTGGGAGCTGGGGCCAACCCTCAGAGCGAACCACCTGCCATGGGCCGAGGCCACGTGCGCACGGCGGGCGGCTCCCACCTGGCCGTGGGCCGGACCGCGCCGGCGGGGGTTATAAACAGTATGTTCAGGAGAATCCCCGAACTGAAATCACCGTTTGAATGACAAACACAAAGCTGCAAGCTTCTCCCCAGTGCCTCCCGACACAAACTCGAAGCAAGGGAACGGGAGTGGGCGACTCAGAGCGTCTTCCGCGGGCGCCGGGTACGACGGCCGTGACTGGACTTTCCCGCCCCAGAAGGAAGCCGGCAGCAGCTCCCGAGGCCCTGGTCCTGCTCGGACACAGAGTCACAAACGCAGTTGAATCCGGCTCTCGCACGGATGCTGCTGGTCCGATTCAGTGTGTGCTGCTTTTCACAAACAGCCCACGACGCACACTTTGTTTCAACAAAGGAAGAATAAAAGCATCTCAGCTGACCCAGTTTCCCTGCTCGGCCCCAGCCTGGAACACAGACTTGGATGCCAAGGGCGCCTTTGCCTCTCGCTCCCCCGCTCCCCGCCGCGCCGAGGCCCCCGCCGCTGCCCCGCGAGGCCCCTACCTTGGTCGTGGACGTTCTCCTCCAAGATTGTTTTGGCGTCACTCAGCACCCTCTCCGAAGCAGCGTGCATCAGTTTGTGATGGGCCACGCTTTTGGGGTCTTCCAAGCTCCCATGGGCACACTGGGGGGGGGGTCACATATTTAAAGACAGAATAAATCATAACCGTACCGATACTAGGACCTGACACCCTGAGCCACACAGGCGTCTACTGGTTACCAGCTAGAAGGTGAAGGCACACACCAAGTCAAAGACCCCCACGGACGGTGGAAGGCGGACGAAATGCCGTAACATCTGATCCCTCCGGGCAGCGATCCGTGCACCGACCAGCTAAGTCGACCTGAAATAGGCGCCCAGCCTGACACAGAACACCTCACTGCTAGAAGCGACCTGAACCGCCTCCTTCGTCTGGAAGGATCCAGAGAGTCAACTAAAAATGAAAAGAGCAGGGCCACTGTTCCCTGAAAGATGGAGGTACGACTTGTGCACTTTTTCTCTCTTCCAGATAGGTGAAGGGGCTGAGAGAAAGCAGAGAGAGAAGCTGGTCCACGAGAGCCAGAAATAGGGTCCGGACCGCTTCAGCACCTGCACGAGCCCGAGGGCAACCAGCCTCCATGTGGCCCTTGGTTCACCAAGTGACCACCACATGGACCTTGAAGCTGCGGGAGCCGCTGGCAGGCCCCTCCTGGGCATTCAAAGGGGGTGGACCGGCACACAGCTACAGCTCACAGGACCCCAGGGACCCCAGAACGCAGCACTGGGGCGGGGGGTGCGGACATCCAGGCCTGAGGGGGCTGCAGTGACACCCGGGACGTGAAGGCTTCGGGGCACTGACGCACATTCACATAAACTGACCGGGCTGAAGGGGGCGGGGGTGGAGCCCAGCCCATAGGAAAAGGTACTCCTACCACTTACGACAGCAGACACCAACCCCCTCGCTCGCCTTGAATTCAACACTGGCTCTGCTCCCAGAAATACTGGGTGTGCTTCTTCTAACCCTGAAATCTGCAGGCTAGTGGATTCGACACGTTCAGAATACAGTCTAGGAAACAACATTTTCCAAAACCATCCTCATCTGGCTCCTGACACCACCAGCGTGAGGCACGCCAGCAGCGTGCCAGGGGCACAACACAGGCTGAGTCACCCGTACTGCACGATTACTTCACTCTGGGTCTTTGTGCTCAGCAGAAGCCCTCGGAGCAAGCGAGCTAGGGCAGCCAGAGAGCCCCACAAGAACCCAATGCCCGGGCAGGGAGGCCGTGACACCTCCTGAGCCTGACTCCTCCCCAGGAGAGCCAAGAGGGGACTCCCACACCTGACATCCTGTGTTGTCCCAAGACGCACTATCATGTGACCTAAGAAACACGAACAGCTTGGGGCGCCTGGGTGGCTCAGGTCATGATCCTGGGGTCCTGGGATCGAGCCCCGCAGCGGGCTCCCTGCTGGAGAGGAGTCTGCTTCTCCCTCTGCCTCTGCCCCTCCTCCCTGCCCGTGCACTTGCTCTCTCTCAAATAAATAAAATCTTAAAAGAAAAAAAGAAAGAAAGAAAGAAAGAAAGAGAGAAAAAAAGAAAGAAAGAAAGAATAAACATTAACAGCCGTATGGACAGGAACTGTATCATGTTGTGGCAATTTCACGAAAGATCTCAATCAACATAAAACCCCAAAAAGAGCAAAGCAAGAGTAGCACCCCAGCTCCCCTAGAGAAAGCAGTTTTTTTTTTTTTTAAGATTTTATTTATTTATTTGTAAGAGAGATAGAGAGCGTGCACACACAAGTAGGCAGAGAGGCAGACAGAGGCACCGGGGGAAGCAGTCTCCCTGCCGAGCAAGGAGCCTGACGCAGGACTCGATCCCAGGACCCTGAGATCATGACCTGAGCCGAAGGCAGCGGCTTAACCCACTGAGCCACCCAGGCGCCCTTCTCCAAGAGTTCTGATGACGATGCCCTCAATGAGAAAGCACCACACTCCCAACAGCACCGTGGGGGTGGGGAGACACCCACACTGTCCCCTCCACGGGCAGGGCTCTGCCTGAGCCTGCACGGGAGCACAGTGGGAAGGAGACAGACGCTCAAGCACAGGCCGAGCCTCGCTGCCCACAGCGACAGGACATTCAGGAACAGTTTCGGGGGACATTCGAGGCTACAACTTGAGAACGCTCTCTCCTAAGTAACGCGTCCTGCCTGGTTCGAGAAGCAGCACGCCCTGCCTACGGAACAGGATGGGCTCCGAGGTGGGAGGACTTTCTGACGACTTAGCTCCTGGGTCCCGTGATCTGTGCCGTTCCTCCACCCCGGGAGAGACCGCAGAATGGCATGAAATCTCAGTTCAAAGTAGGAGAGTGCCAGAAAAACCCCAAACGACACACCTCACTCCCGGCTGGAATAATTAATATCAGGTACATAATAATTAGCATCTTACTCAAACTGGCTGCCTAATGACCCCCAAGAGCTCCAGAGATCCATCAGCTCCCGTTTCCGGGTCCCCTTCACAAAACAGTATTAGGATGGCTACGTAGTGAGTTAAGCTGAATGCCATCCCCATTAACCCCCGACTTCTCCCTCCCTGACTCGGCAGGTGGCCTGCCATGTAAACGCAGTCCTGGACTCTCAATCCTCCCCACGTGCCCCATTAATCCACACGCTTGTTTGGGGCGCACTGGGAGCCTGGCCCTGGACCTGAGAACACAGGCCCAGCCCTCAGGGAGCTGCTGTCTTTGGTGGGCTGCCGGGGAGGGGACACAGCATCTCAGAGAGGCTGTTGTTAAAATGCACAGCACTACACAAACACGGTGCCAGCTCTCACAGCCGACGGTCCGGGGGCCCCCAGCCTGCTGGCCGAGTGCCATGCTTGGGTTCATGGCGAAAGCACCCCACAGAAGAAAGGACGGCATGCTTGCCCGCGGCTGCCAGCCCAGAGCCCCCTCCTCCTCGGTGAGAGTCACCGACGTCCAGCATGTTCCAGAAGAGGGCTCACTGGTAACCAGAGAGCTCCCTGGCCTGCCCTGGACAGTTACAGGGCAGCCGTACAGGGACTGAAAAGTGCCTCCTGAGCGGTTACGCAGACAACCCAGAGCTCCGCGGCCGTGGGCATGTCGCTCCGCAGGGCCATCGCACAGAAGGGCTGAGCTCCGCTCGAACAGCGCTCCGTCCTGCCCAGCACCGTTTCCCGGACGGCCAGAGCGGGGCAGGCGGCCGGCGGAGGGGAGGCGCGCAGAGGGAAAGCCGCCCAGGACTCGTTCCAGACGTGAGCAACCCGAGGAGCCCGCCGGGCCAGGAGCCCGCCCGCGACTGAGCCGTGAACACTGCGTCTCCCAGCGCCGCGGTCCTGCCCCGGGCCCTGCCCACGAGTCAGTGTAAAGGCCTCGGGCAAGCAGGGCTCAGGGGCAGCCCGGCCCGCGCCGGTTCGGCGGCACGAGCGGCCAGAGCCGGGCCCTGACCCACAGGCCCGCCCGCAGGGAAGGGAAGGGACGTCTCCACGGCGCGCCCCTCCTTCCCCGGGCACCGCTCCCCGCTCCTGGGGCCTCACCCCAAGGGCAAGCAAGCCCAGCTGCCGGGAAACCAGGAGGGCCTGCCGGGCGCGGCGACGCCGCGTCTCCTGCCTCAGTTTCCCTCCTGCCCCCAGCTCCTCGGGCTGCCGCGAGAGTTCAACGACCGGCGCCGGGCGGGAGCGCGTCCGGAGGGCGGGGAGGGGGCGGCGGGGAGGGGGCGACCAGGCGGGGGCCGGGGGCCGGGGGACGGGGGACGGGGGCCGCGGCGGCCTTACGTGCTTGAGGCAGCGCTCCTTGAGCTTCTCCACCTCCGTGTCCTCGGTCGCCTCCTCCAGCCACTCGGCGCCGTCGGACGCGCAGATGTGCAGCCGCAGCACCTTGCCCGCGAAGATCTTCTCCTCCTGCACGAACATCGCGCCGCCGCCGCCGCCGCCGCCCGGCCTGCGCCCGCCGCCCAGGCCGTGAAGGTCACCGGGGCGGGGCCAGGCCGCCCGCGCGTTCGCTCGCTGGCCGCCGCCGCCCCGCCCCGGCTCCCCTCGGCCGGCCGCCCGTCACTTGCCGCGGGCCCAGCGGTCGCCTCGCTCCCGCCGCCGGGCCGCCGGGGGCGCGCTGGCTGCGCCGCGACGGAAGTGCGTCACAGCGTGCGCCCGGAGCATGCCGGGAAATGTTGTTCTCCTGCGGCCTCGGCGCGCGCCCCCCGCGCCGGAAGTACGTCACAGGGCGCCCCCGGGGCATGCCGGGAGCTGTCGTTCTGGCGCTGCTAGGTCTCTCCCGCACCGGCCTGCGCTTTGTCGCTTTCGGCCGTGGCCCGCGCGACCCTTGAGTCCGGTGGTCCTTTCTGAGATGGGCTCTCGGTATAGAGTACACAGCCAGTCCCCAGGACTGCGGAGGGAAGAGCAGTGAAAGACACTCCACCCTGTCTTTACACAGACGACATCGTTTTAAAGGATTTTATTTCTCGGACAGAGCGCGCACATGCAGGGGAGGGTCAGGTGGGGGAAACGGGCGCACGCAGGGGAGGGTCAGGCCGGGGAAACAGGCGCACGCAGGGGAGGGTCAGGCCGGGGAGCGCGCGCACGCAGGGCAGGGTCTGGCCGCGGAGAAGCAAGCTCAAACCCCCCACCCCCCCGACCCCCAGCAGGAAGGCGGACCTGCGGCCGGGTCCCGGGACCCGAACGCAGGGTAGACGCGCCCCGGGGCCCACATTGCTCACATCTTGAAGTAACAGCCCAGGTGACCTCCGCTGCTGCTTCTACCGCTTGACAAGGCCCCTGCGGGGGCAGTAGTTAAACCCATGACCGCTGCTGTGCGCCTCCGACCGCAGGCTCTGGAGCGACGTCCCCAAGTCGGTCCCCAGCCCCGCGACAGCGGCACTTGGGAACTGGTTAGGAAGGCGGGTCCCGGGCCTCACCCGAACCTCAGGGGGCAGAGCGTTAGCCGACAGCTGTGGCCCCTGACCGGGGGACTCTGTACGCACTTCCTGGGAGGATGACGGACGTGGAAGGAGCCCTTGGGGCCAGACCTAGACCAGGTGACTGATCTGCCACCACTCACTCCTTTCATTCATCCAAAACTCCTTTACCGAGCAGAGACGAATAGGGCACCTGCTCTAGGAGGGGGCGGTCTAGATGGGAAGGTGGTCCCAGCGTCTGTCCCATTCGGCCACTTACTGTCCCCAAGCTGCTTTGTACACATGCCCTCACTCTCCCCTAGAATCATCCTGACCATGCCCGAACCTCATCTGTCCAGAGTGGTGTTCAGTAATTCTTCCATGAGTCAAACCCTCCGCTAGTCACCCCGCACTGTACAGGCATGATTAAGGCCGGAGACGGGAATTCTGCCCTAGGAAGACGTAAGACATGGTCTTATGGGACAGGGATGCCCGAGCAAGCAGAGCCAGAGAGGAGGGGGGCACCAGGGGCGCTTATGGGACCCAGTGACATAGAAGGGCTGAGGATGAGAAGTGGAGAATGATGGAGCAATGGCGTGGGGGAGAGGGGACAGTCTCAGCATGGCTGGGAGACTGGCAGGGAGGGGGAGGTGGGCGAGGACACGGGAAGCCGCAGTACAGCACGTGGACCTCACCGGAGGCCGTGGGAGCTGCGTGTGGGTGGTGGGGTCTCTGATGGAGGTAGGGAGGAGGACAGGAGGCAGCCTGGACGCAGCAGAAAGCCAGGAAGCTCCTGCACCCTTCCACAGTGGGATGCGTAGGGCCTGAACCAAGACAGTGAAGAAAGTGGCATGTGGGCAGGAGACGCGGCCCAGTGTGGGAATAGGTCTGACGGAGGAGGGCAGGTGAGGCGAGAGCAAAATCCAGGGTGCCGTGAGTGCCTCCAGCGTGCTGACAAGGTGCACAGTGGTGCCGCCCCCCAAGGGGAGGAGGAGAAGGTGGCATGGGCAGATGCTGAGCTCTGCTCTCCATGTGCAGGGGTGGATGTGCGGGGCGTCCGAGGGGACCAGGCCGGAAGGCAGTTGAAGGCACCGAGCTGTTTCCTCTTCTAGGTGAGGATTAGGACACGTGTGGACGTGCAGAGGGAGGACTGCCCCCCTGCTTTGCGGGGTCATAGCTCCCGCTTCTCCAGCGGCTGAGCCGTGGCGTATGAGGACCCAGCCTCTCCCCGGCCCTAGAGCTCCCCACCGGCCTGGCCACAGCCAGCTGAGCTTCCCATGTCAAACCCCTGCCTCCCCTGCCCCCCAACAGAGGCTGGTCCCTAAAGCACACTGTGCACCTGACACAGCCTCTGGCTGCAAGAGCTGCCTGGTGCGCCTGCCTCGCCCCCACCTGTGTCTGTTCAGTACCGACTGTGTGCTGGGCGCCCCTGCAGGTGCCGGCAGCGCAGCAGCACAGCACAAGTGAGCTGGCCACCCGCTCAGGGAGGCGCTCTCAGGACCAAGGACCAGTTGGTCTGAACGTGGCAGGCCCAGGACCCAACGGGGCTTCGGCACGAGCCGAGGGTGTCCCTGAATGCAGCAGAGCCAGCTTTGCTCCCGTCCCAGCAGCAAGAGTGCCCGGGAAGAGCCCAAGCTGCCCTGGCTGGTGCCAAGAGGGTGAGCTCCCTCCCCGTGGTGTCCCCACACCCTCTGACTCTCGCTGGGACTCAGCTCCTGGGCCCCCAGCAGACAGCGGCTAGGCCATAAAGGCTGGAGAGGGTCTCCTGGCTAAGGGGACTCCAAGTCTGGCTGAGAGAGGCGTCCATCCTGGAGCTCCTGGCCCCCAGGGCAGCCCATCCTGTAGGGACCCAAAGCCTCCAACAGCGGCTGCCCAGCGGTGTCTCTGGGCGACCGCTAGAGGGCGGGGACGAGCCGCAGTCCAGCGGGCTCCCAGGTGACCCGCAGGCAGGACCCAGCTGGAGTCCTCTCAGCGCCCCTGCAGGGAGCCCTGTTGGGCCCAGCAAGCACCCGCTGCGAGGGTCATGGGGACGGGCCATAAAGGATGCCTAAGAGCTCTCCTCCAGACGGCAAGAGGAAGGAGGAGGTGGTTGAGGGGGAAACTGAGGCACCCAAAAAGAAGCAACAACCCTGTCACCCTTGTGGGTGCCCTGAGGAGCCCAGTTTGAAAACCACAGCTCTGGGTCAACACCTTACGGTGGGAGACCCAGGCCCAGAGACCGGATGGGCAGGCATCTCGTCATTTAACCTGTTCACGCAAAAGCCCGCACCTAGCACCCGCTGCTTAGGTCGGGGCGGGGGGGCTCCTGATTCCCAGGAGACAGCGCCACGCTTAGCTGCCCTCCGTCTGGCACCAACCCCCAAGGTCGCCAAGTGTGGGAGTGTTCCACAAAGCAGGGGACTTCCGGCACCGAGAATCTACTCTCATCCAGCTCTGGAGGCCGCAGGTAGGGGTAGGGCTCGTCCCCTCTGTGGGGAGTCTGTCCCCAGCCTGCCGTTGGTGTCCTTCCGCGTAGAAACACCCCAAACTTGTTGCTGCTCACTCTTCCCTAGGCCTGCTCCCTGTGTCCCAGATTTCCCTCTCCACCCCATGCCCTGTCTCTCCTCCTAGAAGACACCTGTCACGGGATGCAGGGCCCTCTGTAAATCCAGGGTGACCTCATCCCCAGATCCCTAACCGATCACATCTGCAAAGACGCTGTGGCCAAGTAAAGCCAGGCTGAGGTCTGGGTGGGGCGTGGACTCGGGGGACACCCTACTCAGGCCCCAGACAAGAGGTCATGGGCACCCACCCCACTGGGTGCGTGCGAGCCGGGCGCACCCCATCCTCGAGGACCGAAGCCTCGGGAGCCGGCAGATAGGAGTGGTCCCAAGGTTAATTAATCATTGCATTAAAAATTCACCCGTTAGGGGCCCCACAAACAGGAAAAGTATTAATCACTCGTTTCCTCAGAGTGACAAGTGCATTTCCCTAAATTCCTGGGCTGCTGACTTAACCGAATGCTAATCCCCACGCTGCTGCTGCGTTTCCCGGGAAGTCACGGCTCATGAATATTCCAGGGTCACAATTTGCTTTTTAAAAGGACAGACTTATTATTTCATTTTTAAGCTTGCTGTCATGAATAGTAATATTCCAGGCCCTGAAATAATGAAATGGCAGCGACTTTCTGGTCCAGTCCCTGCCCCGTAGGGGACCGAGTGGGGGTTCCAGGCCTCCCCATCACGACGTCCGGACACACGGTCAGCCCACGGGAGCATCGCTGCCTGAGCAGCAGGTGGGCTGCAGCCCCTTCCCTTCCCCTGGGCACTTCACAGTTTATAAGCAGGTGTACCCTTGGCTCCTGAGATCCTCCTGGCCACGACCGTGTCACTAGCCAAGGAGGCGGGAAGCTAGACAGAGAGGCCAGTTCAAATCTGATCCCAAGTGACCCTAGCCAAGTCCCTCTGGGCCTCCATTGCTCACCTGTGAAATGGGGTCTCGAGCCAGGATTTGAGCCAGGCTTAGCCAATGCCAGAGCCGGTGTTCTTAAGCCTCTCGCTGCGGCCTCAGGTCTGGGGAGACAGAGTACTGGGACCCCCGGCCCTGACGTTTAGATCTTCGATCTCCGTGGAGCAGGAGTGATGGCACCCCCGGGCAGACGGAGGAGGCCTTACGCCCGGCAGCCTCCCCGGGAACGTCTTCTCAGTGTGATCTCTACCACTTGATGAAATTATGGGCCGTTCCAAGCACCCAGTAACCCGCAGCAGCTCACTAAACAGGTGTTTAAGTGGAAAATCTGATGCCATGTCTCCCTTCCATGACCGTTCAGACGGGAAGGAACTCCTTTTCAGAGATGGGCTGCTGGTAGGTGGGAAGCTCCTCGGACCCCAGCCCTCCCCCGAGCCTCAGTGCCCTCTTCAGCGCTAGCCTCCCTGCCCCCAGCCTGTCACCAGACAGACCCTAAGGGCCCCCACCAAGGCCGTCTGTGGACTGGGGGTCACCTTCTCAGTCTGGTCTCAGGTCGGCAGCCAAGGGGGCCCAGCCCCGCACCTCACCTGCCTGGGCTTCCTCACTCTCTGCACCACAAAGCCCCCACCCCAGCTTGTACTGAACCCCCCCCCAACAACCCCCAAGACTCCATTCCAGCCTCCCTCTGCTGCAGAGCCCACCCCAGCTGCCCCTACCAGGCGTGAGTCCCCCTGGATCCGAGCTCAGGCCTTCCTGTCTTCCTGTCCTCACTTCTGCCTCACCTGCTTCACTGGCAGACATCTCTGGTTCCTGGACCCCAGCCCCAGTGCAGCGCTTGTGGGAGAGCCCGCGGCCATGTTCTTGGTTTTTTTTTTTTTTTTTAAAGACTTTATTTATTTGACAGACGGAGATCACAAGTAGGCAGAGAGGCAGGCAGAGAGAGGGGGAAGCAGGCTCCCTGCTGAGCAGAGAGCCCGATGTGGGGCTCGATCCCAGGACCCTGAGACCACGACCTGAGCCGAAGGCAGAGGTTTTAACCCACTGAGCCAGGCGCCCCTCTTGTTTGTTTTGAACGAGTGAAGAACGAATGAATGAACAAATCGCTCTGGGCCTCGGTTGCTCACCTGTGAGACGGGGGAGAGCCGTGACACAGGTTTACTCTGGAAATAATATGCACGGACAAGGTGTGGCCCCGAGAACTCCTCACAGAGCATCACACCACGTCTCACTCTTCCAGAACAGAGTTACAGAAGGTGTGTCCATCCCGGGGTCTGGACCTCCAGGGGCCCACGGTGCCCTCTGTGGACAACCGAGGTGCCACCCCACAGGCCCCAGGGATGGGGTTGGTGCAAAAAGTGGAAATCTCACAGGGCTGGACGCTTCTCCTCCCCAGCGCCGAAGCATGCTTGGATAGGCAGGCAGCACCGCGTGCACAAAAGGCATCACCGACCCCCGCTGAAAGCCACTGATGAGGACCAGAGCAGCCTTACCATAACCAGACGTCTTCAACTGTCCCTGGGATCTTGTCACAGAGAGTTTGAGTGTCGAGGGCCTCCAGAGGCTTCGTTTCCAGAAGGCTGTGTGCTTTTTGCTGAAATGGCATTTGTGGGACATGCGGTGATTTTTCCCAGGGACGCCATCGGCGCTGTGGGGGGAGGGGCTCAGGGGGCAGAGCCGCTCACCCAGGAGTGCCGTTTCCAGTCCCAGCCGGGGGATATAAGCCAATACCACACCCCTTGCCTCCGGGACAAGAACAGCACACAAGCCTCTCCCATGGGCTGGGGCCACGCCACCCTGGGGGACAAGCTTGGTGTAAGGAGCTGAGAAGCAGGCAGGCCTTCTCTGTCCCCTGTCCCGGCCTCCCCTGCACCCTTCCTGTTTTCAGACGGGCGCCCTGGTTCCAGGAAGCCCCCGTGGCAGTGGGTAGAGTCAAGAGGCCCCTAGATGGACAGGAGACTCCCTGAGGTCATGCCCAGTCAGTGCAGAACAGGTTGGGACCCAGACCCCTGAGAGTCTTTCCCAGCTGGGGTGGCCCTCAGGTGCACAGCCTCAGGCAGGACCGCCCTCCACCCTTGCTGGAGAAGCCCCGTAGACCCTGAGATGCAAAGTCCTTGGGAAATGTTACCAAACCCCTGCCCGCTTTGCCAGAGTGAAGAGCCCGCCCGCAGGCAGAGGTCAGGACGGTGTCCCAGACGCCGGTGCAGGCGCGGCCGTGTCTCTCTCCGAGGTGCTGAAACACTGCCCGGGCTCAGGCTGCCCCGCCGGCTGGCGTCCTCCCGTCTGGGCTACCCGTGGACACCTGTCCAGCCCCCCCACCCACACTGCTCACCATCCTCGTGTGCTCACTTTTAAACTTTGTAATTGTGGTAAAATATATATGACATGACACTGACTGTTTTAACCGTTTTTAAGTGCATGTCCAGGGGTGTCAGGCACATTCACATCCATCCCTAGAACACGACGTTCATCTGTCCAGACTGAGCCTCGTTCCCCATTAACCATTGACCCGTCCCCCCAACTCCAGCCCCCAACCCCCGCCCTCCCCCTCCCTGCCTCTGTGGTCCAGCTCCTCCGGGCCCTCCTGGGAGTCACTCCTTCGGGTCGGTCCCTCTGTGCCGGGCGGACCTCACCGGGGACCACGTCCTCCTCGTCCATCCACGGTGTGGCCGGTGTCGAGATTCCTGCCTCTTCCAGACTCAGTCACGTTCCGTGGTGTGGACAGACTGCGTTGTTTATCCATTCGTCCATCCATCCCTGGACCCTTGGGTTGTGTCTACTTCTGGCTGCTTTGAACAAAGCTGCTATGGACATGGGTACACGAACACCTTCTTAAAACCTGCTTTCCATTCTTCAGGGCACATACCCAGAGGGGGATTGCTGGGTCAGACGGCAAGTCAATATTCAGTTTTTAGAGGACGCCCCCCCCGGCCCCCCATCCTTCCTTCCATGGTGGCCACACCACTCTGCACCTGCACCCAAAGCACGCAAGGCTCCCCGTCTCCACGTCCTCGCCGACACTTTCATCTTCTGCGTTTGATGGCAGCTATCCCAATGGGCCCATCCTTCTCTTGTTTTCCTCCCACTGTTCTTTTGCTTTGTTTCATCTTGTGGGGAGTTTTCCAGGGGCAAGCATGATGGTCGAGATCATGATTCTGGAGCCAAACGGATCTGATCCAAACACTCGCCCTGACACTCACCAGCTGCGAGACTGTGGCCTGCTGTCCCGAGAAAGGAGGGAAGGCCTGTGAGGGACCAGCAAAGGGCAAACAGGGGGACACGGCAGCTCCCTTTATTGTCAGCATGACCTGGGCTGGGCTGCGTGTTTAGGGAGGACTGTCATGCAGAGGACGGCTCACATGGGTGACCCAGCTGCCGGAAAGCTGCGGAGGGGGCCCCACCCTGGCCAGCCCCCTCTGAGGACAGCACCTCTGGGGGCGCGGGGCATGGTGGCCGCGGCCTCGGAAGCACCTCCTTCCCCCGCTCCGAGGCGGGCATCCTCAGCGATGAGCTAACACTTCCCAGTTCCGAGATAATGACCTCTGAACACGCACCAGAGAGCTGATGTCCAGACGCCCCCAAGGCAGGAAGCACCCGGCTCCAATTCTGGGAATACGAGCCATTTAAGTGACTGCCTTGCTGAATATTTCATGATTTACATTAATGGCTTTCTGGTGTTTTTCATAACAAAACTGTCCACATTATGATGGGTTAAGATGTGGTCATTCCAGCCACTTTCCCTCTGCACACCCTCTCAGAGCGCCAGCCACCATCCCTCTGTCTACTTGACTCCTCCCCAAGCCCGCGTGTCCTAACCCAGGCGCCCCTCCTCCAGGACCCACGGTCCTGCCCGAAGCCGGGGCTTAGGCACTGAGATGTGCCCCACAAGCTGGCCTGGGGTCTGGAGCTGGAGGGACCCCCACAGGCCCCCGTCACATGCTCCCTGAGAGCACCAGGCACCCCCAGGAATACATTTTTGTAGTTAATCGAAGTGTGCGTTCTGTCAAAGCGCCTGAGTTTTTACTGAAGTCTCTCGCCTGCCCAGGGTCCCTTCGCTGTCGTAGGGGCTGCTCTGGGCCTGGACGGCTGTTCAGACTTTCCTCATTTCAATGACCTTGACAGCTCTGGGGAGCACAGGACCGGGATTTTGTGGAATGGCCCTCAGCTGGGATTTGTTCAACGTGTCCTTTGTGACTGGACTGGGGGGGCGGTTTCGGGGAGACCCCAGAGCTGAGGTGCCCCTTCTCAGCCCACATGTCAGACACACCATCAGGTGATAGGCCAGACAGTGACCTTGGGGACCTTGGTGGCCATCGGAGTCTTGGTGAGCAGGGCTTGCCGCGGCCACCCACGCTGATGTGTACCGTGTGCCCCGAGGGGCGTCTGTGCGGAGACCCGTCTCCCTGCCCTCTCTGCAGACCAGCGTGGCCCACAGAGATTTATGACCTCAGCTTAAAGTCCGACATGACCCTGTTTTGCTCACTCTGTTCCACTTTGGGCCCCTGGGGCTCTTTCACGCTGGCCTCTGTGTCCCTTGTACCCTCAGTGGTGCTCTGTTCATGGCCCCCAGATACTTTCTTAAGCATATATCTTTTAATTGTGGTAAAGAATATAAAACATAAAATTTACCTCCTTAACGTTTTTGAGCGCACAGCTCAGGGGCGTCAGACACACTCACGCTGCCACGCGGCCACCCCTCCCTCCGTCCCCGGGACACTCCACCTTCTCAGACTGAGCCTCTGTCCCCTCGGAATGCTGACCGCTCCCGTCCCCCGCCCGGAGGCCAACGCACTAACGTCCACGGGCTGCCGCAGCTCAGCGAGGCATTACCGTGGGGGCTGGGCCTCCACCGGTGGGGTGGGAGCGGGCGGGGGGAGCCACAACGGGGAGAGTCCTGCCCCCTCACCCCAGGGCAGGGTGCCCCGCCAGGCCCCAGGGTTCAGGCCCCCACGCTCCTCAGGACCCATGGTGCCCTGGGGGGGCTGGAATATTTCAAAACTCCTAGTACAACATCCCCAAAACCAAAACCATCAAAAGCTGCTTAGAGGTGCCAACGCAAGACGCTGTCAGCAGGACGCAAACAAAACAAAATCAGTTTCTTCTAAGCAACGCGTGGCCTCTGCTCGTAAGGTCTAATGCCAGGGGCTTGTGGGCTCCTCTCCAACATATCTGCTCGCCCTGAGAGAGCCCTGGGTCACCCCAGCTGTCAGCGGCTGAGACCTCAGACACCTGGGCCCAGCCCCGTAGGCATCACGTCCGGAACAGAGGCCTCACAGGATCCAGCCTGAGGACAGGCTGTGAGGGCGGCCTGGACGAGCCCTCACTCGGCAGCCACCGCGGCGGGAGGGGATCAGGGCTTGGAGGAGGTGTGTGTGGGGGGTGACAGCTGACCCCCACAGCCCCGGGGAGGTTGGTCATGAGGGTGACACCACTGGCCCCTTGTGCACTCCCATCAGGGCCTCTGGAAAACTGAGGCTCATGGGGGAGGCGATGTGCAGTCACCCAGAACCTCCCTGCAGATCCCGGGACTCTGTGGGCTGCCCCGTGGCTTTCCCAACCTTGGGGGTCCTGGGGCTGAGCCCAGCCCAGGTGCCTGCCCCCAGGGTGGGGAGGGGGAGGCTGGTTGCCTCTGGGGGCCATTCCTGTGGGGGTTGAGGGACCCCCTAGGGGCCTCACAAATCCCTCCTCCTCCCACTGGGCTTGTGTGCCACCGACCTTGGCGACCAAACACGGAGGCACCAACCCAGGGACGCCCAGCTGTGAGTGAGTCAGGAACCAGCAGGCTCAGCGCACCGGCCTCTCATCAGCCATCTGGGGACCTGGCACGCAGCCCAGGTGGCAACGGTCTGTCCCAACTGGGGGCCACGTGGAACCCAGTAGGGACACAATGTCGGCCCATCTTCATCCGGTCCCTGTGCAGAGAGCCAGGAGGCCTGGGCCACCCACGCCCCGCTCAGCTCCAGGACACCCGAGGAGCTTTCTGCGTTCATGGGTAAGGATGGTGAGTCCCCACCCCCCCAGTCACACGGCCGCAGGGGACTGGAGGCAGGACATGCACCCCAGCCCCTTGGCCCGTCTGCACCCTGGGCCCCCATCTGCAGGGCAACAGAGCCAGGCTGGAGGGGTGGGTGAGGGGGATTCAGGAGGGCACAGGGGTCCGGAGTGCAGGGGACCTCGGTCCCCATCGGCTGTAGTGGGTGCCCACCTGGCTGTGCTCGGTCCCTGTCACTCATGGGCTCACCCCCCACCCCGGGGGAACAAGTCCCACGAAGAGAAGAGCACACAGAGGCACAGAAGGGGGTACCGGCGGCTCGCACCCCCAACTTCCCGTTCCCCCAACAGGACCCAGAATGTTAGGGAGGTGGCGGGATTTGGAGGGGTCCCCACTTCAGTCGTCCAATTCTGCCATGGACGGGGTCTCCCTGGGATGGTCACGGGGCTTGGGATGGGGTGGTCATTGGGAGGCCCCAACCACCCTCCCCTCCCTTCCCCTCCCCCTCCCCAGCAAGTCTCCCCCCTCCCCACCCCTCCCCACCTCTCTCCTCTCCCCCTCCTCCAGCCACTCTCCTCGACCTCCGTCCCTTCCTCCCCCCCCCCTCCCAGCTTGGCCCAGACCCCCCCCCCCCCCCCCCCCCCCCCCGCCGGCTGTGGGTCGTGGAGGCGCCTGCAGCTGCACACACTGCATTCAGATCAGGTCCCTGCCCAGGAGGTGGTGGGAACACAACGTTCCTAACCCTTACCCTGTCCACCCTCCCTCCTCCACGCAGGCACTTTCTGCAGAGGCAGCAAAGTCCCCGGACACCACCCCATCCCCAGACACACGCTGTCCGGCCACCCCCCCCAGGAGGCCTTGGCCGCCCAGAATCCCAGAAGGTGTGTCTCTCCTGCTCTGGGCCGAGTGCCCCAGGGGCTTACACCTGCCCATGGCCGACCCCCAACCCCAGGCTGGACTGGGCAGTGGTTCCGGCCAGCCCTCCTTCCTCTGGGGCCACTCAGCCCCGGGCTCAGGCCTGACCTGGGTTCAAGAATCTCTCTGCCCCTTCGCCACCTCCGAGATTGTCTTGGAGACACACTGGCAGCTTTGAAGGTTTCGTGCTGAGTCCCGACGTGTGGCCGCCTCCAGGGGCCCCTTCCTAGGTGTCCCGTGGGTGCTCCCCCGGCACAGCGTCCCCAGGGAGCCAGAGTCCACATCCTCCCTGCCTTTCGGGGACTCTGGCCTCGGCTCCTCCCCACCATCCATCTCCCTGCTCTACCCGTTGCCCATGCCGTGCCCCCTCCAAGCTTATCCCTTCTCTGGGCTGGCTGATGCTGGACACGTGACCTGCTCCAGAGCTCCTCCTCCATGAAGCCTTCCAGACTGCTCCTCCAGCATCACCCGGTCAAGGTGGACCTCAGGCGTCCTTCTGGGGACCGAGGGACAGGGTTCCTGACCCACGGCTCGCCCACTCACTAGGACCCCCAGCAGCCCTTCCAGACCAGAAGGTGGGTGTAGAGGCCGGGGCTTGTCGTTGGTCTCCAGACATGCCTGGCAGAGTCAGGACCTGACTGAGCCTTCCACAGTCCCTGATCGTGGAGTCGGTGGAGGATTCAGTGGGTGGAGACTAGAGAGCCCCCAGCCCCAGGCTGCCAAGAGCCCAGAGGTGAGGGGCCATGGGGCCTTGGTGTGCACAGATCAGGTTGGTAAGCAGGGGTTGGGGCGGCGAGGACTGTGAAGGGGGCCCGGCGGTGGCCATGTCTCAGGTGCACGGACTGTGAGTAACAGTGTCCTTAGTGGTCTCAGGGAACCATACGCACTGTCCCCTCTGCAGACCATCTGCTGGCTCCCCAGCCATAGCCCCGGGACCACTGGAACACCCCCAGTCTAGGAGACCCCTGGAGTCTGCAGGGCCCCAGCCCCAGACACCCGCCCCTCATAGAACTGGGATAGGTTGAGACCTGTGCCCATCCAAGAGTAGACACCCTCCAGGGCCACCCAGAGAAGTCCCCACTATTGTGTTGTTGTCAGAGCCGCCTTGACCAAGCCCCATGGAGCGATCGAATCAGAGAGGAGTGAAAGGAAGATGTGGGGGTGCGGCAGGGGGCCGAGGGACCCTCCTTTCTCTCGAGCTTCGGGAGGACCCGGGCTGCCCCAGCCCTCAGACCCGGCCCCCGTGGCTCGCAGAGTCTCCCCATGGCTCTCGTGGCAGAGAGGGGTCACATGTCCCAGATGGTGCCCAGGCATGATACCAGGGCAGTAATTCCTAATTAGATAGACACAAAACGGGACAGGGGAGCGATTGTCCGAAACGTTGGACCTTGAGGAGCAAACACGTGCCCATCGTGGTGCGGACGCGCGGCCATAAAGCAGGGACACAGGGAGCCTGGCGGCGAATACGGAAACCTTCTCCGAGGCCGCGCGCTCAGAAAGGGGCCACTTCCTGGAGAGCGAGCGGAGGGGACCGACCGCCTGCCCCGAGCCTGATTTATCGGCACAGACGCTTTGTAGTACTTGAAATTAATACAAATATTTAATAAAGAATCAAGATGTTTTATCTGTAATGCAAAGAGAATCACATTGCCTATATTTTTATTAGTGAAAAATTGGAAGCAGGAAGAAATAGTGATGTCAGCTACTGGATAAATGACAGAAATGCCCATTCCGGTTACGGGCCGCACTCCGTGATCTCACTCTGCTCCGGGCACAGAAGCTACGTGCCGCCTCTTCCGGCGGCTGGCAGAGCCCGCTCTGTGCTGTGGCATCTAGTACTGCCCTGTTCTCAACAGCACAGGGAAGTGGTTAAATAAGAAATAAATTTGGCTGTCACTGCATTTAAAATCAAATCAAGGATCATTTGTTACCCCAAATGAACCAGCTCTCCTTCCCTGCCCATAAGTAGGCCGCTGTTTGCCGAACCATTTAGAAATGTATATAGAGTAAACTCGGCGCATAATGGCTTGTACTGAATATGATCTTTATGGGGCTGCCGTGCGGAGCTGCCAGCGGAGCCATAAGCAGCACATGGCTTTTTTAATTTAAAGTTACAGGTATGAAAAAAAAATAAATAAATAAAAAAAAAAAATAAAGTTACAGGTATGAGACTTCGCAGATCCGTCTCAGACTGAGTCTCGTTGGTGGAGGCCCGCAGCATGACGTGGGGGCCGCGGTCCCGGGACCCCTTCTGCTCCGGCCACCTGCCCCTGGTGGGAGGAGGGGCCGAAGCAGGACGGACAGCCCGAGGGGACACTCCTGATCCGAGGTGCAGAGCCGGCCCCTGAGGGCTCAGGGCCCCTCCCTCCTTCCTCCCAGGGAAGGTTCAGGGTGTGCAAGAGGCTTCTGTGCTTCCTGCCCGCTGGGGACTCACCGTCAGCCCAAGGGGATGCTCCTCCCCCATTGGGGGACCCCTCGGAGCCTGCAGGGATGGTGAGGCATGGCCCTTAGGGGACCTGTGGGACGAGCAGCAGCTCCGTTGTCCTCGTTGTCCTCTGGCCTGGGGCAGAGGCGAGGGGGCGGGCTCGGGAGCTGAGCATCCCGGGCCTTGCTTCCTCGGAGGCCGGGGAACACCACGGGGCCTTTGTGGTTGCCTTCTGCTGGGTACCCGGGCGCAGGCCTCACGAGCCCCTGAGGCCTCCGACTCTGTTCCCCGTGACCCGGCTGCCAGGTCTCTGGAGGCCGGGGCCCAGACACAGGTGGGGAGAGACCCCAGGGCCAGCTGCTGGCCGTGGTCTACACATGGCCCCTCCACCCACCGTGCGGCAGAAACGGTCCCTCCCCTCAGCCGCCGCAGAGGGGAAGTGGAGAAACAGGTTCGGTGAGGGCTCCTACGTGAAGCCCCCGCCCCGGAGAGCCAGCCTCAGCACGCTGCGTTCACACGTGTCCACACAGGTGCTGGGGGCACCGCGCTCCCGGAGCCCCTGAGCCTGAGGCCAGCCCAGCATCCAGGAGCCTGCAGCACTCCTTGGCCCCCTTTGCCCAGCAGCCCCAGATGCAGCGAGACCGTCCAGCGCGCCGCTGGGCCCCCGGGGTGGCTGCGAAGAAAGCCGAGGCTGAGGGTCCGCCAGCCCGAGAGGGGCGAGTGCTGAGGGCGGAGGGGTTCAAGCCCCTCCCGGCCCCGCCTTCGGCAGGTTGTCCTTATTGCTGGAGGATAAATCGCTCTCTGACAATAATCAGATGACCGGACACTTAATTATGTGGCCATGAGACAGCAAGATTATTAATTTTGAATCATGCAACCCACTCCTGAAAGCTAAGCGTGGACAGCGTGGACGCTCCTGGGGCCCTGGGAGCAGTCGGAGGCTAGGGGGTTCCAAGCACCAGAGTGGGGGGCTTCCAGGCAGCCCCAAACCTCTCCCTCCAGCCAGGGGAGTCTCGGTTGCAGGGGAGTGGTGGGGCCAGGGCTCCGGTCCCCCACAGAGGCTGCCCTGCCAGCATGCCGGAGTCTGACCCCAGTGAGACCGAGCTAGCCCCTCATGCCCACAGAGGGCCCATCCTGCAGTTGGCACCGGGCAGACCTCCTTTCCGAAGGGCCCAGTTCCGCTGAGAAGGTCCAGGGCCTAGGAGTCCCTCCAGCCAGGGCGGATGTCAGCATGAGTGTCTCGGGAAGGAAGGGGACTTGGGCATTGGCACAAGGCTGACCTCAAGAGGTGGCCTATCCCCAAACCTCAGGGACACTTGCTCCCTCCTAGAGCTTCTCATCTCTTCCCACACCTCCCGTCTCCCCAGAGTTCTGTAATTCCTCCCACAGCATCTCCCAGCCGCGGGGTTCCCCATCCTCCCAGGTCTGCCAAGGCTGCCCAGGGATGAGGCTGGGGGACAGGTGGGGGCCAGAGCCCTGTCGTGGGGCTACAAGACCCGGAGCGCAGCAGGGGACACCCTCCCCGGCCACGGGCAAGAAGCCGTGTGCCAGGCCGGGCAGCCTGTGTGAGCCGACTGCCAGCCAAGCTGGCGGCTGGTGCCGCTTGGCAGGCGGGAAGGGATGTTTGCAGACTGCCTCCGACAGCTTCCCAGCCGAAGCCGCGCTGGTTAAACAGAAGAAGTGAGCAGTGCCCACGGGCAGATCCCCACTGGGAGGAGGCAGGCAAGGCGCAGATGCAGAGGGCACATCCCCTGGGGGCTGGGATGCTGGGGGAGCCTCCACTCCCCACCTCATCCACCCCTGGCAGCCTGGCCTAGGCTCTGGTGCCAGGCTGGGGTCCAAACCCTCCAAGCTCTCCCCTCTCCACCTCTGTGGACAGTCAGGGTGGCCACCCTCTGGGCCATAGGGTGGTGGGCACCTGGATGAGACCTGGGGGAGGAGCCTTGGACCCCCTGCCAGGGGTCTCTTCTCTCTCTGTCCTCCCAGGTGGGCTGCCAGGTGGGGTGGGCTGAGCTGACCGACCTCCTCTGGGGAGGGGTAGAGGGCAACCTCTCTTGCCTCCCAGCCTGTCCTGGCCCTACTCTCTACGGAGGCCGACGTCACGCTGCCCACCGGCCTCCCACGGACGGAGAGGGCACGTCCCTGACAGCCACCCCCAGACAGCCTGGGACCTCAGTGCGCAGCAGGGTCCCAGTGAGTGTGGGAGGGTTGGCGAGCCTCTCGGGGAGAACCCCAGGAGGCTCCACAGGCCACCAGGAGGGTGAGGAGACTCCAGAGGGGGGTGGGAGATGGAGTAGGACAGAGGAGGGAGCAGAGAGAGATGGGGAGGGGGAGGGGCCCGGGCTTCCACCTGGCCTCTCCTCTCGGCTTCCGTTTCCTAACTGGCAACCTGGGTCCGCAGGGGCCCCTCCCGGGCAGTGTCCCTTGCGGCGCAACGTCCTCATGCTGAGAAGGGCCCCAGCCTTCCCCGCGCCTCCCCCAGGTCCCCGCAGGCTGAAGGAACCCAGGATTCCACCCTGTGCTCCAGGTCAGCCAGGAGGGACCGGGCTCGGGGGAAACTCCAGGCGGGGGCGGGGCAGGCTGGACCAGAGAAGCCACACCCCACGCCCTGCTCCCTCTGCACCTCAGCTCCAGCAACTGATTCATGAGGTAGGTGCCTGGATCTCAATAATCAAAGAATAATCAATGGGTCTTTAATTTCCATACAATAACTGTCTTATTAAATCTAAATTTAACATGCTTCTAGAATCCTTAATTTAAAGTGTTACTGCACCCACCATCTGCTCCACGAAATACAGACGCCGGGCGCACGTGACTCAGCAGCGCAGAAGCAGGGCTCTGGGACTCACCCGCCCGTGCGACTGTGGCTCCTGGGGGCCGCCCCCCACGCCCGCCCCAGCAGGCCCG
This sequence comes from Lontra canadensis, assembly GCF_010015895.1. NCBI lineage: Eukaryota > Metazoa > Chordata > Mammalia > Carnivora > Mustelidae > Lontra > Lontra canadensis. The sequence continues at coordinate 18,417,248 of NW_022631024.1, read as the reverse complement.
CCCCGGCCTCTGTCTCGGGGAGAGCAACCCCAGAACCAGACCGGGAGTCTGCCAGGAGATGGGGTGTCCTGGGCCTGGCATTCAAGGCCACAGGAGACCTCCTCTCTCCAGGGCTGGGCACCCCATCTTTCTTCCTGCTGGGCTTCTGCCCTGACGTCCTTCAGTGCCCGCTCTGGGGCACCCCCAGCAGGATGCCTTTCCTGGCCCTCAGCTGCTGCCCAGAGCACCATGGACCCTGGAGACACGCAGGGTGTCCAGCAAGCACACCGTGGGCGCCTGTGGGCCCGCAGGCTCTGCAGGGAAACCTCCCGACAGCCCACCCTGGACACTGGAATCAGGGACACGGGGGCTTCTCCACGCACCTGTGTGGCTAGGGTCTGACTCCAGGACCTCTCTGGAAGGGGGACAAGATGGGGGACAGGCCTGGGGGGGATGGAGCACCTTCCTCCCACAGTCTGCAGGGGTCAGGGTTCACGGATGAACGCGGACATTGGGAATGGGTTGAGGGCATGTGGGGACATCCTGGGGGCTTGGGACGGGGAGTCTACTGGCTCCTTGATCCCTTCCCTTGGCCTGCTGGATGTCTGTCTTGTCCTCTACTCCTCCCCAGATCCCATCTGACGGGGGTGGGGCGGGGGGGACTGAGGCCCAGAGGAGCTGAGAGCTTGCCAAAGCCAAGGAGGGAGAAAGCAGCAGGGAGCCCTCTAACCACCAGCCCTGGGTGCTCCCAGGGGCCCCGCGCCCTCCCCTTGCAGCCACGGCTCCTCCTGCGTGGGTCCCTCCACACAGGTGTGTCCTCAGAAAGTTCCAAGTCTGCAGAGCTGGCTTCCGCCTGGATCACAGCCTCCGTCCTCACAGTCCTCACGAAATCGACTGCTCGCTAATCAAACTGATTTCCATCCCATTGAGTCCTGCAGGCAGCCTGCACTCCAGGACCGCATTTTGAGCACAGACATATAATCAAACGGCAAAAAGCAGAGGGCACAGAAGGCCTCTCTGCCAATCGAATAAAAGCTAAATGGCCCGAGCTTTTAGGCCTAATCACTGATGTATTCCCACTTGGGGTGGGTCTACGGCAAAGCCCATCCGATCAAGGCCGGGCTTTTCCGAGCATTTTGGCATCAGGTCCTAATTTCCCTCCCAGACATGCGCGCTTTGCCAGTCCTGCTCTCTCAGCTGTGGTGGCCTGACGTTTCCCTTCCAGCCCAAGTCCAGGGTCCCCTGCGGGAGGGCCTCCCCCACTCAGTCCTGGAGATGCTCTTTGGGACCAGCACTGGGCAACGCACGTCCTCCTGCCATGTCCCCTGGGACTGGAGTCCCCCTCAGGGCTGAAGCCAGGGCACAAGTCAGCCCTCCAGCCTAGGCAGGCTCTGGGTCTGCACAGAGCCCCGGCCCAGGGAGGCACTGGAAGGGGTGCGTGGGGTTGTAAGGCCCAGTGGCTGCCCAGGGCCTATGTGGAGACAGAGGCCAACACCCCTGCAGCCGGTCCCTGAGTCCACGGGGACCCTTTCCAGCCCCGCAGAGCCTCCAGGTGGTGAGCCCAGCTTTGCCTACCTCCCCTCCCCTCCTTACCCTTCCCATCCCTTCCCCCGCCCCCGGCCTCTCCCACCCCACTGTCTTGCCTCTCATCCTTGGACAAAGAGCAGAGCCCCTCCCTTTCACCCCCACTCCGTGGGCAGGGAGAGAAGCCGCCAGTCCAAGCCTGGAGCCCCTTCCTGAGGCCTGGAGTCCATCCTGGCCCAAAGGCCATCCCTCTCCGCCCCAAGCTCTGCTCCCCAGTCCCCCTCCATATGACCCCGGTCCCCTGTCTGTGTGCCCGGTCTGCAGCTCGTGGTGCTGCCGGGGTATCAGCCCTCAGGGCTACCCCCTCTGCAGGCCTCAGCTTCTGCAGGCCATAGGGCACAGGGGAGAGGGTGGCTTCCCCATGAGGGACGGGGGAGCCCTGTGGGCGGGGCCCACTGCAGAGTCCCTGAGGTCTGGAGACCGAAGCCGCAGTCGGGGGATGGGCAGACACGTACCAGTCTCACAGCCCGTGGCCCTAAGCTGGACCTCAAACCCGGAGAGTCCCTTCAGCGCCACATCACTGGGGCGTGGAGGACGGGGGCCTGGAGAGGGGCCCGGCTGGTGGATAAAGGACGGGACAGTTGAACCACCAGGGTCCCAACTGGCCAGGAGGCTGGGAGTGTTCATTCCGGGATGGCTTGGGGTCCACGGGGTCCACGGGGCTGCTAATTCCCTCTAATTTCCGGGTAATTCCTGGGGCAGGAAATGCTCTCCCAGCCCCAAGCTGCATCCAGGCCTCCGTGGGCCCAGGGGAAGGAGGGGCCTCAGGAGGCAGCTCAGGACGGATACCCAGACCTCCGGGGCCCGTGGAGGTCACGTTCCCCACCCCTGCCACTGAGACTGTCCCTGGAGGCTGCCCAGGGCCTGTATCTGAACACCCTGCCACTAGGGGTGACTTCCGCCCTCCCGCCCAAGTGCAGCCCCCCAGCTGGAGGCCATGACTTCTTCCTTGGGGTGAACTTCTGCCCCTGCCCCACTGCAGGAGAAGGGCTGGCCAAGGGCCTGAGCAGGGTGAGGGCCGCAGAGCTGGATGCCCCGAGAGGTGGTTTACCAGTGGGTGGGGCCCCTCTGGGCTGCCAGCGTGGGGCCCCCAGAACCTCCCATACCAGGGAGAGCTGCTTCCCGAATGGGTGCCCAGTGCTGCTGGGGGAGCCCTTTGCCAGAACCTGCCCCACCACAGGGAGGCAAGAGAGACACACGGCTGGCTCCTTGCCAGGGTGGCTTCTGTCCTTAACTGATATGGCTGGGCTACAGCCACACACCAGCCCACCCCTCCAGGAAGGGGGAAGCGGAGACAGGAGCCGGCTGGCCCCAGGCCATGCACCCAGCCTGGGACACGGGCTCTGTCCCAGCCTGGCTGGCCCCGGTCAAGGCCTTGGTCTCCCCTGCCCCTGATGGCCAGCCCTGGAGAAGCAGGCTGCCTTTCCGGGAAATCAGGGCCTCCAGACACCCCCACCCCTTGAGGCAACACCATCCATCTCCCAGCTCTGCAGTCTGTCTGGAGCAGTTAGTCAATTATGGGTCCCATGGGGGCTGGGAGCAGCTTCTGCTTAGTGAGACCTACCTCCCTGGTGTGGGTTGTGTTTGTGGGAGGGGTCGGGGGGAACCCGAGGAGGACCCCCGGCGCCGGCGCCGCCTGGGCCAGAATGTTGCCCACTTCGGTTCCTCTGCCTTCCCCGCACCCTCTCTCTGTAGGCCCAGTCCCTGCAAGGGGACCCAGGGAGCTCTGGGTGGGGACCTGGGATCACAGCAGCCTTCACAGCCCCGGCCCACCCAGGACGGCCTCCGTTGGACTGATGGAGGCCCCCTCGAGGTGGGTCATAGGGCCAGAAGAACAGCCCCGGACCAGAGGTCCCTTCCAGCCCGCCCTCATGGTTTCATTTCCCCTGAGGCTACCCGGGGTGCCCCGACCTGCACCTTACCCCGGCCCAGCCCTGGCCCTCACCCCTGGCCACAGACACTCCTGGGGAGCCCAAGAAGCAGCACCCAGGGGGGAATGGCATCACACCCCCCCCATCAGGCACACAGGCAGCCAGACCTCTGTAAAGCCTTACTGTCACCTCCTACTCACCCCCTGTGTACTCGTCCCCTGTGTGTGCGGTAGTCAAAATGTCTCCAAGCTGGGGGCATCTCAGCACCCCATCTCTCCCTGCCCGGCCCAGGGCCCTAATCTACTGCCCGCTGGCCCACTGTTCCCTTTTCAGTCCCAACAGAGATCCCCCCGTGGTCCCTGCACAAGTGTCTGTGTCCACTTCCCGGCAGACCCTCTTGCCCAGCCCTCCTGGGCCACCCGATAGAGCGGATGACGCAGAGCTGAGACTGACTCGCCCCAAGCCTCCTGGGCAACAGTGGAGGCCACTGCCCGCATGGCCCTGGGTGCTCAGTGCAGCCCGCAGTCCCCCTCCAGGGACGGATGGTGCCCACCCAGTGGGGTCGTGAAGAACGCACCACTCAAAGCTCGTCAGTGACGACCGGGAGCTCCCAGCCCCCGCCCCCACCCCCCGCTCTCCCCCTGCGCCGCCCCCTGCACCGGCCAGGCCCTCACCCTGACCTCCTCACAGCTTGGACCAACAGGCCTTTCCTCCACAGGCTCAGGATCACCCCCACCCCGGGGGCTCTGACCCTTTATGCTGGGGACAAAGGGCTCCCCGGGCAGAGCCTCTGGTCCTGCTGAGCTGCACCCTCCGCCCAGGAGGGACAAAGGGCTGAGCGGAGGGGCTGAGCTTCTGATGCCTCAGCCAGTCTCTCCCCAGACTGTGAAGGCAGGGAGGCCGGCTGAAGGACGGGGCGGCGGCGGGGGAACTGCCGACAGGTGTCCGGCTGCTCCCCCTGAAACACCAGGAGGCCCCATGTCACAGGTCCCAGCAGAACTGGGTTGCAAGCCCAGACCCTCCTCCTACTCCCATCCCGCGTGGGCCTCAGCTGGCCCTAGGCCGCCTGGATCGGGTGTCTGGAGGCCTGTGGGCATCCCGGGGCCCAGAGACGGGTGTCTACCAGCCCGGGGAGGTGGCAGGGTCTGCACCCCGTCCAGCAGCTTGGAGGCGTGGGTGGGAAGGGGCTGGCACAGGCCCAAGATGACACTGGTCAGCTGGGCTGGGGGTGGCTGTGGAAACAAGACCGAAGCGGCACGCTGTCCCCATGGCCAGAGCTGGGCTCAGCAGCAGGGTGGGGACACGCACACGCAGCTCCCCAGCCCTGTGAGGGCCAGGCTCCTTGAGCATTCCCGGGGAGAAAGTGTGATGTGCCGTGGATACAGGGGACCCCATTCTGGGGACGTCACCATGAAGCACCCTGTCCCTGGGACAAGCTCGCTAAACAAGGGAGCAAATACATTCATGGTTTAGCTCAGCCAGAGACCCGCGGTGCAGCGGAGAAGGAAGACAGGAGCCCTCCTCGCCGGTGTTCGGGTGTGGGAAGCACGCGCGAGGGGCCTAGCGCAAAAACGTCCTTGCAGACACAGCAGAGAAACAAAGGAGGCAGGGAGTGGCCTGGCCTGGATCTGAGGACTCCAGGCCAGAGCTGGCCTGGCAGGGACCCGGTGGACACCAGGGGCTCCCGGTCAGGCCAGGAGACCTGCCGTTCATCTGCAATTCCCCCTCTGTCCATGTGGGGGCAGCTGGGGACCGGAAGCAGGTAGCCTCACACCTGGCGGGTGGCAGGCAGGTGAGCCAGGTGAGGTGGCTCTCCTAGTCTGCAGACAATACAAAGAAAAGGGGCCCCTCCCAGGCCAGCCCAAGGCCCTGCCCCAGGCATGTGACACCCCCCTCCCCGCAGCCTGCCCACCCAGCCCCCTTCCCATGTAAGATACGCCACTGGGGGAAGGGGAGGTGAGTGCGCCTGTTGGGCAGCAAGCCTGGGCAGGCCCCCGCCCCCACCTGTGTTCCTGGCTCCTGGGGATGTCCTGAGTCGCTGGGCCACCCCGCCCAACAGCCGGCTTTCTCCTTGGCTCCACAGTGTCTCCCCCAGTCCCACTGACGGAGCAAAGCGCAAGCCACTTGGGTTTGAACTGACTTTATTATTCTGTAAATGTGAATTTTACAAAGCGTTTTACAAGTAACGATCACATCCTTCTGTTTGCAAGGACTTCCACGTCCTGCTCGGGCTCCACTCGCCGCGCAAGCCCTGGGTTTCCCGGCCGGTGGACGTCTCCGCAGGCTGTGACTAGTACGGCAGCAAACGTGACAGTGTTGACTCTGCTGAGAGGCAGGGCCCAGAGTCCGGCAGGAGGGAGGACGCACCTGCGGGAAGGGGGGGGACGAGCTTGCTCGCTGGGGGGGGGAGCCGCGGACAGGGGCGAGGGGTGGTTCTAGGAAAACAAACCTGCTCCACGGCACAAGGAACAGTGATTTCATTTATTTATTGTTTAACAGTCGTGAGTTACAGCAGGACTTAACCCCTCCCAGACTGGACAGGAACCGTGTCTTTGTAAAAAGGCTCTTTTTCCCAAACGCTCCGTCCGGAGGATGAACGGTCTGTTTGCACCCAGTGCCATCCAATGTTCAAGTCAAAAATATTTATACATTTTATACTTAGTTCTTTTTTTTTGTCTGCTAAAAATAGTATTGCAAGTTTTGGCTTCTTTTGACATAAAAATTACAATCATGTGCAAAACGCTAACAACGAAGGAGTTGATCGGAATTCAAGCAGGTTGTCCAATCCGAATGCTTTAGATTCTGCGTCATTTTCCTTTGCATGTTTTTTTTTTCCAAAGAAACAAAACAAACAAACAAACAAAACCCAAAACCTTTTGGCGCGTTAGAAACGTCTTGTACCAAAGCCCTAACGCTCTCCGGCGGGCGGCAGGTGACGCACTCGGAGTGGCCTGGCTGACAGAAGGACAAACTTACGCACCAGCAACATTCTGAAACAGCAGCTCCAGACTCCCAGCTCTGTGTGTAGGATTTACTGCTGGCAAAGGCAAACAGAGGTTTTCTCACAGTTTTCAGGCGGTTAATGGGCCATCGGCCTTCCACTGGCATCAAGATACTTCCATAAAAATAACCCGAGATGGGGAGCTAAGCAGTAAGTGGCCGGGGGTGGCATAGGGCTGGTACTAGAACCTTCCGCCCTTCAAGGGGAAGTCAGGGCCAGGCACCCCAGAGTCCCCGTCCTCCCCCAGCCCTCACCCCCTGCCCCCCTCCCAGCTCCAAACACAACCGCCCCAGAACCAGACGCCACGGACTAGACCACAGCCGGCGGGCTCCCAAGACCGTCTCTCCCCATGGCCACACACCCACAGCCACGGCCACAGACGGGGGGCAAGGCAAGACGCGTGAATCCAACGCGAAGTCAAGCGACCACAGAGAACTCTGGGTGACAGCAGACACGGCACAGAACACAAGACAGAATTCAAGCACCGAGGCGCGCCAGCTGGACGGCCCCGCCAGCTCACGGTATCCCGTCCCATCTCCCCATCCCCGCTTCTGGACCTTTTGCACTCCATCCCACTGCCTCCTCCGGCACAGCCCGTCCGCCGGGAAGGGTGGGCGAGGGTGGGGACCCGGCTGGCCGCCTGCCATGTCCACCCCGACAGGGTCCAGTCCCTTCTCTCCTCCTCAGAAAGGCGCGGGTCTAACTCAGCTCTGTGTTAGTCTACGTAGTGTATGTGTATTGCTAATAGTCAAGCTGGGGGTCAGGTGCAGACGCGTCATAAATACTGAGTGGCTTGTCTCTCGCTCTACAGGGTCTGGGTGAGTCGGGATCACGATCACAGGACAGGCATTAGTCATTTTGTAAACAGAGGAGGGGGAGGGTCCGGTTTTAACTGGTTTTCCTTGGGAAAAATGATCAGAAGATGCTAAGGCACTCTGGTCGGCCCCTCCGAGTCCAGGCCCACCGCCGCCCGCCCCGCGGAACATTCTGGACGCGGAGGGAGCGCCCCGGCAGATACAATCATCAGCCACGCCCGTCCGCAAACGCTCTGGACCCACGTCCGCCGCGGGACACATTAGTGCAAAACGCTCGGCCTGGCCCGCCTGGGGCTCAGGGGGAGCGCAGGACCCATTCACATTGACGTACTGAAGTTTCACACATGACTCCTGCCTTCCCTACCTGGAACAACAAAACGGACGGCGGCTACACACGATTAAGGGACAGAGGTCGTAGGACATTGTGCTGGCCTGAACAGCGGTCAGGCCTTCTCTGTGCGGGCGCTGCCGCCGTCACCGGGCCACGGGCACCCCTTCGTGTCCCGGCCGCAGGTCGGGGGCCGCTCCCACTCTGGAGTAGGGGGTGGACAGGGAGAGCGAGCACTCGAGCCCTTCTGCTGACCGCCAGGACAGGCCAGCCGCCTATCTCCCCAGGGTCCTCAGGGATGGTCAAATTAAAGTGCACATCAGGGTTGGGAAGGGAAGCTGCAGAGGGGGATGGGGGCCAAGCCTCCCCATCCTCCCCTCCACACCCCCAGTGGCCGCCTGAGGATGCTGAGGGCTGGGCCTCTCAGTTCCAGGAGGGCTAGGTCCTGAGTGGCCTTGGGGCCCCAGGCCCATGCAGCTCCAACCCCAGCTGGGTCCAGGTCAAGGGAGAAAGAGGTGGAAACAGTGTGGCTCACCTCTGGGCCAGGAGGCTGGCTCGGATCCCCAGTAGGAGTGCGGCCCCTTCGGGCCCAGAACCCCCACCACTGCTGCTCTCGGGCACAGGGGCTGAGACAAGCTCCCACGGGCCTGCCCGAGGTGCCCCCACTCCCTCCCGGGAGCCCTCAGATCTTTCTGGAGGTCAGGCCCATGTGTGGCCTGGCTGGAGGAGGCCTGGAGGCTCCACGCCCAGCCTGGGTCTCCCGGAAGCCTCTCCACGCAGGGCCGCGGTCAGAGGGCACCTGAGCACATGGGGGCCGCAGCCCTGCAGGGCAGGCCCGCAGCTGGGGAAGGTTCAGGTTTGTGGGTCACAGGGAGGCTGAGCACAGGGGCTGCCGCCTGCTCTGTACCTGGTCAGGGGAGGCAGCGTGACAGCGGGGGCGGGGGGGGGGGGCAAGAGACCCCTTCATCTGGGAATGGAAGGGCATCTGGTTTCACGGGCGGTTGGCAGGGGTGGGGGGTGGGGGGGCGCCTGGGACTCAGGAGGAAGCCTCCCGACCACTGGCCACGTGCGCACAACCTGCGCCCTTGCTTACCAAAGACCGGCAACCGAACTTGGAAGTGAGCCTTCCAGCCTCACCCACCCACGTCTGGTCTCAGGCCCCTCCTCACTGCGCTCCCCCCACCCCGCGCTCTGGATCGTCAGCCCTGCTGCTGCAGGGCTCCTCCCGCCTGCCCGGGGCCCAGGGTCTGCAGCAGGACTCGGACCCGCTCAGGCCCAGCCCAGCCACGAGGGGCCTCCACACCCTCCTCCGTCACACACCCCGACTGCATCTCCCTGGGACCCGGGCCAGGGCAGGGCAGAGTGCGGTCCACAGGTGACCCAGACCCAGGCATAGAGGGTTGAGGGCAAGGACACCAAATCCTCCCTAATTTTTTGCTCTTTTGGGTCTGAAAGTTTTCAAACCATTCATGAACTAGATCTGAATTAAGACAAAAACAAACAAACAAACAAATGTAATCCCAACATGGCCGAGGGCGGCGGGGCTGCACCACAGGACGGCGGGCAGCCGGGCAGAGCCGGCGGGCACTCGGGGCAGCGGCCTCGCCCATGGGGCCCAGGGGCACCAGAGGCTGTGGAGCTGAGGGGGCCGGGAGGGCCCCCGGGCGCAGGCGGGAGGATGGAGATGCACGGAGCTCTCCCTCCCCCTGCTGTGCTCACACCGCTGCCCCCCGCACACGCTCAAACACACGCGCACTCACACACGCGCTCATGCGCCCCATGCATGCGGCCGGCCCGGCAGGCCTGACCCGCGAGTCTCAGGAATAAGGGAAAAGGAGGAGTTTGGCCCCTGAGGGCCCAGCCCTGGCCCCTGGCCCCAAAGGGTGGGTGGGGTCCCCCGAGTGAGCAGCGAGGGTCGGGAGATGGGCCCCAGGCCACAGGACCCCCGATCCGGCTCCCAGGCACTGGGGACCGCAGGCTCTCGCCCCTCCCGGAGCGGGGTCAGAGGCCCACAGCCTGGAGACGAACCTCGCAGGTATCAAAGGAGCCCTGGGACCTTCCTCGCAACTAGGTCACCAGCGGACTAACCCTTTACAGTATAACGAATGCATTTGTTTCCTTCATAAACTTTAAATACAAGCAGGATAAAAATCACATTTTTTTCAGGCAACAGTAGCAGTTCCGTAGTAAGTGGCTTGATCACATCTGTTTGTATTAGTAACGCATGCAAGCAGCTTTAGTACCGGCCGCGAGCCTCCCGGCGGCCCCTCTACAAGGTCCCCGCGTAGGACGCCTCCGGTCTCCGAGGCGCTGCGGGCGTCTGTGGCCGGCTGGAGCTCGCGCCCGCCTGCTCGAAGGGCTGCGGGGGGCTCGGGGCCGCGGCGGGCGGCGGCTCAGGCGCGGCCACCTCCTGGATGACCGAGCCAGCCCCGTCCACCTCCTCGGCCACGTCGAAGCCCGGGTGGGCGGCGGCGCTCAGGTCGACGTTCACGGCGTCAGTCCTCAGAGCCACGATGGTGGCCGCGTCCCCCCGCCGCTCCGCGTAGATGCGCTGCTCGAACACCTGCGCTGCGGCGGGCGGGAAGTCGGGGTCGAGGGGCACACCGGCCGCCGAGGAGCCCATGACCGTGCGGTACATCTCCACGCCCTCGGGCAGCATTGACTTGATCTTGGGCAGCCAGCGCTTGCGGACACGGCGGGCGTTGGTGCACATGTCCGCAGCGATGACATTCATCTCGCTCTCCTTGAAGCTGGGGGCGAAGCTCTGGCAGTACACTGCAAACACGGGGCGGGGAGGGGCGGTGTCAGCGACCCGGGGACCAGGGCGCTCGTGTGCTGCAGCCGTCCTCCTGGGCCAGCGGGGAAGGGGGCCTCCACCCTGCGGGCCGCTGGCTCTGGGGTCCATCCTGGCCTCAGCTGGCAGACCAGTGGTCACCCTTCTCACCACTCCATCCTGGAGGCCCTGCCCTGTTCCCTCAGGCCGGAAGGTCCAGGGGATGAGGGACAGTCAGCGTCAGAGCATGAGACCGTGGGCCCTCCCTGAGCACTGGTTGGCTGTGTGGCCTTGGGCAGGTCCCTCGCATCTCTGGGCCTCACCTTCCTGCTCTGTCCCACCCACCCTGGGTCCCAGGGCCTGCTGAGACAAGCCTGCTCAGTCACCTTGCTCTGGACAGAAGGGCAACCGGGCCAGGGCCCCAAGTCAGGTGGCCCTTGCACTTACCCACTGTGAGGCTCTGGCCTCTTGGGCCCTTACAGAGGCTCTTCCTCACAGGCTGGATGAGGAGTGTGGTGGGAGCCGGTCCACACCTGTCCTGCACCCAGCCCCCACCAGGAGGAAGCAGCGGCCAGGGCCATATCCGCACTCCAACCTTACTGAGAGTCCCCTGCCCCGGGAGCCCCAGGACCCAGCTCTGCAAGCAGCCTGGAGGCGGGACACAGGTCCCTGGGGCGAACCCCTCACGGCAGCATCGCCGCACACAGCCCATTCCCAGAGCCCAGGCAGCTGCCAGCTTTGGGACTGTCACGACCCATCACAAAGGGCCCTCCCTGCTCTAGAACAAAATCGGTCTCATGAGACACGTGTTCCAAGCAAGGAAGTGAGACAGCGTTTCGAGTGCTGACCGCTGCGGGAGGGCCCGCGGCTGGCCAGGGTGGCCCGAGCAGGGTGGCCGCGCTTCCCAGGGCTGGGGGAGCTGGGCCGGGGGCAGCAGTCAGCCGCGGAGACGGACCGGGCTCCACGACACCCCACCCCCGCGCCCAGGAGCGGGAGGCAGAAGCCGGCGAGCAGATGGCAAAGGCTCAAAATAACCTCGAAATGTAAATAAGGGGTTTTGTTCAAAAAGGAAAATTAGATCTATTTCACATATTAAAATAGTTCCGCACGCAGCTGAATCCATCACGCTTGGAAACCCACCAAGAACGTTAACACCTCGAGACCTGGCTCCCACGAGCTGCTCTTTTTTCTTCCCCCTCCACCCCCAAGCCCTACAGGGCCGGCACACCGCCCAGGAGAAGCCACCTCCCGCAGCCTTGGTCCCCAGCCCAGGGGACCGGCAGCACCCCCAGCCCCCCAGGGCACCCCGGGGCACTCACGTTTCACAGCGTTCAGAACCCGGCTGTCCAGAGGCTTGCGGCTGGGGTCGCTCGTGGAGGAGCGGATGCCTGTGCCGCAGCTGTTGGCCAGGGTGTTCCTGGTGGGGCAGGAAGGGAAGTGAGGCCGCCGGCCAGGGGGTCCTGCCCTCCGGGCCTCCCCCCTGCCCTGCTACTGACTTCCGGGGGTGGGGGTGACCCTAACCCCACCACTCTCCAAGAGACGGGAGGGAAGCAAAGCCCCTTGGGGATGGGGCTTCAAGAAGCACATGTGGCTCTTATTTTACGGGGAGGGGTGTCCAGGGCAGCCAGGCCCCCTCCGATGGATGTGTCCCCTTGCACATCCCCGATCCACAGTGGGACATCAGCACGGCGGGGGGCCGTGGACCCAAGCACGCAGTGAGCACGTTGCCAAGAGGCCCGTGCGGCCTCCACACCCGTCCAGGGACCCACCTGTCGAAGAAGGTGGCCAGCAGGCGCCGCAGCAGGACCTTGTGCTTCACGCCCGCACACAGGTGGCAGTTCATGAGCTGACCGCGCGTGATGTAGACCCCGGAGCCTATGACCGCCGGACAGAGAGGCTGTGACCCACGACCCGGGGCCATGAGCTTCCCAGGACCATGGGGGCCAGAGCAGGTGCACCCAGGCTGGGGGCTGCTGGGAAGCAGGGGGCAGCGCCAGGCCGCCACGACTTCAGCAGCAGCGCTCCCCCTGGGGCCTGGGACCCCACAGGCTGGGGACATCGCTTTAGGGGTCCCTCACTGTGCCGAGGCCCTGTCACCTGCAGGAGGTGCCCTCGGTCACATGCCTGAGCGCTGTCCCCAGGTCGCCCTTCAGGCCTTGAGGGCATCCCAGGCTCTGCCTCCTCGCCTCTCCATCCCTTCCCCAAAACCAAAGCCCCTCAGGCAGTGGGAGGAGGTGGGATCAGGGAGGTCAGCCGGCCCAGCACATGCGGGGGCGGGGGGTGGGGGTGGGGGTGTGTGTCTGCAGCCCGCCACGGGCAGGGGTGCGCTCAGCGAGCTGACGTGCTGCTGTTCATCTGAAGGAGCCTGGCAAGCCCCGGGCGCCCAGCAGGGCCCGGCAGTGGCAAGGCCAGGGCCCGCCGAGAGCGTGGGGCGGCCTCAGTCGGCCCAGACTCTGCTCGTGGGGAAAGGAGCGGATGCACGTGTCGCTCAGTGTCCCCGACTCTGGAGAAGACGACACCAAGGGCATGTGCGTGGGGTCCTCAGGACGCCCACCATCCCCGTCAGGCCTTCCCCGAGGACCCACCATCACAGATCCTGCACTGAACCGTGGGAGGGAAGTGGGCGGGGCAGGGTGGAAGGAAGGTACTCGGAGGTGCTCTAGCCCCGGGGGGCCCTGGATGGAGACCACCATCAGGGCGTTGGGTCTGTGCTGTCTGACCCAGTGTCTGTGAAGGCCCCTGTCAGGCCGTCTCTCGTCTGCAGAGGTTCAAGGCCGACAGCAGAGCAGGTCACCCGGGCCACACGGGCTGGGCACTCCCTTGTTGAAGGGACTCTGTAACAGGGGCTGGGGTACCGGGGGGCCCGCCCCACTGATGTCTAGCTATGGGTCGGGCCAGAGAAGGGGGCCAGCCCTCGTCCGTCCCAAACGCTGACAGACTGGTGTGCCCCACCCCTCTCTGCCCTGCTCTACTGCTGTCCCCTGGGACCATGGCTCCCAGCAGAGGGGACAGTCAGGCAGAGCCCCACAGTGCTGCCCTGGGTATGGCAGTCAGGAGGAGCAAAAAGGACTGGGGGAACCCAGAGGCTCCCAGTGGGTACACAACAGCACTGAGGAGGACGGATGGTGCCTGTGGGTCCTGGCTGGCCCGTCTGGGGCTCCCCCGGAACCACGGGAGGACACTCCCAGAAAATGGCTCCACCTCCCCCGGCACGGGTGACGATTCCCTGCGAACAGCCTTAGATCCGCCAGGAGCGGCGAGGCCCCACGCGGCCCCACGCGGGGAGGAGAGCTCCTGCTGACAAAGGCACCCGGCCCCAACGGGTGCCGTCTGTTTTCATCGAACTCCGTTTCTGACTCTGAGCTGCATCCGGTGGGGACATTTTGGGGGCTGGGGGGAGGGGACCAGCACGCGAACTCGATTTGGTTTTATCTGCTACCTAAATTAAAACACAATCGTGATTGCAGTCCCTGCCAATCAGACATGCGGCCGGCCCAGGGGATTCAATTAAAATGCTAAATTAATTCAATTGAATAACTCCTCTTAATGACACATTCTTCTAAAAGGAAATTAGAGGAAATTTAAGATGTTCTATCTTCTTCTTTTTGACTGATTGGTGATGAGTACATTGTTCACAGCTCTGAGGAGAAAGGAGGAGAGGGCATTTGCATACAACAGACAGGGCGGGGAGGGACCCTTCACCTGCCACCAGCTCCAGCTTCTCGCCGGGGTCCCCTTCCGAGTACAGCTTGGGGTGGCAGCGGTACCCGATCTGGCTGATGAGGCTGGCAGGTAGGGCCACAAGGTCACGGCGGATGAGGACGCAGGAGCGGCTCTCCAGGGGCACGGGCTCCGGCTTCTCTTGCACTGTGGACACAGACCCAATCTGGTTAGGGGCGCTCTCGGGCTGTGCCAGGACAGGGATGGAGCTGGAGAACGCCCTTCCCTCCCGCCCAGGCCCGGGTCAGACCCACTCCATGCCCACCCTCCGTTCTCTCTCCTGCCCACCTGGTCCTGACCCCGGCGGGCAGGACAAGAGGGAGTGAGCAAATGGAGGAAGGCAAGGGAGGGCTGCCCGCCCCCAGACCTGGAAACGAGCTGGGAGGGCCTAGGAGGCTCCCACGAGGTGTCCCCCGGGCAGAGGCCTGCAGATGAGGCAGGAACGAGTGGCCAGTGCGAGGGAGCCAGACCCGTGGTCTGACCAGGGAGAGCGGCCCCTCTGCAGGACAAAGTGCGGGCCGGGAGCAGCACTGGCCCCGTGCGCAGCCCCGATGGGGCGGGGGACAGGGAAGCACAAGGGCAGCAGGCTGTGGGCATGGAGGTGGCTGCCACCCGCCCCCGCCCCGGCCTGGTCTGGCTGTGGGAACCTGCTCTCCATCAGGCAGGCCCAGGGCAGGTGCACCCGGCCACCACTGAGGCTGGGCCAGCCTGTCCCCTCAGCTGTCCCCTCTGCACCGTGACCCACTCCCCCTTAGGGGTTACAGGAAGAATCAGCACCTGTGGGCACTGAGGGAGGGAGGGGCAGGCTGGGCCAAGCACCTGTGGAAGCCGTATGGGGGCTGCCGCAAAGGGGCTTTGGGAGGGAGGATGGCAAGGAAGGGTCCTGGGCAGACCCTCCCACTCCCAGGCCTCCAGACCTGGTGCAGCCTCAAGCTCCCAGAGGGGAGTGGTGAGGACCACTCAGCCACTGGGGGCTGGCATCCTGGACACTGCGAGAGAGGGCAGGCGGCTGAGACCAGAGCTGAGGGGCGCCTGCAGCTCCAGCCCATCCAGCCCGGACCTGGACACGGGTCAGAGGGTGCTGGGCCACTCTGGGGGCCGGGCGCACCTCCCAGCAGGTGTGTGTGGGGCACCAGGCGGGACGGAAGACTCTTCCAAACCCAGAGTGCCCGTGGGCCCAGGGAAAACAACCCGGATATTTTAAAACATAATTACCCGCCCCCGTCCCCCCACGGCCTGCTGTGACTACACACGCAGACGCAGCACAGCGCGGCCGGCCCGCGGCGTTTACACGTAATACGCTCACCAGCAGAAACCCCGCCGTCCACCGTGCGTCCTGCCGTGTCTCTCTGAACAGCAGAAGTTGTCTGCACCCGGCACGCCTGCCCCCCAGCCGCAGCCCCCAGCCCGGCTCCTGAGAGCAGAGAGCGGCATATCCAGAACATCCAAAAGAGCCTCTTCTATTTCTGCTCTGCCGAGCGCCGGATACCGCGCCGGCTAAAAATACCGAACCCGAGCGGTGGCTCATCTGGAGAGGTGCTCTGGAGTCCTTCCCTGCCCCTTCCCCGGGCCCCAGATCTCCCGCCGCAGCAGCCCACAGCTGAGCGGAGCGGAAAGGGCAGCGTGTGACCAGGTTCTGGCGGACCTCGGGGAACGTGCAGGGGTGGGGGGGACGGGGGTGCAGGGGACATGGGGGGGTGCAGGGGCACAGGGGCATGGAGGCGGGGGCTGTGGGGGCACAGGGGAGCAGGGGGGCCCCTAGGGCATCCCTGTGGCCTTCAGGCGGGCATTCCGGCAGGCGTGCTGGGAGGCCCCCTCGGTGGGCTGTGGGCAGGGACACAGCAGCCCACGGGCTGCCCTGCAGATCACGTTGAGGCACCCCACCCCCTTCCCCATCAATGGCCCCGTTTTTAACCGGCTTCAGGACTGAGGGCTCCAAATATTTTGGCCCCGTGGAATGTGGAGGGGCACATGAAAGAGCGATTCGCTATTTGTACAGAGAGGGAGTAATCGCTCAGTGCGGGAACTGAGTCACCGTCGACAGGGCCTGCACAGAAGGATCTAGAGCAGCAGCTGGTCTGGGCCAAAGGGGACAGCGACCAAGCACAGGCAAACAGTGCCCCTCAGACCACTGGACAGAGAGAGCTGTGACCAGACACAAGGATGGACCCTGCGGGGAACCCTGGGCACCGAGAAGGGCCCCAAGTGCTCCCAGACTCGGGGACGTGGCAGAGTCCAGCCGAGGAAGGACGGGGCCTCAAGGACATTGTGCTGAAGGAGAGGAGTCCAGCAGAGGACAGATCCTGCCAGACTCTGCTGCTGTGTGGGCCCGAGAGGGCTCAGGCCCATGGGGATGGACCACAGGAGGGGAGATCTGTGTGTAATGGGGCGGAATTCGGGTCAGGAAGATGGAGAGTCCTGGAGACGGATGAGGGGATGGCAGCAAAGCAGCATGAGCGCACCCGTGGGCCTTGAACAGCGCAGCGGACACCAGCGGGACGGGAAACCCCAGTGTGTATGTCCTGGTGCAGGAGAGCCACTCTCTTGAGAGACGAACAGTGACTGTGGGGACGTGGGCCCTCACCCCCCCAGTTCACACGGTGACGTCCGTCAGCTCAATCTCAGTACAACGGGGGTGGTGGGGCACCGACAGAGGGCAGAGTGGGCGAGGCAGGCCTGGAGGGACCCCGGCAGGCTCCCCAGCTTCCTTTCCGGCACTTCCTCCCCCTCCCGTGGCTCCCTGACTGGGAATCTAGAAAACGCGGTGGGCCCTCTCCCCAAGCAAAGCACACAGATCCCCCAGCCTGCGAGACACCGGTGCGTCACGGGGCCCCAGGGGCCGACTCTGTTCCTGTCCCCGGGTGCACCTCAGGGATGGCATGGGGAGCCCCCACCAGGGCCAGTGGCCACCTGCAGAGGATGGAGTGCCACTGAGGCTGGGTGGGCAGGTGGGGGGACAGGGAAGGGGACTGCCACCCTATGAGAGCATATGCTGTTTGTTGAAAGGGCAGAGGAAGGAAAGGGACCCCTGGTCCATGATTATATGGGAAAATACAACTTACAACCAAATGGAAAGAAAAACGCTAAATCACACCGTCTACCTCTCCCGACTGTGGTGACTGTGACCAAGCCTGCGAGGTTCATGAGGGCAAGCGAGGGACCCCCTGTCCACAGGCCTGAGTCAGACCTGCACAAACACACTCAGCTCACTTGTGACAAAGGGTCACTCACCACAGCAGGGGAAGGGACAGCTGCTCCGACACAGGGTGCCTGGAACGGGTTGTATGTGGGCAAATCGCAAAAGGAAACCACAGAACTACCCTCGATCTAAACCTCACACCTTACCCGAAAAAGAGTAAAAACGGGTCATGGACCTCATGTACGACACAAAAGCGTAAACCTTTTGGAAGAAAATCTCTGTGATCTTGAGTTCAGCTAAAAGCTCAGACACAACCCACAGAAGAATCGACGGGTTAAAACCGACCAGATGAGGACGAACACCTCCCGTGTGGGAACGACATACAGACAGACAAGCCCGCCCCCAGGCCAGAAGGAGCGTCCGCGGACCACACGCGGCCCAGGGCTTGCCCCGAAAATCCAGTGCGAACTCTCAAAACTCAACAGCAAGAAGACGGATGGTTTGGTTTTTAAAATGGGCAAAAGATCTGAACAGACACTCGGCCAGAAATGGTCCAGATGGCCAATTAGCACATGAAAAGATGCTCCACGTCATCAGCTGTTGGAAAGCAGCACATAAACCGCACGGAGAGACCCCACTCCACGCGTACGGAGCAGAGCAGCTCGCGAACCCCGGGCATGCCGGGCGGCGCGAGGGTGCGGAGCAGCTGGGCACGGGGCCCCAGCCGGCGGGCGCGCACGCGGGGACACAGGTGCACAGCTTCCCAGGAGCCGACGGTCCCACCCGAGGCACTCGCCTGGGAGAAACGAGACACGGACACAGTCTGCACGGGCCCCCAGCAAGGGGGCTCACCCCGCTCCGCTCACCAGCGCGCCAGGCCGGAGACAGCCCAGGCCCCATGGCAGCAGGCGGACACGGCCGAGCGCCCGCAGAGCAGGTCATCGCCACACGGACGTCGGGAAGACCGCGGCACTGCGCAGGGGAGCCTCAAACTCGCCGGTGGGACAGAAGGGGCCAGTCTCCCATGGTCACACACCTGGTGTGTGGGACAGGGTCCCAAACGCAGGACTCTGGGGAGAGAGAACTGGCCGGTGACTGCAGGGGACAGCGCGGGGCCGGGCCCGACGGCAGCCGCGTGGAGGCCGACGGAGCTGCTCTGCAGAGTGAACACGCGCCGCACCGCCCCGCCCTGTCCCTGCTCAGCCCCAGGCGGCCTCCCCGCTCTGCACCAACAGCTCTGAAAGGGGCACCCCAAGACCGGCAGCAGTGCCCCAGGACATGACCATGTCAGCACCCCGGGAACAGGGCTGGCGGCGGTTCCCCAAGGTGCACCTGGGCCTGAAGGGCTGGGGGTCATCACGGACGGTGCTCCTCCACGTGGAGAAGCCACGGCCCCCACCGACGGCAAGATCACCCCCTCTTGTGGATGTTCGAGGGCAAGGACACAGGGCATCTCAGAACCAGCAGTCACAACACGCTGGGCACAAATAAGTCTGGCTGGGAAGGCCCAGAAGAAATAAACACAAGTGGGAGAGGTGAGGCCGGGAGTGGGGACGACGCGTGTGCAGACACCGCTGCCCAGGGCCCCCGGGAACACAGACAGAGAGGGACGTGGCAGGCCTCTGGGTCCCCATGCTCGGGAAGGCATAGACACAGACAGCCACAGGGGAGGAGGCAGCACTGAGATGGCTCCGTCCAGACAGCATCAGGTGCAGCCCCAAGCCATGTCCTCCCGCTGCAGCCCCCGCCCCTCTGGTTCCAGCTCGAACACCCAAAATGTCCTCTGGGCAGCCCCGTCCGACTCAAACCTGCCGCAGCCACTGCCTGGGCCTAGACTCCACAAGCTCTGCTAGTCTTGTGGCCAGCACCCAGGTCTGGCCCTGGGAGACCCCATGAAGCCCCTGAATGGAGTCCCAGCAAAGCCAGGGGGCCTCTGTCACTGCCCATCTGACCAAACTCCTCCTGCCCGCCACGCCTGTCTGCTCCCAGGGCTCGTCCAGCGCCGGCCTCGAGATGCAAGCTGCCTCTCCGTCCCCTGTCCCCTGCACACGACCGGACAGGTCGCAGCCCGGGACACCAGGCGACAGTGGTCACCATGAAAACGCAGCAGGGCTCTGTGCCCGAGGAACGTGTTTAGGTGAAGTGTGCGCACACGCTCTGTACAAAGACGAGATGCAGGCCTCCGGGAGACAGTGGGAGGCGGAGGGACAGTTGGGAGAACGGCCTTCCCTGGTGTGGTCTCTGTTCACGATGATGGACGTACGTTAGCTACGCCAAAATAAATGTGTTTATTTGATTTGATTTTTTTTAAAGACTTTATTTATTTGACAGAGAGAGACAGCAAAAGAGGAAACACAAGCAGGGGGAGAGGGAGAGGGAGAAGCAGGCTTCCGCTGAGCAGGGAGCCCGATGCGGGACTCGATCCCAGGACCCTGGGATCATGACCTGAGCTGAAGGCAGATGCTTAATGGTGGAGCCCCCCAGGCGCCCCCAAAATAAATGTGCTTAGGTGTGCCTGGGTGGCTCCGTGGGTTAAAGCCTCTGCCTTTGGCTCAGGTCATGATCTCAGGGTCCTGGGATCGAGCCCCGCATCGGGCTCTCTGCTCAGCAGGGAGCCTGCTTCCCCCCACCCCTCTCTGCCTGCCTCTCTGCCTGCTTGTGACCTCTGTCTGTCAAATAAATAAATAAATAACTGTGTTTGACTTGTACGGTTCCCCAGAGATGCCTGCCCGGCCATGGAGTGTCCCCCCAACATGATCAACTCCAGAAGCTGCATAAAAGTTGCTTAACTTTCAGGGCCAGGCCCCCTGAGCTGAGCGGTCAGCGGCCATGGGGCCGGGCAGCAGGGGTGCGGGACCTGGAGCGTGCAGACTCGAGGCACCCAGCCCGGGGGACCTCCTGGCTTTCCTTCAACTTCCTTCCACCACAAATCAGCACGTGTGAAGGCCAGATTCAGAAAAGTGACCACCAAGAAACTAAGAAAAAGTTAAATCAAGAACGTGGTGTCCACATACAAGATAAACAGACATCAGATCTTGGGGCCTGCTAGGAGGAAGTGCTCTGGGGACCGCAGGCCTTCAGCCAAGACCCAGGACTGGTCACGGCGCCAGGCATCCTGCCAGCTCCATCCGAGACCTAGAGGGCCCAGCAGACCCTCTCTGGAGCAGCCCCGGTGGGGGCTCCTAGACGTTCTCACACACGGTCCGGCATTCAGTAAGAAATTACCAGAGACACGGGGAAATGAGCAATAAAACCCCAATTTACAAAAAGACATGAGATCAGACCCCCTGGGGATCCGTCCTGGACAAGAGCTCCGCACACACGCAGGGAGTGTGGGGACGCGACGGAGAATTCACCGGAAAACCAGAATCAGACCCTGGACACGGGATCGGTGCTGGAGACGGAACAGAGCAGGTGACAAGATTTTCAACCCGGAAGACAATCCAGACTGAAGCAGAGAAGGGGAAGAAGTGCCCCAAGAAAGAGTCAAAGTGACGCTGAACATGGGGAGAGGACGACCCCATGTCCCGGGAGCCCAGGAAGTAGGCAGTGTGCACGGGAGGCCATCGTGGCTGAGAGGCTCCAGCGAAGAGGGAGAGGGAAGACAGGGAAAGAGCCCAGGGACACTGTGCGGGGAAGCGTCAGCATAACTTGGGACAGGGCCGAGAAGGGCTGGGGGCCCTGAAAACGTCCCCAGAACGAAGACAGAGCCCAGTCGGGAGGCCTTGCAGGTCCCTGAAGGAGAAGCGTCCGTCGGGATGGACGTGAAACCTTAACCCTGGAGACAGCAGCGCACGAACTTACAATGTAAGGGAAAAAAGGGGAAAGAAACAGAATCAAGCTGACTGACCGGAAAGAGGGAAAACAGAGGAACACGGGGCATCAGCGGGCACAGACAGGAAGCAGTAAGATGGGAGAGGAGACCCGAGGTTGTCAGTAATTACACGAAATATAACCAGACCAGGCTAAAAAGGACTTGAAACTGGAAGTCTGCGAAGTCCGTGAACAAAAGGACAAGGAAAGGCTGGAAGCCACACGCGGACCCGCAGCGTCCGCCCCGACAGCTCACGCCAGCCGGAGAGCACAGAGACCCTCCCAGCCGGCTGTCGGAGGATGCGTGGGAGCGGCAGGACAGCCACTTCCACGGGGAGAGGACAGCAACCGCGACGGAGTGTGCACGGCGCGCCTGGCCGGGACGGTTTACCAGGCTATACGACGCCCTCGTGCTCCTCGCAGGTGTGGCTGGGGTGCGGGGGCCGACAGCCGACAGACGCCCAAGCAGAGAGCCGCTCTGAACACCCTCTGGCCGGGGGCAAAGAGGTGACCGGAAAGCCTGGCACATGTCTGGGAGCCGAGCGCCGCACCCCGGCCGCCCACCCCGTGGGTCAGCTCAGGGACACGGGGGACGCGGTCTGTGCCATTGACAAGGGGAACGCACTACCCGGACGGCGGCCGCACAGACCAGGGAGCGCACGGCCCTCGGCGCACACGGTGGAGAGTCGGAGGAGCCGGTCGTGTAAGCGTCTGCCTTCGGCACCGGGGAGACAACAGGCAGCGGAACCGGAAAGTGAAAGCAAACTGAAGTGAAAACATACATAACGGTGAAAAATAGAGAAACAAAATCCCAAAATCTTCTTTGAGAGAAAGAAAAGGAGAAAGGGCAGAAATTAACAGGGCTCAGGACGCGGGGCAGGAGCCTGCCGGACAGGGCTCGGCAAAGCTCCGACATAAAGAGGCTGTCGGGGCTGCATGTGTGTCGGCTGCGCGCAGGACACGGCCCCTACCGGGCTCTGACCAGAGCGGGCGCCCCCTGCCCCGATTCACCAGTGGCCGGACGCAGGCCCTGCACTTGCCCTCTCCGTCCGCTCGACGCCCCTTCCAGGAGTCGGACCCTGGGCAGCGCCACATGCCCCCCAGCAGTCACCCAAAACGGGGGAAAAAGAAACAAATCAGGAAGCCAAATCGCGAGCTTCAACTGCAACGAGGCTGAACAGATTCCAGGAGTGCGAGGTTTTGGTTCTGTCTTGTTCGCATATTCAAGAGGGCTCCGTCCTCCGTAGCTCAGAGAAGCAGCGAGGAGAAGAGGGGAACCACGTGACCGTTTCAATATTTAGAGACAAAGTTTTGGTTAAAATTTAACACTTACAAAAAAAGAAGGAAAAAACACTCTTCACCTAGGAAAAGAACGTCCCTCCTCACCCAACGCACACCCCAAGCGCCTGGAGCAAAGACCCCACTTAAAGACGCACACGGCAAGCTGCTCCCGCGTTTGGAGAGGCGGCGGCCGAGCCGGAAGCCCCCGCCAGTCCGGCCGGGCAGAGAGGAAGCCACACGGTCAGGAGCAGCCGCAGAGCCCCGGGGCGGCCGACGCCGGGGCTGCACACACACAGAGAGTCCGGAAGAATCCACAGGCGAGCGATCAGAATACGTAAGTGAGCTCAGGCCAGACTCTTTTCTTAAGTAATAAACCCCGTTTGTTCCTGTAACACTTGCAACAACCAATGACAAGAAAGAAGAAACTTAAATACCGGGTAGATTCAAACAACAAATGAGTTTCTAGGAGTCAATCTGACAACGGGCGGGCAGAGACCACCACCACAGCCCCAAGAAAAGCCCAGAAAAGGTGTAAGGAAGTGGAGGGGAACAGCGAGCACCGGAGGGACCTGGGTGCGCCCCAGGCCTGGCCGGAGGTGACGGCAAACCCCGGCCGAGCCCCAGCAGACAGGCTGCGTGGCGTCTGACAACGCGATTCTAAAAGGCGTGTGTGTAAGAACGCAAAGAGGAGGCAGGCCCGGTCACCGTAAGGAAGAGAACCAGGGACAGGGGGACGCACGGGGGGGACGTGCAGGGGGACGCATGGGGACAGGGGAGGGCACGGCCCAGGTGGGCTCGCGGAGTGACGCCGTGGGAGGAGGTCTCCCGCGGACCCGTGGCTGACCTGCTGGGGAGTCTGGTGGGGTAAGGGTCCGCACTGGGCCCCGTCGCAGCCCATTAGAACCGCAATCCCAGACGTGCCACAGACACTAAAGCCTTTCCTGCGTCCGAATCCTGGCTGTTAGGAGGAGAACCGGCATAAGGGGAGGTCAGGACGACCCTGGGACTGAACCGGATTTGAAGACACCGGCCTGAACGTGTGGCTTTGAATCCAGGAGTTGCAGCTCTGACGGCCCAGACAGCGGCATGTGCCCCGCCCCCCTGAAAGGAGAGTCGATCCTGGAACATTCGCGTAACGAGATGGGGTGAAAAGTGCTGTAAACACCCTATACGCTAGCAGTAAGTGCACGTGCAGGAATGCGTGGGGGACGCGGGGACGCTGTCCGTGGCGGGGACCGACGAGCCAACCCCAGGCTGAGGAGCCAGACCGCGGCCGCGGGCAGCAAGCCCAGCGCACTGAACCTGCGGGTCGGGCAGGGGGCGACAGGCTCGTCTTGCAAAGGGAAGAGCCCGGCTTTGCTGGCAGGGGTCACCTTCCCTGGCAGGGGTCACCTGTCACCACTGAGGAGCACATGCCATCAGGTGCCTCCTGAAGGCCACACCGGGACCCGCCTCCCTGGAGCTCCACCGACACGCGCAACCCGAGCCCAGTCACGACGCAAGACCCGCCAAACCCAAACAAGGGCTCTGCAGAGCCGCTGAGCCGCGCTGCGAGATGCCAGTGTCCCGAGGGACAAGGGGCGAGAAACCGTCTCAGACTAAGGAGAGGGCGGAGAACGGCCACAAACACGCAGCATGCTTCTAACCTGAGCCGGGGTCCAAGAACAGCAGGCTGCGGGGGGCGGAGGGGACCACGGGGACACCTCGTGGACTGCGGCTCGCAGGGGCCCTGCTCCACAGCTGGCAGGAGTGCGTACTTCCGTGGGACACTGTCCTCGCTTGTCACAAGCGCTCGCCCAGGGGGCAGAGGGGCTGACTCTGGCAACGTGCTCCGGGGGGTCGGAGACCCCACAGCCTCTCTGGGTGCAGACGAAGGGGCAGAGGAGCAAACCCAGCACCTTCTGGCCCGCGAGTGCGTCCGAGCAGATGGCACGTATCGGGATGTTTCTGCACATTTAAAATGATTTCAAATCTAAAGTTTTGGCTTTTTTTTTTTTTTTTTTTTAAGGAGCACAGAGGAATATCACAATATCTCGACGTGGAGAGAAAAAGTCTTTCTTTAGACAAAACACAAAAACCAACTGATCATAAGGAAAAGCGGGAGAACCTCTTGTGTCCGAGCGGAAGGCAGAGGCCGGGAGGGGACGTCTCCACGACGGACCTGGGACAGGCAGAGTGAGGACAGGCAGCTCCCCCACGAGAGGGGACGCTCCCGGAGCAGGCCACCACGCCCGCGGCCACACACAGGCTGCTACTGAGTCCCGCTCAGCGCCACCACGAGAGGCAGGGAACCACGAGCCATGGGTGCCCCACAGGGTTGACGTGCGCCAAGCCCTGGATCCACCGACAATGAGCAGACACGGACCAACCCGGAAAGGTGACCCCAAAGAGGAGAAACACCGGTGAAGAAATGACGCAAGACGGTGCAAGGGGAGGAGGCTTTAGCCCAGCTACGGAACCTGACCGCGATGCCGCCGTCGAGCCGAGAGGAGCCCAAGGAGGGGAGCCGTGGGCAGCCGAACCACAAGCAAAACGGAGCTGCCACGAAGACGGGTGCCCGTGGAGACACAGCGACTTCCTGCGGTTTCCCGGGAGGAAAGCCGGAGGCCGGCGTCCTCCACGCGCGAGTGCGAGCCGGGGCCAGCACAGACCTGCGCCCGGGGCAGGGGCACCCCCGCACGTCCCACGCCAGCGAGGCTGACTGACGGAGGTGCCTCTCAGACCGACCCGCGTGTTTCTGGAACTCACCGCTGGTCCAGCGTCAGCAACGTGAGAAACGTCACAGGAAATTCGGCAGAAGAAAGACGGCACCAGATGGAAACTCGCGTCCACACAAAATAAATACGTGGGTAAATACCAACCGGGTCTTCTCATGTTTTTAAAAAAATTATTAGAGAGAGAGCATGAGCACGAGCTGGGAGGGGCAGAGGGGAAGCATGCTCTCCGCCGAGCAGGGGGCCCGACGCGGGGCTCGATCCCAGGACTCCAGGATCGTGACCTGAGCCGAAGGCAGAGGCTTCCCTGACAGAGCCCCCCAGGCGCTCTGGGCTTTTTTCCATATTTTAAATATCTTTGAAAAGAAACTGGACATCACATGAAAGAGAAAACAGAACCTCACATTTTCTGCAAAAACTAACCCGGAACAACCCACAGACGAAACGTAAAACCCAAAGCTGCAGAACGTGTAGAAGGACACGGAGGGGAGAATCTTTGCGTTCTTGTGAGCAACGACTTGAAGACGAGGTGGGCACCATCTGTGGAGAAACAGCCGACGCTGGAACAGGGTGACGGTTAGAGGCCCCCGTGCCGTGGAAAACCCATGTGTGACTCTGACCTGCCCCCCCACGACGTGGCAGCCGCTGCTGACCACAAGCCTCACGACAGCACCCGGTCTGTGAGCGAACATGACCCGCGTGACACGCTCTTCCCGTGACGTCAGCTGGAGGACAGAAAGTGCCGCGGGGGAGACCGCGGGGACGAGAACATACGCTCACAGAGGCGGCCGCAGACCGTCCGCACGCGCCGGAGGGGGTCCCAGCAGTTCAAAGCCGACAGTTCAGGGTCAACTGTAATGAATGGCTTGATTTCATCAACATTAAAAAATGTCTGTTTCGTGTTTTTTTTTAAGATTCTGTATATTAGAGAGACACAGTGAGAAAGAGGGAGCACAAACAGGGGGAGGGGCAGAGGGAGAAGGAGGCTTCCGGCTGAGCAGGGAGCCCGATGCGGGTCTCAATCCCAGGACCCCGGGATCACGGCCTGAGCCGAAGGCAGACGCTTCACCGACGGAGCCCCCGGGCGCCCCGAGAATGTGTTTTAGCAGAGACTCTGTCAAGCGGACGAACAAACACGGAGTCCAGGAGAAAATGTCGGGGACTCACGCTCCCAGCGAGGCTTCCCCCGAATCCGCGAGGAAGGCACACCTGCCACCAGGGCCCCGGGAGCCCAACAAGCCGAAGAAGGGCCGAGGGTCGGGGCGCGGCGGCGGGCGGTACGAGGGTGGCGGACACGTGGGAGGAAGCCGACATCAGGGACAGCACCGTGGCCCAGCAGCAGCGGCTTTAAAACACGGCGAGCCCAGCGTCGGCGCGCGTGGCCCGTCTGGCTGCAGAGTGACCCACGGCACCGCGTCCCACAAGAGCCGGGCAGCGTCCCCCAGTCAGACACACGCCTGCCACGCAGCTGCCGCCTCACTGCGGGGATTCAGGCCGCACGAGAGGAGCCTCCAGCACGCGCCAGCGTGGGAGCACGAGTGTGCGCACGGCCTCGCTCTCACTACTGGGGACTAGAAGCCACGGAAACGCCCCGTGACCAGTGAAGGAGCAGCCTGACCGCTGTGGCCACGCGTCCACACGGCGCACGGGACATCCCCGCCGTCCGGCCCCCCCGGGCCATCCCGAGGAGAACACAGAGCAGCGGGGCAAGAGCGGGGGGAGCCGGGGTCCCCAGGGACCCGACGAGGGTGGCATGGGGAGGGGCTCTGGCGCACAGGAGCCATGACAAGACCACCCGCAGTGGTGAGACGGGAGAACTGAGCGGCAGGATGGACGTCGGTTACTCACCTATCATTACCCGTTACCCACTGTCTATTTCTAAGCCGGGTCCAGACGCAGCTGCCACCCCCCCAGCCCTGAGATCAAGAGTCGGAGGCTTCCGCTCAAGACAGCCACCCAGGCGACCCTGGACTTAGATTTTAAAACGGACTAGAAACCGAGCCCAGAGAGTCGGCGGTCTCTGGCGGGCAGAGCGGCGCAGGGGGAGGCCGCTGCGTGGGAGCACGGGGAGCACACGGAGCACACGGCTGCACGGGGAGCACGTGGGTGCACGGCAGGCCAGGCCAGAGGGGACGGGAGAGCCCAGCGGCAGGAGAGGCGGCGTCGCGGAGGAAGCGGACCGGCCGAGGGGAGGCGTCTGAGGCACAGAGTACATCAACAGTGAGGCCAAGAAGGAAACATTCAACCCGAAAGGTGCCGCGGGGGAGCTTGAGCATCCGGCTTATGATTTTGGCTCAGGTCATGATCTCAGGGTCGTGGGATTGAGCCCCGTGTCGGGCTCTGCGCTCCGTGCAGAGTCCGCTTCTCCCTGTTCCCCTGCCTCCTCTCACGCACCCGCTCTTTCTCTCTCAAATAATGAATAAAATCGTAAAACACACCCAGGTGCGAGGAGGTGTCGGCAGGAGGATAACAGGAACAGGGCCACGAGGACAGACTTGAAGCAGCTCCATTGAAAGTCCAACCCCGTGGACGTGAGGGCCTTGGATAAAAGACGGATGGTGGGACCCCGGGCCGCATGGAAGGAGCTACAGCCCCACGTGGTCGAAGCCCAGGTCCGTATCCTGTGCCACGGTGACCGCGGGACCCGAATGCTCCCAGTCACCAGACCCATGACGCTCAGAACCAGCCTGGGTATGCGTACAGCTGACTGAGCACCACACTGGGGAGGGAACCGAGGGACTGACCCTCACAGCACAGACGAGCCCCACACGCACTCTGCCCAGACAGAAGTGGGAGTGCCTAGTGCACGATGCCTCCCCTGACATTCTAGAACAGGCCAGCATGTCCAGACGGAAAGAGAGCCGCTGGGAGGGCACCAGGGCAGGCAGTGACCACGCTCTGCCGCCACAGCCAAGACACAGACAGGCACCTTTCACACCCACTGCAGGGAGGTAGAATGAGACCCCGGGAACAGACAGAGGAGGAAACCACGGGGTCCTCGGGCTGGAGGGTTACACGTGACATATGACAGGCTCTGTCCTGTCCCCGAGACAGGAGATGCTGAGGACCGGGGAACCAGGGAGGCCACCGCCGGAGGCTCTCAGGGACGAGCCCCAGATTGCAGCTGGAGTGCACAGCCGAGCCCCCTGCCCTCAGGGCCAGCACCTCCACTGCCGAACTGGAGCACTGCCTTCACAGGGAAGGAACCCCTGCCCCACCCAGGAACCCCCACCCCACCCCTGCTTGGGACCCACCCTTACCAGACCAGGGACAAAAAGCCCCACTCCTCCCCGGGCCCTCCTAGCCTTGGGGCTGAGCTCCAGCAGTGTGGACGCCCTGACCCAGGCCGGGAAGCAGGGAGGGCGGCTTGGGGTTGGGATTCGCAGAACAAACTTTGCCTTCCCCTTCTCTGTGAGATCCCCAAGCTGGAAGCGGGGCTACAGGTGGGCGCGGCCCCCAACAGGAAGGGGGCCGGGGTGCAGGGATGGACAGCCGCGGGATGGCATGGCACCAGCCTCATGGATGGCGATGAGCAGGGCCTGGGCCAGGACACAGCACACACTCTGTCCTTCCGGAGTCCCAGGGGTCACCTGCAACTTCTGCTCCCAGAAGGCAAAACCGGGAACAGACGTGGGCCGCAAGCTAGGACCCCGTCCCATGTCTGGTGTCAGGCACACAGGCAGACCCCAGGGGAGCTGGCTGGGCCCCCGAGGGAGCAGAAGCAAGGCTGGGTGGGGCCACTGCGCACCTCGGACAGCGGCCCATGGGGGTCCCCTCCCAGGAGTGAGCAGGGCCCAGTGGAAGTGCCTGGCTCAGCGCCTTTGTCTCTGACATCTGCAGGTGCAGGAGGAGGGGCTGAGCCACAGGGGGAGGGGAAGGTGGTGCAGAAAGCGGCCCCTCCAGCCAGACCCACCCACCTGCAGAGGTGGCAGAGGGACCCCCTCCACCTTTGGTTGGCTTACTCTCCCCACCCCTAAGCATCACTCCCACCCACCCTGCCTCAGGGTGACCCCCAGCCAAGATTAAATACTTGTTCAAGGTCTGTTCGCTGTCTCTCTCCCTGTCTGGGCCACCACTGCTCACGGCCCGTGGGTACACATGTGCCCAAAGAGCGTGGCAAGGGTGGCTGGTGGGAGCAGACCCCACACCTCTGTGCCCCACCACCAACCCCCACCGCCTAGAGGGGGTAGGCCTCCTCCACTCACTCCCCTGGCTCAAAGCTGGGGCAGGGACTTCCTAAGCCCCCAGGAGACTCCACTCCAAGCCAGGGACTGTGGAGAGACGGGAGGGAGCCTGACCTGCCCTACCGATGCCCCCTGCCCCTGCTCAGCACCCTCCTGGTCACTCAGTCCTAAGAGTGTCCTTGGGGACTAGGTAAGTCAACTGTGATATCTCCGCCCGATGGACAAGGAGCCCAGGGGACACAGGGGACACAGGCCCTGTGGGAACACAGAACCACTGGGGGACGGTCCCCTAACTTCATCTCTCATGTTTAATTCCTTCATTTCCAGAACAAGAGGCTCAGGGTGCAGAAGCTGGTCTTGACAAGGTGGCCATGAGAGCACCCCGTGGGCTCCCACACCTTCCTGCACAGACGATGCTGGCCCAGAGACCCTGGGAGGTCGCCCAGGCCGAGCTCTCCCTGGACAGGTGGGTAAACGGCCTGGGAAGAGGGTCCCACATGTCCGTATGTGCCTTGGAACATCCCTATGCCACCAGCTCAACAGCCTGCCCAACCCGAGTCCAGGCGCCAGACTGAGGGCAGCAGCTGCCCAGCCGCCCAAGGGGCTGGGAGGATGTCCCCCAACCCGACCAAGCCGGCACGGAGAGGGAGCCTGGGGTGCGGGCAGGCAACCTCTGAGGGCGGGCCCCTCTCGCTGCCTGCTTGCTCCCACGGCCCCCTCCCCCACCAACCTCCTCCCAGCTCACCCGGCGCCCGGCGATGCCAGCGACGTCACTGCCAATAACCTAGATTTTAACCAAGAAATCGCACTCCCCCCACTGCCCCACTTATGGTCTCACCGAGGAGAAAACCCAGACTATAGCACCCTAGGCCGGCCCCAGGCTCTGCCCGCCGAGGCCTGCTGTCCTCTCCCGTTTCCCATCCTGCCTCCAACACCCCCAGGGAGAAGGCGGCAAGGGGCTCCTTGGATGAGTGACCCCCTGCAGGTACACGGCCCTGGGCCAGGCCTGTGCCCCCCGCATCTTGTCTTGGGGGGAGGTTTCGGGGGGATGCTGGTGGGAAAGTCAGGTCACGGTCAAGGCAGAGGAGCAGTCCAGGGAAACTTGGCCTCTAACCCCCAGCCTGCCCTTCCCATGGCCACCATTCCATGTTTCCTTGGAAAACCCAAGCACAGAGGCAGAACGCTACAGTCCTGAGAAGGAGGCCCCAGACTCATTTCTGCCGTCCCAACACCTCGCCCTCTCCCTCGGCACCCCACTCTGGCCAACGTCCATGGCCACACTGGAGGGAGACGTCTGGAGACTAGGGTCCTCTCCTGGCCCCATGGTGTCCCATGGTGGGCCACTAGTGGACAGTCCCTGCCCCTGGACTTTTGGCAGATTCCGGCTCCCTCCAGCTGAGTCTGGGGCCCCATGCGGCCCTTCCCTGGCCCCCAAGGTGGCTGTCAGCAGTGGGCAGAGGGAACTATACATGGGACAGCTTCCCAGAGGCCCCCCTAAGGCCCGAGCACAGAGCCGGTATCCTGGTACCGGGACACCAAGCCCCTCCCTCTGCCACCCCAAGGAAGAACCACGCCCAGATCAACGTGGTCTTTGCACTCCGGTCCTGTGGAAGCCATTTAACTACCACCACGTGCATTCAAAAGAAGTCATGAGTCCTATGGAAAAACCATCCACTCACAGCCCCAAGGAGCGCAGGTGGGTGCCCCTGGCAGAGCCTCCCTGCTCCCCACAGTGCTGAGAGGGCGCTGGCTTAGCCAGACCACCCCGTCCTTGGCTGCTCTTGGGGAGAGGCCATCCCAAGGTTCCCAGCAGGTCGGATTGGCCAGTTCCAGGCTGGACATGGAGTAGATGGGGGCAGGGGGCAGCATCTGTCCCATCAGGGCACCAGGACGCAGGGCACCAGAGGGGAGGAAAGTCAGCACACTGTCCCTCGGGGCCCCAGCTCTGGGACGTCACTTCCCACCAGCACCACGTGTCCAGAGCTGATCCACTGGGCACGGGACCTGCATGCAAATGAGCAGGCAGCGGGCCCAGGCACACAGCCAGTTTTCGGGGAACACGGAAGGCAGGTGGATACCCGATCCGGGGCCCCAACTCCCGGACCCTCTGGCCAGCAGACCCCAAAGAGTCTCCAGGAACCGGGACGTAGTATGTAATGCCACGTCCAGTCAGGGCATCCCCGGTACACAGGTCCCCAGTGGGGGACCCCCTCCACAAATACCTTGGGGGGCCGCTCACACAGTTCAACAAGCACTTTGCAGCCTGTCCCTTGATGCTGGACCCCGGGAGGTGGCAGCACACAAGCCAGATACAGGGGAGTCTCTGACCTCCCTGAGTCCCAGGGAAGGGCTGAGGTCAAAGTTCAGGTAGACGGGGCCCCACTGGGTCACTAAGGCCTTTAGCAGGTGAGTCGCACGGTACCCCATGAGCCCTTGGGCAGGTTCCTGGGCCACTGAGGTCCTCACTGTCCTCTCGTGAGCCCGAGGCTGTGGCTTCTGGGGGGAGGTTTCACCCAAAGTCAGGCGTCCGGTCCTCAGCCTCAGCTGGGGACTGTCCCCTGCATTCCCCTGGCACAGCGGCCACCCCAAGCGCTCACGGTCACGGTCAGCCCCACCTCGGTGCCCACGCGGGGCCCAGAGGAGCACCTGCCCCCACTGGTGGGGGGCAGCGGGCAGGGCACGGGCCGGGCCCCCGCCGCGCGTTACCTGCATAGCTGCCCGTGGCCTTGATGTACATCTGGCCGAACTGCTCCTCTGCCATCGTGTCATAGGCCTCGTCGTCCTCCTCGTCCTCCTCGTTGTGGTAAGAGGTGGGGCTGTCGGTGGTGGGCAGGCTGCTGGCCCCCGGGCTGGTCCGCTCTCCCTGGGAGTAGGGCACCTGCTGGATGCTGGGGATGAGGGTGGCCAGGCTGGGCACCCCGTAGTAGGACACCCGGGGCAGCTTGAGCGGGGCTGCGCCCACCGCCGTGGCACCCGCCGCCACCGTCGTGCCATCCCGGGGCCCCGTCTCCAGCGGGCGCTTGGGGGCCAGGCCCGGGCCGGCGGCCGGCGGCAGCTCCGTGGCTTCATGCTTCACGCGGGTCAGCAGCGGGATGGGCACGGAGGGGGACACGACGTAGGGGGGGGCTGCGGGGGCGGCCGGCTGCAGCTGGGTGCAAGGGCTCTGGGGCTCCGAGCTGGCGTCCTCGATCATGGCGGTCTGCGAGTCACAGTGGGGCGAGCTCACCTTGAACATGAGGTCCGTGCCGCGCTCCACGATGTGCTGGATCTGCAGGAACCCGGCCGTGTACATGACCACGAGCTGCTCGCTGGCCGCCATGGTCAGCCTGCCCGTGTAGCAGAAGGACAGGATCTGCTGGAAGCAGGCGGGCGGCACGGTGCCCGGCAGCTCAAAGGCGCTCTTGCTGTTGCCGCTGAACAGGTCCCGGAAGTAGAGGCTGCTGGCGGCCAGGACGGCCCGGTGGGCCTTGAAAGCCTGGCCTTTGACCACGATGGACACATCACAGTAGAGGCCCAGCAGGCGCTGCTCGTTGAGGCAGCCGAGCACGGTGTTCCCGAAGTTGGGGATCTCGATGTGCAGCATCTGCGACATGGTGGGCAGGCGCTGGAGGGCTCGCCTCACACTCAGCGCGGAAGCGCCCGAGGGGGGCACATCTGCAGGGAGACAGGGCGCAGGGACACCTGGGTCAGGCTGCTGGACAGCCAGGGCTCACCCCAGCAGGCCCGCGACACACCCCACCCCCCGTCCCTCCTCCTTGCCCGCCCCAGGCCCTCCAGCAGGGCCCTCCCCAGCGGACGGACAGCCGGCCCAGGGGAGGTCCTGGGGCCAAGCTCCTCACAGCGGGACCCTGGCTGGGCCAGCACCCCACAGGGACTCAGAGCGGGGAGGTCCTGGGGCCGAGCTCTTCACAGCGGGACTTTGGCTGGGCCAGCACCCCACAGGGACTCAGAGCTGCACAGCCGCATTCCAGCGGTGGGGTGGGGGTGGGGGGATGCCCCTGACACCTTGTGCAGCTCCCAGAGACCATCCCCAGGACAGCGCTAGAGCCCTCGGGCAGGGACGCCCCGTCTTAGCAGAAGTCAGGAACAGAAACGGAGGCCTACACTCCGGGAGGACAGAGAGGACGGGAAGGACAGAGGACAGAACACGGAACAGGGCACAGCCAGCCGCGGCAGCTGGGAGGGGTGAGGGTGGTGGCCCCGTCTGCAAGCTCTTCTCCCCAGGAAAAAGTTAGCAGCAAAGGGCCTCACACAGCCCTTCCCCTGGGGGGGCTGGATCCCAAACCAAGTGGGTCCTGCAAGGGGGTCTTTTGGTTTCTGGTTTGTTTTTCTCCTCTTCGCTTGGAGCTGCCGCACAGAGGGCCCTCAAAGGGGGCGTCCCGCTCCACTGGCTGAGAAGCCGGCCCCTCGTCCCCCTCCGAGGAGGGCCAGGGTGGGGCGCCCAGGGAAGTGAGCCGAAGCTAGAAGTCAGGCGCGCCCACCAGCGCCGCCCCTCCCCCGGGGACCGGCTCCCCAGACCACCGGCACTGCCAGGGACGCACCACAGCTGGACCACCACTGGGGAGCCTGGCGCAGCCCCACCTGCCCGCCCTCCCAGTCCCCCAGCTCCCCACGCCGGCCATTCCCGGCTGGCTCGATCCCAGCCCAGGTGACTAAAGGGGTCAGGGGGAGACGGGGAAGGGACCGGCAAGGGCTCAACGGGTGCCCCAGGGGCTGGGGACGGGGCTCCGGGAGGTTGATCTGATGCCGGATTCACGGGTGGGGGGGCTGGGGACGGCCGGCAGGGGGGAGGAGGCGCCGGCCGAACTCTGCACAGCGGCGCCCGCACAAAGGGCTGCTCTGTCCCGCGGGAGGAAAGTGCAGGCGGCCGCAGAGGCGCCCGGGGCTGGGGGAGGGCGGGCGGAGGGAGGGCGGAGCGCCGGGACCCCGGCGACAGGAGTTGGGCAGATGGGTGGCTGCTGGGGGGAGGGCCCGCAGTGCCCCCGCCGCGGAGAAGTTGCCGGCCGGCCGTGGCACCGGCCCGCGGGGGAGACCTACCTTGGGCGGCAGCCGCCGGGGGCCCGGCACTGCCCGCTCAGCCTGGCAGGGGCAGGCTCGCCAGCTGCTCCGGGAATGCAGCAAACGGAGCGGGAGCCCTTGGGGTGGGGAGGGCGCGCGGAGCCGGGAGAGGAGGAGGAGGAGGAGGAGGAGGGAGGAGGAGGGAGCAGGGCAGGGAGTCTGGGCGCCGGGCTCGCGGCCGCAGCTCAGCTGCACCCAGCCCGGCTCCCGGGGCAGCGCACAGCATCTAAATGCAGAGGCCGGATGCAGACGGACATTCGGGCGGCTCTCCGGAATGAATGCCGCCTTTGATTTGGGAGCCCAGTAAATGCCAGCTCCAGCCCCGGCTTTCACAACAGTGGAGTGCTGGTGCCACAGGAATGCACGCTCCGGGTGTTGGTACAAGACAGACTTTGATGACTCACCGCAGTGCAAACAAAGATGGCAGAAATACTGTACGCGGAGCGCTCCGCGGTGCCACGGCAACTGAGCGCCCAGATGTATGGTGCAGCTCTGCATGCGAATTACCAGTCAGCCGCCGCTCTGCCATCCAGGACGGCCCGAGTGTCAAAGCATTTAAACTATTCCAAACAGTCTGCAGGGCTGGCAGAGCCACCAACTCCGCCTGGGCGGGCGGGGGCGGGGCGGAGTAGGGGTGGGGGGGATGAGAGTGGGGGAGGGGGGCAGGACAACAAGGGGACCGGGCACAGGGGGACAGGGGACAAGAGGGAGGGGGGATGAGGGGGATGGAGGCAGGGGGATAGGGGACAAGTTGGGTAAGGAACAAGGGGGATAGAGGGATGTCAGAATGGGGGGGACAAGGGGGTAGTGGCAGGAGGAGGGGGTGGGAGGACAAAGGGGATGATGGGTATGGAGGGCTGGGGGGGTAGGGGGACAAGGAGGATGGAAGGGGATGGGGTGGACAAGGGGATGAGGGGACGGGGGACAAGGAGGACCAGAAGGTATAGGGGACGAGGGGGCAGGTCAAACAGGGCAGGAGCTAGATGAGGGTAGGGACCCCAGGAGTGGGGGGGGGTGAGAAAAGCAGCATGAGAAGATGAGAAAGGAGGTGAAGAAAAAGAGAAGTGGGAGAGGAGACCCACCGCCCCGCAGCGCCCCGTTCTACCTCCCACCTCTCCCTGAGGTCCCCAGAGCAGCAGTCCCAAACAGGGCAGCCCAGCACCCCATCCCACTCACCCAGGAGTCACCCTGCCCCCCATGCCCTGAGGCGGGTCTTGTCAAGCCTTGTGAGTGCAGTTGGGCAGGGTGGGGGGGGTGGCCACAGACCTCGCAGATGGGCAGGACCTAACCCCCCACCCCCCATCCCCCACAGGTGGGCAAAGTCACCATTGGTTGACGGGATGGTGGGATGATGGGATGGGATGGTAGGAAGGAGGCCAGGCTGCCACACAGGGACCGTGGCATCCCCCCTGCCCCCGCTCCCAGGCCCCTCTCTGGAGGGAAGGCTACGCTGAGCGCGTTGCCTCTGCCGGCCCGGTCTGGGCTCACACCACCTGCAACCAGCCCAGCCTCGGTTTCCCCTCTTGCCAACCATGGCCCTGGGCAGAGCACAGGTCCCTACAGAGAGGGCAGGGATGAGGCTGGCAGTGGCTGCGGTCTGGCCCCAGTGGGGGGGGGCACTGCCAGCCCGACACCCTGGTGGGCGCAGCCAGGAGGGGCCGGCGGGGGGGTGGGCAGCAGCCCTCCCACAGGCGAGTGGCATCCGGAGAAAGAAAGGGCCATCTGGTGCCTCCCCATTCACACCCAGCGCGCTCAGCTTCCCAGAGCAGATAAAGCGGAAGGCAGCACAGGAAGAAATCCAGGTGTGGGGAAGCGCCCCCAGGGGCGGCTCAGGGCCTCCCACGGAGGACTACCCTGGGGGAAGGGTGACAAGCCCTGCGATTGCAGCGTTGACAGAAATGGTCCCCGCTCACTGCTCTGGGGACCTGGGGGCCAGCCAGGGGACACAGGGGCCTAACCCTCAGCCCCCCAAATCCCCCGGCCCGTGACGGAGCGAGTCCAAACCCCAGTCCCCTCCTCGCCTCTATCTAGATGAAGAAGTCCGGCGGCTGGGCCGGCTTCAGGCCACACGCCCCTCACAGCCTGGTCCCCACTGCCCCGGTCCTGGGGGACGGCCACTCGGCTGCCCTGGGCACCAACAGCTCCGAGCGGGCATTCACGTGGATGCTCGAGTCCGCACAACCCCAGGGTGGGGGCTGCGAGGGGTGGCCTTGCCAGCCTGCCTTGATCCAGACCCAGAAGGACCAACCCAGGGAAGCCTCCACCAGAAGCCCTGTCAGGCTCCAGACTGGGTAGAGTCTCCTTTTCTTGGGGCCCAGGAGAGGCCCAATGGCCCCCAGATGAGGGGGCTGAAGCCCTGGGGTGGGGGTTGGGGACACAGCCCCCACATGCCACCCAGCCACAAAGGAAGGCAGACTAGGCCACAGGCAGAGCAGACATGGGGAAACAGGGGACACCCAGAGACGAAAAACTGGTGGAACCCGTGCTGGGGAGGGGAGGGGACGGCCAACCTTGGCCTGGTGCAGCACTCAGGCCCCTGGGCCCCAGGACACACAGCCTGTCCTCCCTGAGACAGACCTGCCCACCTCAGGACTCTGCCTCTTCATCACCTCCTCAGAGAAGCCTGCCAGGTGCCCTCTTGAGCGGAGCGAGGCCAGGTGGGTCTGCACAATGCCTGGTGGGCTTTAGCCAAATGCTGGGGATGCCCGGGAGGGCTGCGGGAGTGGGGCTGCGCTGGCCAGTGCATAGCGCTTTGGAGGGGAGCCCCCCGCATGGCCCCTTCACCCGCAGCTCCGGCTGCCAGGAGTCTCCCAGAAAGCCAGGTAGGTTACCCTGGGCCAGACCAGGGCGCTGGTGCTGAGGGGGGGACCCAGGCTGGCAGGGGTGGACAGAGGCCAGCAAAGGTGCATTGGGCACCAGTTCCTAGAGGGTCTCAACTGCCTGGGGCTGGGCAGGACAGTGACCAGGTCCACAACTGAGAGCAAGGGACAGCGTGAGGCCCTCAGAGCCCGTCCCTTCACACAGCAGGTCCCCCCTGGTCAGCGGGCTGGAATCTCAGGTCCCAGGAGGACAACAACCGCCTGTGCCAGCCCCACCCGACTACTCTGTGTCCACGTCCTGAGGCCTCAAGCAAATGGGGCCCCATCTGGGAAGCTCATCTGGGAAGCGGGGGCCAGGGTTACCCTGGACAGTCACCACAGGGTGGAGGGCGACGGTGTTAGCAAACGGCACCACGAGGACGCATACCCGCCGTGACCTGGACGGGAGGCGGTAGTGCAGGTGGGTGTCTCTCCCTCCACCCCCTCCCCGCCCGGCTCACCCCCACCACCCCCGCCCCATGCCCCAGGGACGCAGGCCAGCCTGGCCAGAGCCAGCCCATTATTCCCCTGGAAGGTGATGAGGCCGTCTGGTCTCCGGGGAGAGAGGCCCGCTGTGGCGCTGCCGCTGTGTCCTCAAGCCACCTGCAGGCTGGAGCTGCTGCCCCACAGCCCAGCACCCCCCCAAGGGCCCTGGGGGCGCCGGTGTTAGATTCTTTCTTAGAAGCCCTGGCTGGGATGCAAACAAAGCTGAACTTTAGGAGAAAAGAATAAAATAAAGGCTTGGTTTACGTGCCCAGAACCCTGAAAACAGGACAGGCCGCAGCCGACCGGCACACGGTGGCCAGAGAAGAGGGACCCAGGACCTGAGAGGGCTGAGGGCAGCAGGGTCACCCCCTCACTCTTCCCTGTGTGGCGGGGCCTAGCCCTACCAAGAACATCTGTCCCCTTCTATGCCTCAGTTTCCCCATCTCCCTGCTTCCCAAGCAACATGCATTCGGTTCCCCCCCAAGAGCAAGAGTCACTATGCCCGCGGGCATCCGGAAGGTTCTGAAGAGCCAGGAAGAACATCAGAGATCTCTCCATTCATTCCGGCCATCTTCAAAAGCACCCCACCACGGAACCCTCCCCAGTCATGACGCCCTGCGGAATGGAACCCACTTTAGGAAATCCCAAAGCCAGAGTCCAGCCCCTGCAGCTGAGCCAGCCCCAGGGGCCCCCACCCCATACAGACCTCCTCCAGAATGAGGAAACATGGGTAATGGGGGGGTCTCCTCTCACACACCCCTCCCTCAGGGAGACCCAGGATCTAGGACCTGGGGTCACGGCTGTCAATCAAAGCCCCTCCCAGCCCCAAGCGCAGCGCCTCCTGCAGGCGGACGAGGGAAGGAGCACGAGGAGAAGGCGCTGGGCCACCGCCCCCGGAGCTACAGACAGGCTCCCGGACAGAGGGCCTAGAGAGGGTGCAGGTGGGGCCCGGATTATTGG
The DNA here is from genome assembly GCF_010015895.1 of Lontra canadensis. Classification (NCBI taxonomy): domain Eukaryota; kingdom Metazoa; phylum Chordata; class Mammalia; order Carnivora; family Mustelidae; genus Lontra; species Lontra canadensis. The sequence continues at coordinate 18,378,684 of NW_022631024.1, read as the reverse complement.
GGTGTGGCCAGGCCGAGACTGGTCACACTGGGCTCCAACAGGTGCCAGGAGCACGCCAAGGACTTCCCTGTGGGGCCTGGAGGACCAGAGGAGGATGGACAGTCCAAGAGGAGAGGCCTCCTTCCCAGGCCCCCACCGAGATACAGCCCCAAGGTCTGCAGGTAGGTCCCGGCCAGACTGTCTCAGAAGCCCTGCAGGGCCCCGGCCCGCCACCTCTCACCCTCCCAGCCCCGCCGTCCATCCCAAGGAGCCCCCGCCCCCCACAGCAGAGGAATACACCATCTACCTTCTTCAGGGTCGCCACCAGCAAGGAGAGGAGAGGCAAGTTAACGGACATTAAACACAATCATCACGCAGGATTTAACTTTTCCCATCTCATGAGAGGCCTGGGCCTGAGCAAATGCAGGGCCAGTGCACCTCGGCAGGGAGGGAGACAGGCGGGCGGGCGGGCCCACCAGGACAAGTGGAACCCATCCCTGCCTCCCTGCCCCATGGCGCCGCCATCCTGGGAGCAGCCAGCCACAAGGACGCGTCCTCCAAGTGCAGGTGCTCCCGGGAGACGGCAATGAGCACAAGCAGGGCAGGGCGGCCAGGAGAGGGTGAGGAGGGGTCGGCGGGAAGGCAGGCTCACTTTGGACAGAGGCCCGAGGAGCCCTGGCCTCGGCTTTTCAGCTGACAGTACGGGCTTGGTTCTGGCCTGTGGGAGCAGAAGCTCCCTTCCAGCCCCAACCCAGCTCCTACTCTGGCTCCGCTCCTCCGAGAGCAGGGGGAGGCAGGCCCCTCTGGGGTTGAGGGGCCAGGGCTCTGGCTCTCCTCACCGCTGCCCAGCTCGGGGCGGGCCAGGTCCCCCCACACCGAGTGAGGCCCCAGCCAGCTTGGGCCTCAGGTTTGCATTAAACTTCTAGTGCATCATAAAACCAGGCTGTGCAGCCTCAGCCTCAGCCTCGCTGCTAATGGAAGGGCCCGTCGTCACCTCTCCTGGACTGGGGCGAGCAGAAGCAGGGCCCCCGGGGTGGGGTCTCCGCAGCCAGGAGCCAGGAGCCCCTCCTGCACAGCCCCCCACGTGCAGCCCCCCCCCACCTACTGTGCACTTAGCGAGCTGCACCTGCGTCTCAGCCCCTGCTCTCCGGGTGGGTGAGGAGACGAGGAGACCGCGGCACCCACAGTGTGACCCCGCACAGGCCCAGGGGCCAGGACCCGCCCCTCCCCAGCCTTCCACACCCGCACCCAGCTGGGGCAGGCTTCCATGGTGGAGGGAGAGGGCAGGCTAGCTCCGCCACAGAGGGGCGACTTGGCCCCCAGGGCTCGGCGGCACAGGAGACCCCAGGGCAAGGGGCACACAGGCCCCCGGAAACCTCCACCCTGGCTCAGCCTCCGCCCCAGACCACAGCCTGGACAGCATCAAGCCTCAGAGCCAGTTTTAATACACGTTTGCCTGGAACCATTTTTTTTCCCCCAACAGAAAAGGGCAGCAAGCCAGAATCTGCAAATTCAAACATATGCTTATCAATCCTTCCCCTGCCCCGCCCCCCAGGAGAGCCACAGACACAGGGCTGGCCCTCAGAGAGGCAGCACACACCCAAGGACCCAGGGCGCCGGGCAGGCCACCAACGGCCATCAGAGCCACTTGGCAGGGCGAGGGGGCTGGGCTCAGGATGGGAAGACACCCCTCGGTTGAGACCGCGGGTCCTGCATCCCGACAGGCATCCACGGTGCAGGCTGACACAGGTGCGGTCCAGTGGCTGGTGGGACCCGGTGAGCCCGGCTCTGCGGCTCCTTCCGCCGAGTCACCGCCCGCCACCACCACGCCAGCCACCAACCCTTGCCCTCTCAAATGTTTTGACTTCAGCGTGGGTGTGGGGTTGGGGGCCAAGAGCACGGCGTGCACGGTCCCTCGGGTCGACACACACGAGCCCCAGAGCGGCTCCGGAAGGCTTCCGGAGAAGGAAGCAGTGTTTTGAACAGAGCCGACAATCTCCCTCACCGTATTTGTAATTTCAATAACGTAAGCTGGAAGAGTGTGTCCCTCGGGCATAGTTTAATAACTTAAAAAGCCAGCTCCACGCGCCTGCGGACGGGCCGCCTCCTCCCTTATCGGCTGACACGGGGGCCCCCCTTGCACCCCTGGCCCCGGGGGCGCTCGGGGGCTATCCAGCCTGAGCTGGCCAGCCCCACGGAGCTGGACCCCATCCTCAGACCACAGGGCACTCTCCCTGGCCACTGGCCCATGGGGGAAGATGGGGGGGATCCCAGAGCAGCTGGGGGCCGGGTGGGGGTCCCGGGCGGGCAGAGGCTGGGCGCCCCCTGGTGCCGGTCACCAACCCATCACCCACAGGGACTCCGCGGCGCACCGCCCCCACCCCCGTCCGTTAATATTCATAGCCCTTCCTCATCTGCATATCGTGCCATAAATAGTCGAGGTAAGACACAAAGCTCCCCGCATTTCTAATTATGCTTAAAAACCTAATGTAAATCAGACTGACACAGAAATACTAAATCACCCGCGGGGGGGGGGGGTGTTACGCAGAGCTGGGGGCCACGACACAGCAGCCCCCACCTGGGGGCTCCAGGCAAGCTGCTTGCTGGTGACGGTGGCCCACCCGACCTAGGGCTGGGCAGCAGGGTCCCCAGCCTCTCCCCCACCAACCTCAGCCTTGCTGGCCTTAAAGTGGGAGACAAGCGTGGGGTTGGGGAGAGGCCTGCAGAAGCCCAGGGGCACCCCCCAGGCCGGCCAGCCTGCCTCAGCTTCTCCCTAAGGGGTTCCCAGCCATGGGCCTTCTTTCCTGCCCGAGGACACCCAGCTACCCACCTGACGTGGCCGCCCAGCTTACAGAGGCCCCCGTGGTCCACCCATGAGGGTGTACCCCATGGGTCGGGGCTGTCTCCATCGCCCTGTCCCCATGTTTAACCCCTTGGACACTCTGGCCCTCTTGCCTGCTCAGCTGGCCCCGCAGAGTGCAGAACCAGCCAGGTCCCACCCCTGGAGCGACACCCACATGGGGGATGGAATGCTGGTCCTGAAGGGCCAGGGATGGGCCAGTGGGTCTTCGAGTACCAAGAAGGCTCCCGCACTGGGTGGGCTTCGGCTCTGCCGTCTGGGCCCACCCTCCGTCTGCAGGGAGACACGGCACAGAGGCCTAGAGAACAGGAGGGTCTGGGCTAGGGAAAGGGGGACAGAGGCCACACCAGCTGTTCAGGGCCCAACACAGTGCCCACCTTCACAGGTGGGCACCAAAGCGGCATCCAGGACCCCAGTAGGTGGCACTGACAGACAGATCTCTGGGTCCCCGCGGGCCGGGCTGCAGCTGGTACATGTGGGGCCCTGGGGCAAAGCGGCCAGCCGGGGAGCACAGAGAAGCCTCCACCTGGCCCGGCCAGGCACCACCCCTCACCCACACCCCAAATGCCCCCGGCTCTGCCTCCTGAGCAGCCCAGGCACCAGCTCGCTGCACAGCCCGGCCCCGCCCTGGCCCCCAGCTGCAGCCCAGACCCAGCCCTGTCCAGGAGCAGGGCGCCGGGGCTGGCACAGCCCTGCTCCTCCTGGGTGCAATGGCAGAACTACCTCGGGGGACCCGTGGGAGGCATGGGCCCAAGTGACACAGGGGTTGCCCCACGCTGCCTTTAGAGAAAACACAGAGATGCCTGCTGCCCGCATCTGCCTGGCATCACGCCCAGACCTATTTTTAAGCCCATTTACTAGAAATCCCACAAATTAAAGGAAATACGGATAATGCACTAAGAATCCTGGGGGCCGGATAAAAGCCACGCGTAATTGTGCTCATGGTGCAGCGTGAGGCTCGTAACCACAAACCCCGGTCTCCCCAAGCCCTCGTGCGAGGCGGACGCATCTTGCTGCGTGGGGGCGGGGGGGGGGGGGGGGGGGGGGGCGGGGCCCCCCCCCCCCCCGGGGGGGGGGGGGGGGTCTTGGGGGGGGGGGGGGGGGGGGGGGGGGGTGTGTGTGTCTGCGCTCCGCCCACGACCAGAGGCATGGGCTGCTGCTTACGGCCGGGGCCATAAAAGGTAATTACTGATATGAAAAATAAAGACCATAAATACCAAACTTTACAGCCCGGGGAATGCTGCGTAGTGCGAGGGCCATGGGCAGAACCTCGCTCCCCTCCCATCAGGGCTCACGTCAGTCCCCACCCCGTGTCTCTCGTGGCTCCCGTGGCAGGCCGGCAGCTGGGGCTGCAGACACCCAGACCTCGCAGAAGCTGTGGCACAGACAGGAACGGGCTGGCCAGCCAACACAGGGGGTGAATGGCCTTTTGTGCGCCCCCAAGGGTCAGCCACGCCTGCTGGGCCCCCAGGCTGAGGCCCGGCCCACCCCTACCCACAGGCCCATCACACCTTGAGGACGGAAGTCGACACACAGGACCAAACAGCAACGGGACATGCCTTCGAGACCATGGAGGACGCTGCTGGGTGGGGACCATGCTCCCCGGAGACCCTCAGGGCCCAGAGGCCTGGCCTCACCACCCTCCCGACTCCAGGGCCCCGGCCCTGCCCAGCTCATCCCCCTGCCAGGCAGTGGCTATCTGGGTATCCAGCCATGGGACCCGGCTATGGGCCACCACCTTCACCGCGACCTGCCCCGCATACCGAAGCCCTCCCAGACCCGAATGCTGCCCGAGAGCCTGGCAGTGGGGGGGGGGGGCTCTGCACAGGCGGAAGGGGAGCGGAGGAGGTGGGGACAGGTGTGTGTGTGCATGTAACACCCCCGTACCTCAGATCACGCTACTCATCCTAGATTGTCACAGAGTCGGGACAAGGCCCACCGGTACCACATTCTAGTATGGAGGCGACCCCACTCAGGGGCTGGGGAGCGGCCCTAGAATCCCACAGAGGTCAGGGAGGCCGCAGCCACCAACGCACTGCCTGGCAGGGGAAGAACAGATGAGGTGAGGGCTCCTGCTATCCCAGCAACACTGGCCTGGGTCATGGGCCGCCTCCAGCCCCTCGAACCCACAGTGGGCACCCACTCCACGACGAGGCTTGGCCTGATCCCGCAGGACAAGAGGCTTCCCAGGTCTGGCCTTCTCCCTGGGGGGCCCCATCCACTGAGGGGTCAGCTGGGAATTCAGCCCCGCAGAAGCAGCTAGACCCAGGTAAGCTCCGAGATTGCAGAGGAAGGACCCAAGAAAGGCAGGACGGGGAATGGTGGAGGGTGGGGACACGCTGCCCTCTGCCAGCCCAAGGCCCCTGTGGCACCTGGAGCCAGCGGGTCACCCCATCGAGACATCCGAGGCACCAGGTTGGAAAGGGCCATGAGGCTCCGAGCAGGCAGTCCAGCAGGGGAAGGGAGATAAGCATCAAGTCCGGATGGTTGGTACGCTGTTCCGAGAATGACCAAACACTTGGAGGTAAAGCAGATGTCCCCTCACCATCACAGGGAAGCAGGGCCTCCCCCAAGACGGCTCCAAGACGACCACCGTCTGGGAGGACACCCTCCAACTCTCTGTCCAGCTAGGCTCCGTCAAGTTACACACCAGCACGTTCGTTTCTGTCCAGGAAAGACGCAAAGCTCTCTCCCTACAGGAAAAGACAGCCCCAAGGACGACGGGTTTTGCTCTGCAGGACACTAGTCTAGTGGGGCAAGGAGACCACCTGCTCACCCAGTGCCCGCCCTCCCAGGCAGCCTCCGGCCCCGCCAGCCCCTCCCCCAGGGGCAACACATCTCCACAAAGCTGTACCAGCCCCGGGCTCTTGTTCATACCTTATAAAACACAGCCACCGGGGGCACCAGGGTGGCTCAGTGGGTTAAGCCTCTGCCTTCCGCTCAGGTCATGATCCTGGGGTCATGATCCCGGGGTCCTGGGATTGAGCCCCACATCGGGCTCCCTGCTTAGTGGGAAGCCTGCTCCCCCCACCCCGCCTGCCTCTCTGCCTACTTGTGATCTTGGTCTGTCAAATAAATAAATAAATAAAATCTTTAAAAAAAACAAAAAAACAAAAACACAGCCACCGGTGGCCTGGCCTGCGGGGACAGCACTGAGCCCCCCATCTCCCAGAGGGGGCCCAAGCTATCTTTGTGCTTCTGCAGTGTCTTTCTTCCTCCAAGACCATTTCATCTCTGGTTGTTGGCCTAGTGGGTCTGCCCACCTGAATCCTGTGTACCTTGGGGTTCAAGTCACATCCCTTCTCCAGGGCAAGGACCAGGGAGGAGCGGTCACCAGGACTGAGGCTAATCCGGGCCGCCCTGTCCAGAGGCACCCTCAGAGCTGTGAACCAGTGAGCGGGTGGAGGCAGAGGTGCCTGAGGTCTGGCTTTCTGGTCTGAGCACGATGAGACTGTGCGGGGTGGACGAGGGGTCTCATCCATGCTGTCCATCGTGTCTGCTCATCAATCAAGGCCACAGCTCAGGTCCACGGCAGTGAGAAACCTCTCTTGTTCGACAAGGAAAGGTGAGCTGCTCTCCGTGTTTACTTCTGACCCGTGGTTAACACTGCAGGTTCTCTGCGTCTAGACCCGAGATGAGCCCCTGCTCACATCGGGGTGGAATTCTTCCTAACTCTGATGGGTGTTCATGACTTACAGAGTCTCTTAAAGAAAGAGCTGTATCTTCCTCCCACGTTAGTAGATAGTAAACAATTTTATAAATCTAAAACCTTTAGAATTCGCCGAACATAAAGAAAAGGAACCTCAAATGTTGTAAATGAGCTAGCATTTAAGGGGGAGGGAACCCTTTTCAGAGAAACAACCAGTTCGAAAAGTAATTTCCCTATAAAATGCCACATTTCCACAATCCTTAACAAATCAGACCGCTCTGATAACTTGAGGTAGTAGGGGTGGAGGGCACTGATGTCTTTTCTTTGACTCAAAAATCTAGCACGCATTTTGTTGTCAAGATCTGGATGTGTTTTCTCATGAGGAAAGTAGCTAATCTGAATTTCCCAAAGTCCTTATTTCTCCTTATTTCCAAACTCCTTGTTTGACCAACCAGAGAAGCTAGCATCACTTTACCACTGTGCTCAAGACCACAAAGAAATAGAAAACTTATTGTCAACTCTATTAAATAATTCAAACTGATGTAAAAACTGGAATCAACACCGCGTGAGACCTCCAGCTCCGGGAAGATGGGGTCCTGGAGTGAGGATCTCAGGTCTGTCAGGTCCTTCGAACATCTGCCATCCACAGACACGCAGCTCATAAGCAACACAAAGACACTCGGCAGAGCAGGAATCGGGGAGACTCGGTCAACCTGAAGGCAGCACATACGGGAAAACCCACAACCGACACACTCATCAGAAGAATGGCTGCTTCTGCGAGGGTGCAGCGGAACACAAGGAGGTCAATGCTGGAGGGCAGGGTCTAGCAGAGGCCACTGGGCATGACATGAAATAAAAACAGTTTGAAAGAAAAAAGTAAAACTATCTCTATTTGTAGAGGACATGATCTTGTAACACAGAGGATTCTAAGGAACCAACCAAAAAGTACCAGGGCTAATAAACGAATCCAGCAAGGTTACAAGGCAGAAGATCAGTACACAAAACTCAAAACGAGGTCTACATGCTACGAACAATCTGAACACGAATTTAGTAAATAATCCCACTTATAAGATCAAAAAACATAAAATGCTTGGGAATAAATTTAACAGAAGTAGTGTAAAAACTTACACTTTGAAAACTGCAGAATTCTGTCAAAAGAAACTGAAAATCTAAATAAATGAGAAGACACCCCATGGACTGGAAGAGCTGACATCTGTTAGGTAGCAGTGCCTCCCAAAACGACCCACAGATTCAGTGTGATCCTCATCAAAATCCCGGTGGATATCATCACAGAAATTAACAAACCAATCTTAAAATTCATATGGAAATAAAAGGAATCCAGAACAGCCAAAACATTATTCAAAAAGAACAAAGTTGGAGCACTCACACCTCTCAATTTCAAAACTTACTATGAAGCTACCGTAATCCAAACAGTGTGGTACCAACATGAGGACGCACCCACAGATCAGTGGAGTGAAAGGGAGTGTCCAGAATCCGACAACAAGGGGGTCAAGGGGACCATTTGATAAGAAAAGAATAATCTTTTCAAAATACGGTCCTGGGAAAACTGGACATCCACATGTAAAAGAATGAAGTCGGAGGGGCGCCTGGGTGGCTCAGTCAGTTGGGTGTCTGCCTTCAGCTAGGGTCATGGTCCCAGGGTCTTGGGATCGAGCCCCGTGTCTGGCTCCCTGCTCAGCGGGGAGCCTGCTTCTCCCTCTCCCTCTCCCTGCTGCTCCCCCTGTTTGTGCTTTCTCTTTCTCTGTCAAATAAAAAATTAAAAAAAAAAATGAAGTTGGATCCTCACCTCACACCATATACAAACATTAACTTAGAACAAATCAAAGATCTAAATGTAAGAGCCAAAACTATACGGCTCTTGAGAGAACACGCAGGGTAAATATCTGTAACCCTGGGTCAGGCAACAAATTCTGAGATATGAGCCCAGAAGCACAAACAACACAAGAAAACCAGATAAACTTGACTTCATTAAGTTTAAAAACTTTTGTGTATCCAAAGATGCCATCAAGAAAGTGAAAAGACAAAGAATGGGAGGGGATATCTGGAATCGTACTTTGATAAGAAACGTGTATCTACACTATAGGAAGAACCCCGACAACTCAATAAAACAACAAATAACCCAATTTAAAAATGGGCCAAGCATCGGTAACATTTCTCAAAGAAGATACACAAACGTCCAACACACGTGATGCTCCACATCACGAGCCATCAGGGAAATGAAAATTAAAACCATAATGAGGGAGCCCTTCACACTCAGCTGAATGGTTATCGTCAGAAAGATGCATGAACGGTGTTGGTGAGGATGTGAAAGGAACGTAAATGGGTGCAGCCGTATTTGGAGAACAATCTGGAAGCTCCTCAGAAGGTGAAGCCTGGAGCTGCCGCATGCTGTACCCAGCCCCACTTCTAGGTATGACCGAGAGAAATTACAACAAACCTCCATGCAAAAACCGGTATATGAATAGCAGTGTTACTCACAATCACCAGAAAGTGGAAAGAGCCCAAAGGTCCACCAACCAATGAGTGGATAAACTCTCGATGCGGCACAGCCACACGATGGAGTATTATTCATCCATAAAGAGGAATGAAGTAGTGACCCATGCTGCGACACGAACCCCGAAAACATCGCACTAAGTACAAAAAGCCAGCCACGCAAGACCACATTATTGTATGGTTCCATCTATATGAAATGTCCCAAACAGTCAACTTATAGACATAAAACAGGTCAGTGGGGATGCCTGTCAGTTAAGCATCTGCCTTCAGTTCGGGTCATGACCCCAGGGTCCTGGGATCGAGTCCCGCATCTGCTTGGCGGGGAGCCTGCTTCTCCTTCTACCACTCCCCCTGCTGGTGCACAGCCAAGTAAGTAAAATCTTTAAAACAAAACAGGGCTGGAGCGCCTGGGTGGCTCAGTGGGTTAAAGCCTCTGCCTTTGGCTCAGGTCACGATCTCAGGTCCTGGGATAAAGCCCCACATCGGGAGCTCTGCTCGGCGGGGAGCCTGCTCCCCCCTCCCCGCCTCCCTCTTTGCCTACTTGTGATCTCTGTCAGTAAAATAAATAAATAAAATCTTAAAAAAAGAAAAAAAAGAAAAAGAAATGCATTAGCAGAAACGTTAAGGAAATCTCCAGACATCTGGAAGCAGCAACACATGTGCCTCAAAGTCACCCACGTCAGAGGAAGTCTCAAGAGGTCAACTGAAGAGGAAATAGGACATACCAGAATGTGTGGAACACCAATTCAGAGAGGAAAGGAAAATGTATAGCACTTCTGCTTGCAGTAGAAAAAAGGGAAAATTTCAAATCAATAATCTAAGCTCTCTCCTCAAGAACCTAGAAAAATAAGCAAAATAAACTCCGAGGAGATAATGAGAGAGAAATCAACAAAACTGAAAATAGAAAAAAAAAAATCAATGAAACAAGGAGTCGGTTCTTTTAAAAGGTCAATGAAATTGACAAACCTCCCGCATGACCAACAAAGAAAAAGAGAGAAAGAAGACAGATTAATTACCAGTATCAGGAATGAAACGGGAAATCACTACAGACCCCACAACGTAAAAAGAATAATGACAATTTCACACACATAAACCCAAAACCATAAATTAAATAACCCGTTCCTAAGGGAATAAAAACCTACCACAATTCACCTAACATGGAACACAACATTTGAATAGCCTTCTAACTATTAAAGAAAATGAATCTGTAATTTTAAAAATTGTCAAAAAAAGAAGTCCCTATGGCCAGACGGTTTCCCTGGGGAATTCCACCAAACATCAAAAGACAAATTAACACTACTTGTACACAATCTTTTCCAAAAAACAGAAAAGGAAGGAAGGAACACTTCCCAATGCATTTAGGAAATGAGTATTACCCTGATACCAAGACCAAACAAAGATGTCACAAAGACAGAAAATAGCAAACCAATGTCCCTCATGATATAGATACAAAATCCTTAACGAAATATGAACAAATAGAATTCAGTAATACATTTCAAAAGTTATATACCATGACCAAGTGGGATTTATTCCAGGGATGGATGCAAGGCTGATTCAATATTCTAAAATCAGTCAATGTAACGCACTATCACATGAACATACCGTTCAATGAAGAAGAAGTATTTGACAATATTCAACATCCACCCATGATAAAAACTCTCAGAGAACTTCCTCAACTTAACAGAAGAGCATCTACAAAAATCCTACAGTTGGTGCTTTCTCCTTAAGTTGGGGAAAATGGCAAGGACATCTGCCCTCACTACTCCTAACACAGCACAATATGGCAAGAAAATACACACAGATTGGAGAGGAAGAAATAAAGCTGTCCCTATTTGCTGATGGCTGGATTGTCTACATAGAAAATCCCAGGGAGTCCATCAAAAAAACTCCTAAAACTAGTAAGTGGCTTCATCAAGGTTACAAGATAAAACATAAACAATTTCTATATACTATTAATTACCAAAAATTAAAAATACAATATTAACCTATGATCATTCAAAAAAATCTACATGTAATGGGTGCCTGGCTGGCTCTATCGGTAGAACATATGACACTTGATCTCAGGGTTCTAAGTTCCAGCCCCATGTAGGGAGTAGAGTTTTTTAAAAACACGACATGTAAATAAAAACAAAAGATGTACAGGACTCATATGCCAAAAACCTCAAAATGATGATGAAAGAAACCTACATCCTAGTAAACGGACAGACATACCATATTCATGGACAGAAAGATTCTCCCCCAAAGAGTTCTCCCCAGATTGATAATACAGGTTTAATGAGATCCACCAAACCTCCAGCACGTTTTTTCATAGAAACAGACAAGATTAACCTAAAATGTATCTGAAAAGGCAAAGGAACTAAAATAACTAAGAATTTTTTAAAAGATTTTATTTATATGAGAGAGAACAAGCACAAGCAGGGGGAGGTGTAGGGACAGAGAGAGAGGGAGAAGCAGGCTCCCCACTGAGCAGGGAGCCCGATGCAGGACTCGATCCCAGGACCCCATGATCATGCCCTGAGCTGAAGTCACACACTTAACCAACTGAGCCCCCACAAGGGCCCCCAAGAGACCTAAGACAATTTCTAAGAAGAGTTCAGTGGGAGGAACCAGGCTGCCTGATTTCAGGGCTTACCAGACAGTTACAGCTAACGAAGACAGTGCGAGACAGAGACAGATCAGGGAACAGAAGAGAGAACCCTGAAGACCCACGAAGAAGCCCAACGAACCCTTGACAAAGATGCAAAAGCGAAGTCAGCGAGGGACAGCCAGTCTTTTCAGCAAATGGTGCGGGGCCAAGTGCACACCCAGAGGCAAACGAAACGAACCTTGACTTCACGCCGTGTACGAAATTAATCCAAAATGGACTGAGATCTGCATGTGATTGAAAATGAGAAAAAGGGACAGGGGAAGAACTCCAGAATCTAGGGCTAGACACAGTGTGCTTCCCTAAGCAAAAACTCATAAACTTGACTTTATCAAAATTTTAAACTTTTGCTCAGCCAAAGACCGTTAGGAAGATGAAAAGACCTGGCACGGGCTCATACGCGACCAAGGGTTAGTACACAGGCTACACATCTCGACAGGAAAACACAGTCCGACTAAACATCGGCCGAAGACATGGAGACATTTCAGAGCACGGGACATACAGACAGCAGACAAGCACGCAGAAGGTTTCACAGCCAACCGGAAACGCAAATGAATGCCTCCACGAGAGACACAACCAAACCACCAAATGCCGGTGAGGATGGAAGACGGATGGCTGACCGGAGAGGCCGCGGTGGTCGCCGCCAGAGGCTAACGGGACCGGGGCTGGAGGGACCCCACACGTCTCCTGGGGACAGTGCACTCGGCCAGATTGATCCATATACTGTAAAATTCACCCATTCCTTTTTTGTGATCAAATAACATTCCCATATAGGGTTACACAACGTCCTTGTTTCTCTGTTCTGACCATTTGCAACGACACATGAATCTAGGAACATCTCAAAACACAAAGTTTAAAAAAAAAAAAGAGCGACTGTGTTGGTTTTTGGGGTGTCAGCATAAAATAGGATTCCAGAGTCATTGCTCCCTTCCACACGCCAGAGCACCAGTCATCCATACCGTCCAGCCGTGTCCAGCCAGCTCCGCACGACCGAGACGGCGACCAGAAAGCAGGTGCTTCAGCCAACCTCACTCACCACGGGTGCGATGGGCTCATACCCCGCCACTCTGATGAGGTGTGAAAGGCACTGGGACGACGGTGGGTGGGTGGGTGGGTGGGTGTGTGTACGTGCGTGCTCGCACGCTGGAGGGGCTCCCGGGGGGCGTGCTCTGGCTTTGCCTGGTGCTGGGACACGGTGCACGATGGGCAGGTCCACTGCTCACCACAGCCCCTTTGCCAGAGAGAAGGTAGTCACCGAGTCTGAAAGTGTCAGAGCATGGGACACGATCGGCCCAGACGCGGGTCTACGGATGCAAGGACACTGAGGGGGGGTGCTTCTGTTATGGGGGGGGAGAAGAGGCATGTCATCTTACGTCAAACGTCTGCTTGTTCCAGAGTGTGAAAGGGACAGAGGACAAAACACTTCAAACAGATAAACGGGGAACTGGAGAGGTCTGCTGGAAGAGATCTTTCTTTCCCTTGCTTCCTGATGCCTGTCAGTAGTAACTGAAAAGAAGGCACAGAATATTAAAATTTTGGCAAGTTTGCTCTGTTCTGGTGGGTTATTACAGAACAGAATTTTTTCTAAGGTGCTGGGAGTCCTGGGCTGCCCAGCATCGCGCTTCCGCGAGCCTGGCCCCGGGGCTGCACCGACTGCGCCCTCCCCCAGCAGGCCGCCGCCACCGAGCTCGTCTCACCTGCAGCCCCCACGGCAGAGCCTCCGAGCAGTGCTGGCTGTTCTGCGTGGACCACGTTGAGATCTTTTTTTTTCCCCAAAAAATTTTATTTATTTATTTGACAGGGAGAGATCACAAGCAGGCAGAGAGGCAGGCAGGGGTGTGGGGGGAAGCAGGCTCCCCACTGAGCAGAGAGCCCCATGAGGAGCTCAATCCCAGGACCCTGAGATCGTGACCTGGGCTGCAGGTAGAGGCTCAACCCACTGAGCCACCCAGGTGTGTCTCCCCTTCCCCCCACCCCCGCCCCTTGTGGAGAGATCTTAACTGTTTTTTTTTTAACTTAAAGTTCTTCTCTCTCAGGGAGCCCGGGTGGCTCAGTCATTAAGCATCTGCCTTCAGTTAGGGTCATGATCTCAGGGTCCTGGGATTGAACCCCACATCAGGCTCCTTGCTCAGCAGGGAGCCCACTTCCCCCACCCCCGCCTGCCTCTGCCTGCCTCTCTGCCTGCTTGTGCACTCCCTCTCTCTCTCTCTCTGACAAATAAATACAATCTTTAAAAAAAATACACGCACACTTTTAAAAATAAATAAATAAATGAATAAAGTTCTTCTCTCCCAAAGCAGCGAAGTTTCCTTACAAAGGCGCTCGTCATTTCTAAGATCAGTTAGAATTATTCTATCCACAGGCACCCGGCCAGAGCCAGGCGCTGTCCTGCTCTGTAGAGTGTGGGTCTCCCCTGACGACACGGATTTCGTCTCCTCCGAATCAGGGCCTAAAGTGACCACAGCTGGACCTCCCCCGACGTGACCCCCAGACCCTCTTCTGTAGTTCCCATGAGCCTCTGTCAGCCACGTGTGGTCCAGGGCTCACGGGTGCTCCTGCTGCGCCTGAGCCTCCCCGCCACCTCCCCAGCTGCCCCGGAGCCAGCTCGCTCCCGGGCTGAGCCTGGGCCGGCGAGCGCTGGACACCGGAGCACAGTCCTCCCGCGTGGCCCTCTAGGAGCTCCGGCCGGGCCTCTCCTCACTGCCACCTGTGGCCTGCCTCTGGGGAGGGAGCCGTCACACCGCAGCCACGTGCAGGCCTTCCCGTCCGTCCCGCTGGCGCTGCGGGGTCCCCGGGAGAGGAACCGGCCCTGCGTGCTCATCGGCGGGGGCTTCTGCTCCCCGGAAGTCACTGGCCAGGAGCGGGTGACCCGCGAGCAGGTGTGCCACATGGCCGCCTCCAGGAAGGGGACCCGGCGTCCAGCCGCCTCTCTGTCCACGGGGACACAGGCTGCAGACCACCACCTACACCGACCACGGGGAGGGTGACGCAGAACCTGAGTGTTGGTCCTGAAATCCTGGGCTTGAAAGCCCTCCCTCCCTGCGGAGGCCAGCCCCGAGCCCCTCTTCTGTACACGGTGTGGGGACATTCCCAAGGGAACGCGGTGCCCTGCGCGCGTGCCTTCTCCCCAGTCTCACGACTCAGAAGCCAGTGCCCTTCCCGGGCTGCTCCCCGTTTCCAGGGCCGCTCGCCCTTTCCCGAGCCACGTGCAGTGCCCCTGCAGAGGCTGCCCCCCTCGCACCTGATGAGCTGCAGCAGGCGACTGCGCGGGCTGACTGCGAGGCCCAGGCGGGTCTCCGGAACACCAACGGGCTCCCGGGCTCTGCGGGGGAGAGCAAGGAGAGCACAAGGGTCCCCTGCTGTCATCGAGGCTGCTGGGGCTTGCAGGCTGCCCGGCACCAGGGCCTTGGGGCTGCCAGCT
Organism: Lontra canadensis; assembly: GCF_010015895.1. Lineage (NCBI taxonomy): Eukaryota > Metazoa > Chordata > Mammalia > Carnivora > Mustelidae > Lontra > Lontra canadensis. The sequence continues at coordinate 18,363,617 of NW_022631024.1, read as the reverse complement.
GTACCCATCGGTGGCCCCTGCCGCCCCATGCAATCGATCCGACGGAACACAGCCAAACACGCCTTTTGAAACTGTACTTGGAGGCGCCTGGGCGGCTCAGTGGGTTAAGCCTCTGCCTTCCGCTCAGGTCATGGTCTCAGGGTCCTGGGATCAAGCCGCGCATGCATCGGGCTCTCTGCTCAGCAGGGAGCCTGCTTCCTCTCTTTGCCTGCCTCTCTGCCTACTTGTGATCTCTGTCAAATAAATAAATAAATAAAATTTTTTAAAGTTTAAAAAATAAATCAATAAAACTGTATTTGGAGATCTTTCAAGAGCACAAAAGCATCCTGCTAAGAACAACTTTCCGAAGCTCGGAAAGACAGCAGAGGGTTAACTGTGTGCCCTCCCCGTGCAACAGGGGGAAGGGTCCGCAGGCCCACCCAGGACCGTCTCACACAGAGATCAGTTCAGATCCACTGCCTGACCTGCTGTCTGACATTTGTTACGCCCCAGACCATGTGGTGTCGGCTCTTAGACTTGTGTCCGAAAGAGACACAAATGATGGTTTCTGTCCAGGAGCAAAGAGAACCCTGAAGGCTCTGGCTTTCTTGTCCTTGGGGACATTAAGCAATTTCGTAACTAACCGAACAGCCGGACCCCAGCATTCTTTCTTCAGTGACTATAAATACTCAGTTCCTCAAATGCTCTTTGAACCAGTTTTCCCGTCCATACCACGGAACATAATTCAGGCTTAAAAAGGAAGGAAATCCTGACATCGGCTACACCGCAGATGAACGAGGAGGACGTGGTCCCCAGCGAGGTCCACCCGGCAGAGAGGGACCGATCCCAAAGGATCGACTCCCAGGAGGTCCCGGAGGAGTCGGACCCACAGACACCGGGCAGGGGCGGGGGTCAATGTCTAACAGGACAGAGTCCAGCGTGGGCAGACGACCACGTTCTGGGGATGGATGGAGGGAGGGTGCGCAACGGTGTGAACGGGCTGACGCCCCCGGACTGTGCACTTAGAAATACTTAAAATGATAAATTTTATGTCATGTCTATTTCACCATTAAAATTTTTTAACTAATAATCCGTCAAACTTCCGTGTGAAAGGTGCGAGAGTCAAACGTCAGGCACAGAAGAAAAATGTGGCTTTTGGTAAAAAGGTCCCGAGCAGGACACACAGCTCCAGCCATTAAGGAAGAGGCTGGTGAACCGCTTTGTACAGAAATCGAGAATTTGAAAGACTGGCATGGAGACAGGACTGACGAGGAGGAGGAGACGCGTGCCGGACCTGTAAAGCCAAGGACTTGCGATCAGAACATCTCAAGAACTCCACAAGCCGGTCTAGCAGAAAGGGGGGAGCGAGCCAAGACCAGACACCAGGGGGGACATCCAAAGGCACCAAGCAGAAGGCAGGGGAGGGTTAGTCACCGGGGAGACAGAGCAAGGCCTGGGGGGGCACCTACCTGTACCCCCCATGCCCCAGGAAGAGGCTGCCTGCCATGACCCCCAAGCAGGACCAACCCCAGAGCCCACAACAAATCAGCTGCTGAAGACGGGGGAGTCCCCAAGGGATACCTGTCCAGAAAGCACGTCCAGGACAACAGGTGCCCACGGGGACGCGGTGACGGCCAGGGCACAGAGCAAAGGGAGCCGTACCCCACGCCCTCACTGGAGACGCGACACCAGCAAACCCATCCAGGTGCCAGGAGTTCGGCAGGCCGGCAGGCGGGCTGTGGGGACAAGGGCCCGGGAGGGCGCGCTGACCCGGACCCTCCCCTCCCCCGCCCCGCACACCCAGCGGCGTGTCAGCTGCCAGGGAACGGATCCGAGTCTGCACTCGGGATCCGTGACCGTTCCAGTACGTCGTACGGCCAGGCGCGCCTAACAGAGGAGGTGACCGCCGCAGCCTGAGCACTGAAGGATGGGGATGGGGGACAGCCGCGGAGCACTCCACGTCCTACACCGTGCCTTTCAGGGCAGGAAGTCGGGTACGTGATGTCACTGCATTCCCGCTTCTGCGAAGAACATTTCTGCAAGTTATCTCAGCAATCCATGCACGCGTTTTAAAAAATTACTCTTGGGGGGGGCAGAGGCTGCACCCCCACACCCCCACCCTGCACCGCAGCCGCGGGGGGCTCCCCAGGATGGCCACCCCCTCAGCCAAACTCCCAAGACCCCAGAACTCCACGTCCCCCGGGAAAGCTGACCTACGGGGCAGGGGCTCAATGATCCCCGTCTTACTGCCTGTGGCCGCAATGTCCAGGTCCTGCTGGGTTTTCTAACTAAGCTCCAGAACGACACCCCGTCCTCCTCTTACAGACTGGGAAACCGAGGGTCTGAGCTGGGAAGAGACGGGCTCGCTGGCCCGGGAACCTGACCTGCATCTCGAGAGCAGACATCAGGCCTCCTGGTCCCGGCAGGACTCCAGGACTAAGTGCTCCTGGGCCACAAGCCACCAAGGCCATATGGGCCAGAGGGACCCACCCCAGTGCCAGAGAGCAACTGGGACAAGGGCCCAGGCATGGGGGGCCAAGGTGGTGGGGGGGCCAGGGCGCAGTCCGTCTCCACCTCCTCCAGGAGCAGGGTGCCCAGGAGACGCCGTGACGCCGTGGGGAGGCCAGGGGCCAGCACGGGACCCGCATCTGTCCCTGAAGCCGGGAGAGCCGGCGCCACCACCGCCAGCCACCGTCACTGTGCCCGCCGCTGCCGCACCTCCCCGATCCCTAACGGTTCCCCTGGGAGCACTGAAGGTAAATATGTTAATTTGACTTCAATCATGGCTTTTTAAAACAAAGTGCACACTCTATCAGTTTAGGGCAGAGAACCTGAAAACCACCCACTTGAATGTCTGGGCATTCCTCCCGGATGAGACCAACCACAAGGAACCATGGGGAGCCACAGTGAGGGCCAAGGGCCACAAGGAGCCTGTGGGGACACGGGGCCAGGCCAGCCAGCCAGCTCCACCATGGGACCAGCTACCAGTGTGGCCATCTGGCTTCTCGTAGGGGACACCTCACACCGGCTCGGCTCCCGTGGGGCAGAGCCTGCAGACCCTGGGCTGCCCAGGACACCCTCCGGTGGGCCCGGATCCCTGGCTCTCAGCCTGTGACCCGTCAAGGTACAGCCTGGACAAGGGACACCTGGCCTGCCCCTCCTGCCTCAGCTGGCCCTCAAGCAAGAAAGGGGGGAAGCAACGTGGCCTCTGGGATGAAGGCAGAGGCTGGGTCCGCGCACAGTAGAGTCCCATTCGCGGCCATGGGGCCCTCCCTTCCCCTGCCGCCCTGGGGGGCTCTGTCCGGGGAAAGCTGCGTGCTCGGCCCTCCCTGAGTCAGCCCACCGCACTGGGCTCTTAAACTGTCATCAACTCTACGGCAAACGTACAGACCACCCCCACCCAGGTTGTGCAGAATGCAGCCGACAAAGGAAACTGTGTTGGGCTTTCACTTACCTTACTCTAGGGGGGCAGAGAGTAGACCAGGTGGCGGGTCTCCTCTCCAGACACAGGCGGGGCCCTCTGATTTCCCAGGCAGAAGGAGCTCGGGGAGAGCACAGCCACCCGGACCCGAGATGGACCTCCACAAGACTCAGTAAAGCACCTACCCCACGTGGCGGGCGGGCACCACGGCCTCCCAGACTGGCCGGGACATCAGTGACAGGTGAACACACCCCATTTCCAGCACGAGTGTAAAGCTGACTTTATACCTTCAAGAACAAGTGAGTAACCGCGCCGCTGTGCTGTTGATCGCCGCAAGGACAGCGTTTCTGGGCCCCAGGCTGGCACCAGGAAAACCCACTGGTCTCCCCTCCACCATGAGCAGCCCCCAGCCCAGGCCCAGTGGCGTGAGCAGGAGCCAGTGTGTGTGGGGATGGCTTTGGACAGCCCCTCCCAGGGATGGCTCACCCCATGGGTGGCTGCTCCAACAAACAGAAGAAGGGGCTGACCTATACCACCACAGCCCAAGGTCAAGGATCTCCAACAGTCTCGGGGGAAAAGACATGACGTGGCCACGTGTATTCATCTATTCCAGGACAAGGAACCTGGGAAAGAGTCCCCAAGGGCGGACACCGAACCAAACTCAGGACCTAGACGCCCACCTGGGGAACTTCCAGGCCCCTAAGCCACTGGAAACGCAGAGGGAGAGAGGTGGCCGGAGCCCCAGGCCAGCCAGCTCCCCGGCAGGGGCTCCGAGCAGAGGCTAGACGGGGTCAGCCTGTGTGTTAGCCGAGAACCTGCCGACATGGTCGCCACCAGGAGCTGGCGGGGGCCTCTGTCCCTGCAGTGTCCCTGCTCGGTGGCAGTCCAGAGGACAGGGGCGGCATCTCGAGGCCTGGCAGCTCAGACGTGCAGGGCGCCCGCCTACATGGCGGGCTTGAACGAATTCCCTCGTGGGGTTTCTTGGAAATCAGCGGCTGTAATGTAATCACAGCTGCTGGGGCTCGAACGAGCCCGCCCCGTGGCTCTGTTCGGTTATAACTGTTACGAAAGCGCAGTTAAGAAACAAGGAGGACTAACGGAAACCAGGAATACCGCCGGCTAGCAGAGGGGCGGCCCCACCTTGTGGCCATGGCCTCAGCCGCCACCGCACCACCCCACCCAGACCAGGACACCCACCCCTTCCTAAGGGTCCCCGGTGGGGCCATCTTGACCCTGGAAGCAGCCCCCCGTTCATCCTGCCTGCCTGGCTAGAGGACCTGCCCATGTAACCAGGCAGATCCAGGACGGGGGCAGGGCTGGGCGGGCAGCTGGCAACCACCCCAGCCCCCCTGAAGCAGCACCCTGAGACCCCAAGAAAACCATCAGTGGGGACGGTCATCACCATCCCCTGCTCAGCTCTTTGTCCCTTCCACAAAATGAAGGGAGTATCAGATGCTCTCCAGAGACCCCCAGCCAGCAGCTCTTGGCCAACTCCAAAGTAAAGCCATGACTGTCCAGCCCCTCTGTTGGGAGGGGGGGGGCTCCTAAAACAGCCACAGGTGTCCGAGACAAGGGGAGCATCCAGCAGGGCCATCCCAAGCCTCGGCCTGCAGCCCTAAGCTGGTGGCTGGACCTCTTGGACACCAGGGCTCCTGTCTCCTCCCAATGCCTCACTGGAGACAGCAGCCTGACCCCAGGGGAGGCTGACCCACGTGCACCCCAGCCTGGGGCGCCCTTGCCTATAAAGCCCAGAGCACAGCACCCAGAGTCAGGGAGAGGCACCAGCCTGCCCCGGGCAGCACCTTCCTGAGAACACCATGACCCCTGGGGCCATCAGTGGGAAGACCTGGGCCTCCTGGAGCCCTAGGGACAGGTCCACGGTACACAGTGCCCCTCGGCGGCCAGCGGGCCATGCAGAGCCCCAGCCCCCTGTCCTGTGCCCCCGGCTTAACGCCCCCCATGGGGCTGGCTGGCAGCCCAGCAGTCCTGCTGGCCATCCTCAAGCTCTGGGTGCTGGCTTCCTTCCTTCTTCTCAAAGAGAAACATGTCTTCCAAGAGTAGCTAATTTTATTTTGCTAACTTCACCTTCGTGTATGGCCCCCTTCAGGACTAGGACTTCGTGCTGACCGCCTCAATCCCATCAAATCTTGAGCAGGAGGAATGGCCCTGTCTTCCGGCTACAGGACCTCCTCCTCCGTCTGAGCTGGGCAGACACGACGGTCACCAGACTCGGCGGCCCCACTCCAGAGCAGGACTCCACATGTGCTGGCCCGATCCCAGGCTGGAAACCCTGCGGGCCCTCCTCTGCTCCAGAGATGGAGACCACCCTCCCCAACATCCAGCAGAAAAGAGGCCAGGAGGAAGTTCAGAGGCACAACCAGGGACGGAGGGACATCCCCCTGCTCAGGGGTCAGGGGCCGAATCTGCTGTTCTGAGACGAGGGGCAGGAGAGAGCGAGGTGGTGGGAACAGGGCCTTCGCCCCTGCACTGCCGGCTCACGATGTGATCTTACTGAAGCCACGGTCTCTGCAGACATGGTCAGTCCAGTCAAAAGGAGGTCTCACCGGCTCGAGGGGGTCCTGAAAAGGAGTTGGGGACACACAGAGGAGCGTGGCCAGAGGCAGGATAGAGGGGTGCGGCGTGAGCCCACGGGTGGAGGGCACCCACTGCCCTCCACCCGTGGAAACACACGTAGCAGAGTGTCCCCCAGTGACATGAGGCCTGGGGGACAGTCACGCACCACAGCCTCCCCACCTGAGATGCACTACCGGGAGCCCGCCAGCTACAGCACATTAGCCTCTGACAAAGCCAGGCTGGGAGGCATTCCGTAAAACTGGCCTGGATTCCAGAGCCAAGAAAGAGCACGGAAGGTTCCAGACTGAGGGAGCCTAAGAGACACAGGAAGGCTCAGACACGTCATAGCACACCCACGCTCAGAGCAGCATTCTTCGGTAAGCCCAGATGTGGAAATGAGCCAAGTGTCCATCGACAGAGCAATGGGCAAGCAGACGTAGTCTGTCCACGGCGTGGAACGTGGCTCAGCCCTAGAAGGTGGGAGCCCATGCGGTGCTCCATGAAGGAGGACACGGCGCTCCGTGAGAGCAGCCAGACGCAGAGAGACAAACGCCGCAGGATCGGCCCCCGTGAGCCTCTGGGACCGTGGGACCCACAGACACGGGGAGGGGGCTGCTGTCTCACGGGGACCAGTTTCCTACTTGTCCGAGGACAAGTCCCAGAGGTGGCCGGTGGCCGGTGGCCGGTCACTTGGCACCCCTGAACCACAAAACTTCAAAAACGGTCAAGATAGCAGACGCGATGTTGTGTTTCCCGCAACACAGGGAGAGCGGGAAGAAAAAGACTCAAGAGGCGGAGAGCAGGCGCTGGGGCTGCGGACTGGGGGAGGGGCGGGGGCTGGGAAAGGGGGCCCGTGCGTACCGGGACGCAGTCCAGTCTGGGCAGAGCACCACGGTCTGGGGACGGACGGAGGGGACGGACAGAGGGACGGCACACAACAGTGTGAGTGGCCTGACGCCCCTGGACTGTGCACTTAAAACTGGTTAAAATGACAAAATTTATACAGAAGCAACTAGAATTTTTCTGAATTACAACGTTGAAGGCAGCCCTGGCCTGTGCTTGGACCGCGGGCCCACGGCGCCGCCCCAGCTGCGAGGGGCGACCCGGGCTGGCGCGCTCAGATTCCACCGGGAACTGCGCACACAGCACGCGGTGACCACTCAGGGCAACTTACTCTCAAATCATTCCAGGAGTTGTTTTCCTTTCCATTTTCCTGAGTTACTAAGAATCTGACAAGAGACCGAGAGCAAAACCACTGGGCAGCCCCCCACGACCCGGGGGCCTCACTCTGCAGCCCAGCCTGGCCCAGGTGGGTCTGCGTGGCTTGGAGAGGTGCGGGGAGAGACGGGGACCCTGCTCCTCCACCAAGGAAGGCCCCCAGTCTCGCATCTCATCTCTCCAGAGCCAGCCGCCGGCTTCCTGTAGTCCTGGGCCCAGGAGTTGGGGGGCCCCTCGAGGTCCAGCCTGGTGTGGACCCCAAGGACAGCACCAGCTCTTGCTCCCACACCCCACTGCCCCAGCCCGTTCTGGGGACCCGCCTCCTCTCCTGGATTACCTCCCCCTCACTTCAGGAGCTCATTTTTCTTCTGGGGGGGTGGAGGATGGGCCAGAGGGCCCCAGTGGCCCCAGTCTGTGCTGCATTTGGGAGCCAGCACACAGCCAGGCCCAGCCCTAAGGACTCCTCTGTGACCGACACGCCTTTCCTGGCCCTTCACGTGACAGGGACTGGCCAACTAAACTAGGTTACAACAATTAACACAAATTCTGCCTCCCGTCCCGAAACTTACATAACCAGACACTGTCTCAGGAAACTTCCTCCGCCCACGGCCCCATTTCCTGCCCTCGACCCCGGCTCCAGTCCCGAAAACAAAGGTCCTTCTGGACATCCCAACGATACTGGCCCTTCGGCCCCACCGTCCGCTACTTGTCAGAGCAGTGGCCACTGTGTGTCTGGATGGCCACACCTTCCCAGGCAAGCACAGGGCAGAACCAAACGGCCTATCTCAGCAAGCCCACCCTTGGCCGCCAAGCATGGGAGGATTTCTGTGACCACCTCCCGCCCCATACACACTGGGCTGACGGCATCTCCCAGACTCACGTCCACCCGGGGCCTCAGAGCAGGATGTTACCTGGAGACAGGATCTTTGTGGACGTGATCAGTTAAGGACGGAGACGAGGCTGTCGTGCACTTAGGGCGGGCCCGGCCCCCATGACCGGTGTCCTCATCAGAAGAGGGACATTTGAACACAGACACACAGAGGAAAGACAGCCGTGTGACCGTCGAGGCAGAGACAGCAGGGATGGGGCTACAAGCCAAGGGAGGCCGAGGCCCGCCAGCACCAGCAGGAGCTGGGAGAGGCCAAGATTCTGCCCTGAGCCTCCAGAAGGAACCAGCCGGGCCCACTCGACTTTGGGCTCTGGCCTCCAGAACGGTGGCAAGAACAAACTCATGTTGCTGTAAGCCACCAGGGGTAGGGTCAGCTGTTGCTGGGGCCACACCCACCCTCCCTGCCCGCCTGACTCCCCCCCACACACAAACATCACTCCCCTCCTGGAGCCCACAGGACCCAAGGGAACCCCTCAGAGCAGCAGTCACAAAATGGGGGGGGGGTGAGGGGGAGGATCTCTGCAGGAAAGAGAGAAGCAACTGCCAAGTCAGTGGGGGCAACAGCGGGCCGGGGATGGCCCGGCCCTCCAGTCAGAGCCTCAACTTGCCCCGACCATCACCATCCCGGCAGCCAGAAAGGGGGATGTGCCTCACGTCTGCGTCTCTTCAAAGCCCTTCCCCCATTTTACATGTGGGGAACCTGAGGCCCAGGGAGGCCACCGTGTTTACCTAGGGTCCCACAGCAGCACAGTGAGGAACGGGGTTCAGAAACCCCAAGATGACATGCCCAGACTCTGCAGAAAGCGGCTACTGGTGGGGCATAGCCCGGGTACAGCCCTGGCGGGATCCTGGGTACGGTCCTGGTCCCATCCAGCCCTAGCGGCTTCCAATCCAGTCCTCTTCCTGGCCGTATGACCCCGGGGAGAGCGAGCCTCCCGTCCACACTGTGGGGGGGGGGGGCTGACACACCCCCGGCCAGGTCCCTGCCTTCCTGACCTTGCCCACTTGTGACCATGCTCACAGGAAGCACGGGGAACCTGAGGCTGTGGGGCACCACCAGGCTTCCAGTTCCAGGTGGACATTGTCTGCCCCATGAGGTCAGGGGTGTTTTTCCCCAAACTTGCTCTGTCTGATTTCTTCCAGACACGGGGAGAGGGAACTTGGAAGGAAACTGTGAAGCCGTTAAACTGCGCCCCGCCCCCACCCGGGGGCTGGGCCAGGGTGCTAAGTCGGCCTCAGCACCTGGGGCGGGGTGGGGGGGTGGTGTCTGTGACCTCAGTCCCTCCCTCAGGGAATGACAACTGCTTGGGGCTCGTGAACCCCCAGGTCCAGCTCCTCCCAGACCCGGTCACAGAGAACCACACCACGGGGCTGTCAGCATGGATCCCAGGGACCTCTGGAAAGGGCAGGTCCCAGCACAGAGACTATGAGCGCTCAGCAAACATCACGATGCCCCTTGAAGCCTCTACCAGGTCCGGGCTGCCCCTGCTCCTGGTGTCCCTCAGCGTCCCCCTGGAGGCACTGGCCGGTGCCCCACGCCCATCCCGGGAGCAGGCTTCCCAGAGGAGCCAGCAGGCAATTTGCATAATATTCTTTGCAAGTTAATATCAGCCTCTGATAATGATCTCGGCATAGCGTGGAGCGCTGAGGCGGCTGTTACAACACTAAGTAATCATATTTTAAATTATGTTTCCCTTTATAGAAAGGTGTTGCAAAAACACACAGACATGAAATCTGTCTATAGCAGCCCCACTGCCAACCACCTGACCAGCTTCCCGGTGACGGCTGTGACTGCAGCACTGGGGTCCGGGAAAGCCCGCCCCGCCGGCTGGACCCAGAGGCCACTGGTCACTGGCCACCCCAGACCCTAGCCTCACCCAGGCCGGGGCACCCTGCCCAGCTGTGGCACCGCCCCCGCCCAAGGCGAGTCCGCACAGAGAACTCCGTGGGGGCACCTACCACCCACGTTCACCCACATTCACAGGGATCCCAACTGCCCTGACAGGAGGCCAGAGAGGCTCCCCTTTCCCACAGGCCCGAGCCCCAGCCTCCTGCTGGAGACCCCAGTGCCCAGGAGGCCAGCCTTCCGGGGATGCACAATCCTGAGAAAACCCCAGGCTTTGGTGCCCGCGGCCCTTCCTCATCCCACCAAGTGCCCGGCTGGCGATGCCCCCGTCCCCCCCCGCACCCAGCATCTGGGCTCTGCACCTCTCCCCAGGCAGGTGAGCTTAGCCTTGACTGTTGCACACCCACAACCCAGTAGAAGCTTGTCCAACACCCCGGGGATGCCGTCCTGTCCCAGGGACCCACCCCCCACCGAGTGGATGGTTCGAGGGACCCTGGGACAGCCGCGGGGACGCTGGGGCTGGGGGGACAGGGGTCCCCACCCTGCTCAGAGGGGGAGCCCTCCAGGGGGAGGCTGCGTACTCCCTGCTCCCCCGTCCCTTCACTTAGGAGCCAGAGCCACCACTCAACCTTTATTTTCTTAAAAGCCTTTTTTTCCTTTTTATTAAAAAAAAAAATCCAATTATAGCACAAATCTCTCAGCAGGGGTCAGTGTGGAACAAGCTTAGCTGAAGTTAATGGACATGACAGAGGCAAGATTAATGCCTAAAGGGCTCCAAAAGTTGTATGATGCAGATTTCATTAACATTTTAATTGTAATGTATCTTTTTAATCTTGCCTCTCTAATGGTTTTATACCCAAAAAAAGGGAAGAAAAAACGGCTGACACGACAAAAGTATCGGGATGTTCAATTTCAGAGGCACTCGGCACCGCAATGGAAACTAAATTAAATGAGCAGAACTATGTTAACATTGTGATATTTTAACAGCACAAAAGTCAGGAATGCGGGACTTCTCCCTTCCTGGCACAGGGACAGGGACGGGGCAAAGAAAGGAGACAGCAGGGGCAGAAGCTGGAAGCCAGGCTGGAGAGCCCCAGGAAGGCCTGGAGGCCAGAAACACCCAGGGCAACGTCCTCTTGCTCCCGGGCCACAGGCACAGGGCCACCCCACAGCCCAGGCTCCCATCAGCGTCCAGCCGACCAGGAGGGACACGACATCCACAGCACGCAGCCATCAGAGTGCGCAGGCCTGGTGCTGGGGGTGTGGAGAGCGGTGTCTAGGGGCATCCCCATAACACAAGGGTTTTGTGGGGCCCAAGCTGGGGCATCCCACCCCCAAAACCCACAGGCGAGGAGCCCGGGCAGCTCTCCTGGGTGTGGCAGTCACAGAGTGCTAGCTCCAACTCCCAAAGACAGTTCCTAAAGATGCACCTGGTCCTGACTGTGGAGTGCTTGGGAGATTTTTATTTGCAATCAACAAACACTCACAGAGCACCGCTGCTCTGCACGATGGTGTCACCCCAAATCCACCACCTCTCAGCAACACCCCCCAGCCCACCCCACCCCCAGGCAAGGCCTCCCTCCGGGGGACCTGGGAGTCGGGCAGGGGGCTGGGCCTGGGACACAGCTCAGAGCGGCACTCTGCTCAAACCCAGTGACTATATATGGGCACTTTCAGGCCCCTGCGGTCCCGCCCCCGACCTGCCTGCTTCCCCGGCACACAAGCAGGCGCTGGGCGGGGCCCATCCATGGCCATGTGCCCTCCTGGATGCCAGGGCCCCAGGCCGAGGGGGAGGGGGCAGATTCCTTCAGAGACCCGGGGCCAGCCTCTCCTCCCCCTGGGACAGAGAACAAGGCCTTGGAGGAAAGTATGCCTGCGTCCTCCCCAGAGCCAAGGAGAAGCAGCCTCCCCTTAAAGGGACATGTGCCCCTCCCTGGCTCCAGCCCACTTCCAGGGAGGGGAACCCTGACGACGGGGCCTCCAGGCTGGGCCCGACCTGCAGAGGCGCGAGGCCGGCGCTCACCTTCAGCCGGCAAGCAAACAAGGAACCTACGACTTCACAGAGAAACACACAGGCCAGGGTGGGGCAGAGAGAGGGTGCGCTTAGCATCCAAGGTCACATAGCTCCGGGCGGGATGTGACCTGGGAGAGCCCCTGCCGCTCTGTGTCAGGCCTCACAGCCTCATTGCCTGGATCCAGGGCCAGCCGGCACGCGTGGTAGAGGGCTGGGGAGGGGCCTGGAGAGCCCAGGGTCATGGTCAGACCCCCCTCCATTCCTTCTCCCACTCAGATGTGCTCCCGCTGCCCTTGTCCTCAAGGACACTGCCCCACTCTGAAGACGCTAACCACCATGGCGGCCACCAGCGAGCCTCACTCCGAAGTTCACGTCCCAGACGTCTATGACCACTTCCAGACCCCTCTGTGTCCACCCACAGCCCGCCAGATCCTCATCCAAGGCCCCACTTCCAAAACCTGAACTCGCAAGCACAAAGGCCAGAGGTCACGGCGGAGGAAGCACAGCTCCCGGCAGGCAGCAGCCCCAGGAGACGCGAGGAGGGAGCCCTGGCCAGCAGAAGAGCCGGAGAGCCAGGCCTGGTGAGAGCAAGCGTTCACTAGGAGAAGTCCAGATCGCCAGGACCCCTGCCCTGCCCTGAGGACAGCGGGGCTCGCTGCCCTCCCCGGCCTGCAAGCGTGGTCCCTGGAGCCCAGGTCCCCGGCGGAGGAGCAAGACCTTTCGGGCACACCCGCAGCGGCCCGCAGCCACACAGGCCTCGCCCGCAGGTCCCAGGGTGGGGCCCACACACCCCTGAATTGAGGTGCAGACCCGAACAGACAAGGGGCTGTAGCCCCAAGCTGAGCTGCAGAAGCACCCGAGAGCCCGACTGTTCATCTCGGGGAAGACTGGGGGGCTGGCGGGGAGCAGGCCGGGCAGCCGTGTAGCACGGTGCTGGGAGAGCGGCTCCGGGAGGGCCCAGGACACCTGCAGGCTGGGGCAGGCAAGAGGCCCCACCCAGCCCGCCCTCAACAGCCCCGAGGTACTCCCCAGCCCCAGGCAGACCCCAGCCCCGACCGGACCTCACTAGCTCCCAAAGCGGGGCAGCCGAGAGCTGGCGCCGCTCCCAGCAGCAGCTCAGACCAGCCGCGCCTGCCCCTGCCCTGGGACCCCCCCCACCCCCAGCAGCAGCGCATCACAGAGCCCCTGGAGGACCAGCCTCAGGCAGAAACCAAGTGGCTGACGCTACCCAGAACGGAAAGGCAGCTCGTGGCGTCCCCGGAACCTAGCCTCCGCCACACCTCCCCAGCATGCCCAGCGCTCAGGGGTCAACGTGCCGTGTTCCCGGGTGAAGGGCCGTGACCTGGTGTGGCCTGGGGCAGTGTGGGTCTCTCCCAGGTCTTCCCTCTCCACCCCTACCCCTTCCAACCCCCTTCTCTCCTCCAGAGCCCAACCCCCACCCAAGGTGCCCAGAGAAGGGCAGCGGGGCTCTTGGCACTGACTGTCACTTCAGTCTCCCGAGGACACCACCGGGAGACGAGGCCTCTGTCACTGGCTCTGTTTCACAGGTGCGGAGCCAGCGTGGCACGCAGCAGCCAGGTAGAGGGTCAGGCAGTGGGCGCTGCCTCCCACCTCCTGAAGAGCCACCTCGTGCCTTTGGGCTACGCTTCAACAGACTCTGACCACAGCTGCCCCCAGCCTGGGGGGCCGCTTCCACCCCCTAGAGCCCCCCCACTCCGGGCAACAGAGTGCAGGGAGAGCCCAGGTAGGGGACGCCGAGGTGGAAGGGGCCCGTGCTGCGGGGGGGGGGGGGGAGGCTGTTGCGGACCAGGCAGCTCGGGGCACCCTGGAGTGAGGCCTCGGGACATGGAGACTTCTCCCTTGGATGGCCAGTGCTGGGGCCTGCAACTGGAGGCCTGGGGCTGACCCTCCCCACCCACCCCCTGCTCTGCATTCCAGGAAGCACAGGCCTCAGAGGCAGTGGTGTGGGGTGGAGCCTTGGGAAGGTTCTGGAAAAGGTCAAGGCCACAATTTTCATCTCCTGACCCCGGTGGGTATGAGGCCCACCGTAGCCCAGGACGCAAGGCAGGCAGGTGGGACCCTGAGGCCAAGGTTCACGAGGAACCCTGGCTGCAGATGCCCACCCAGCCTGTGTCGACACCCCGGCCCGTGAGGCACGCGTGCTTGGGATTGAGCTGGAAACCAGGGAAAGAACCCAGAGACAGCCTCGTGCAGCCCGGGGGGTGCCGGAGTGGGGGCGCCTCTGCAGGGCTGCAGGAGGGGGTGGGCAGAGCCGGCTTCTGGTCAGCACCGCCTCTGCCCTGGGTGTGGCTACTGAGCTCAGACCTCTGGGCGAGGTGACAAGTGATACCTGGTGTCGTGTGCTCCTCCCAGCAGGCTCACAGAGAGAGCAGGGGCCCCACACCGAGTGTCTGGTCTCCTCCTCCTGTTTCCTTGGCTCCGGCTCCAACCAAGGTGCCACCCAACAGTGGAATGACCCTACCGAAATGCCAAAGGACCTCCTGGGAGGGACAGGCACCACAGGGGGCCACAGGAGAAGCCACAAGGTGGCTCTTCAGGAGGCGGGAGGCAGCGCCTGCTGCCTGACCCTCTGCCTGGCTGCTGCCTGCCAAGCTGGTTCCTCACCTGTAAAACAGAGCCAGTGACAGAGGCCGTGTCTCCGGCTTCCTCAGGAGACTTAAGCGAGTCAGTGCGGAGAGCCCCTGCTGCCGTCTTCTGGGCACATTGGAGGGGGAGGGGACGGTGCTCAGGGGCTCCAGAGGAGGGGGAGTTGGAGGAAGGGGTAGGGGTGGAGAGAGAAGACCAGGAGGGAGGGTGGGCCCCCGGCCTGTGGGTGCAGGATGCAGGAACGGGGGTGGGGGGGGTGGGCCTGGGTCTCTGCCCCCTCTGCCTGGGGAGGGGCCCAGCTTGCAGACTGCAGAGAACGAGCAGCTTTCCTCCAAGGCCAGCACACTGGGGGCAAGCAGGACCCCGGCCTCCAGGGCCCACTGCCCCCCTCAACTCTCCCTACAGAGAATAGGCTCAGCTAGAACACGCCCACCAGGGGACACACAGCTGAGTGCTCCGGGAGCCCCAAGAATTACCGCTAGAGAGGAGGAGCCCAACTGCCTATGGCCCGCATCATCTCGGAGTTGGAGGCCCGGGAGAGGGAGGCGGAGGAGGGCGGGTGCAGGGCGGAAGGCCTGTAAGGCCAGCCCCAGGACACCTACCACCTGCAAGTCCACAGTTTAATTAAAGGGCGGCAGGAGAGAGTTGGCAATCACCAGCCCCAACACCAAACTTCTGAGAGGCCCCGAAGAGGGTCCGGGAGGTGACCTCTGACCTCATGACACCCCCGAACACACACCCCCCCCAACGCGGCAGTCTTCGAAAGAACCTGGGTCGTCCCCCTGGGTCATGGGCGTGGGCACGGGCAGCGGCCTCAGAGGTCACCTCTGAGGTCCGCGGATAAGGGGCTTGAGCACCAAGACCTCAGCTCCGCAGGGCCAGAGCCGAGGATGACAGGTGCGAGCCCCCTCCCGGGGCAGCCGGCCCCCAGGTTCTCCCCGGGCCGGGGTCCGCACGAGGGAGGGACGGGGGGAGGGGGCAGGGACGCCCAAGCCAGGTCCCCCTCCCACCCCGGGACCGGGAGGGAGAGGCGCCGGCCCGGCGGATGCGCAGCCGGGCGGCCGTTCTCGGACCCTGGCCCCGGGCCTCGGCGCTCGGGAGGGCCGGGCCGGGGCGGCGCACTCGGGCGGGGGCCGGGCGTCCCGAGCGGGGATCCGCGGCCGCCGGCCCGGAGGGGGCCGGGAGGCGCCCGGGGCCCCGCTCGCAGCCCCGCTCGGGGCGGGCGCGGGCGGGTCGGCGCCTCCCCAGGCCTGGCCCCGCCGCCTCCCCGGGCCGGCGGGCGGGCGGGCGCGCGCGCGAACTTGGGCTGCGGGCAGCCGGCGGGCACTGCGGCAGGAGGCGGCCGGGCGCGCCGCGGAGTTTGCGGGAAGTGCGGCGGCGGGGCCCGGCCGGCGGCGCCAAGTTGGGCGTACCTGCGGGCGCCCGGCCCGGTCCGGCCTGCGGCGGCAGGAAGTCTCGTCCCCGCGCTCCGGCTCACATGGACTTTCTCCGGCCTCGCCCAGCACCGGCCGCACCGCGGCGGGCGGGGCGCGGGGAGGCGCCGCGGGCTGTTTAAAGGGACAGCGCGCCGGCCGCGCGCGCGCACTCGCCGCCCCGGGGTGCGCGCCCCGCCGCCAGGTGGGAGCCGCGACGCGCGGGGGGAGGTGCCCGAGGGGGGAGGGGTCGCGGGGCGGCCCGGGGCGAGGGGCGGGGCGGAGGGGGGGTCCTCGGCCCCTCCGCGCCACCCTCCGTCCCCCGCCCCCAGCGTCCCGCCCCGCGCCGGACCCACGCCCTCCCCCACCCCGCCCTCCGACCCCCGCACGGACCCGCGCAGCCGTGGGGGTCCCGGGCCCCGCAGCGCCCCCTCCCCGCGGCGGCCGAGCCTGCACCGAAAGGCCCCCGCGAGGCGGCGCCGGCGGGAGCGCGTGCCAGGACCGCGGGGATGCAGGAGCGCCGCTGGGCGAACCCGACGCCGGGCACCGGGGCTTCCTGCTCGCGCGGGGAACTTGGCGGGGGCTGCTTTCAGGCCTGGCGTGATCCGGGCACACTGGCGACTACTGGGATGCGTTCCCAGCCGTCCGCCCCTCCCTTCCCAGCCCTGCGGCTCCAGGTTTGTCCGAGGTTCGCTCCTATGGACAGAGCTGCGCCTCTGAGTGAAACAGGCCGCACATCGGAATGGACCCACGAACGCCCCCTTCTCAGTCGCCCCCATCCTAATCTGGGGGCTGGGGTCAGGACTGGCCACAGTGGTCCTCCCGGGCCAGAGGCAGCGTGGATCCCTCCCTCCCACAAGGGTCCTGGTGGGAAAAGAGGGAGGTACCAGAACAGTGATCTTGAGCATGGGGTCGGGAGGAGGGGATTAGCGTGGAGAACAAGGTGTCCACTCGCCTTCCCAGAGAATGTTCTAGACCCCTTGGGAGTCAGAGGCTAGGGCTAAAGCCCTGCTAGTTAGCCAAGGTCATTCATAGGACAATGGTCAGAAGCTGGTCCAAGTACTTCTGTCCCCAACCCCAAGCTGGGTCCTTCACCCTGATCATAGACCACCAGCCCCAACTTGCGGGTCTGCGCAGAAAACATCCTCCCACCAGCTTACTCTTGCCTTCCCCTGCCCTTTGGCAGGATGAGTATGACATCCCCAGATCACCACTCAGACCCAAACAGGGTTCTGGTTTCCTCACCTCCAGGCCAGTGCAGCCTACTGCCCCTTTCAGCCCCATGGGGCAGTCTGACGTGTCCAGGGGGCCTCTCTCTACCCACTAGAGACACAGTCATGTGGTTGGCATGTGGTCACGTGGTTCCAGAGGTGCAAGGTGAGGGAGACTAGGGTAAACCTCCAGCACCCACCTAGGGGCTGTCTGCAGAAGGCTCTGGAACAGGTGGGGGCCAGGGGCTGGGTGCCTCCAGGCCACCCCTGCAGCCTCGGGATTCCCGCTGGCTCCTAAGTGCTGTGGACCACCTGGGCAGGGGAAACACAAACCCCCCAGCCCCAGCCCCGAATCCCTCCCCCCAGCCCTGACCCCTCTCCTCAAGCCCCCTGGAGATTGGGGTTTCTATGGATGACAGGGTGAGCAGGGACAGACTAGTCTCTGGGCACTTCCAGCCCAGGGTGAGGCCACAGAAGCCATCCACTAGGCCCCTGAGGTCCTCTCCTGGTGGCCCATGAGGCCCCACAGAAGGTCTGGAGGGGTGACCGCCCCTCAGCAGGCAGTGAAGACTGGGCACCACGACCTCCATTTGTGCACTCCCTGGGGGACCCTGCTCACCTGGGGAGATGGTCACACTTCGCACATTCCGATCGTTTCACTCACTTGTTTTCTAAATATCAAAGGAGGTCTTTCTTTAATGGAGGACATCTGGAAAACACTGAGAAGTTTTAAGACAACAGGGAACCAGAAACCCATTCCCCAAGGTAACTACCAAGATTCGGTGCGGTTTCTGGGTATCTAGGTGTGAGTCTACTGCACGAGCACATTTTGTTTTTTATTTTGTAACAAAGATTTTTTATTTGACGGGGAGAGAGATAGTGGGAGGGAACAGAAGTTGGGGGGGGCAGGCTCCCTGCAGAAAGGAGCCCGAGATCGTGACCCCCGAAGGCATTTGCCTAACGACTGAGTCACCCAGTCATTTAAATACGAATGCTTTTGCCCGCTAACTCACTTCCAGGCCTGGGCTGTGTGTCCTGGGCGCGCTCTAACTTTCTGTTCCGACAGTCCTGTGAGGTTAGCTCTGTCCCTACTCCTGTTTTGCTAATGAGAATAACGCAGCTCAGGACGAACGTGTAGCCAGCCCAGGGCTCGCTCAGCCAGGGCTCCCAGGTTGGGTCACCAAGGAACTCAGGGTGTGGGCCTGAGCGCCTCCTGCCTCCGCTGTGAGCCTCGTGAGTTAGACATGCTGCGTAGTCAGCCTGGTGTGGGCTGGTAGGCCGGTGAGACGGCCACAGTCTCCTCCTGAGGGATCTGATTAGCGCCGCAGCCCCTCTGCCGTGCCAAGGGAGGCTTCCTCAGCTCAGGAAGACCCTGCCTGGCGTCAGATCCTTTGCTAATGCAGAGAGCATAGGGCTGGGGGCGGGGCGGGGGCGGGGAGAGGGAGGTGACAAGAGATAAATCTGCAAAGATATGCCCGGGGGGGGGGGGGGGGGGGGAATACTTGGGAGCAAGGGAGAGAACCAGTGCCTGGCCACCTGTCTGTCCTCCCCCGCCTGGATGCCACAAGCCTTGGAGGGTCCTGCAGGTGGCTCACTGCTCTGTGCAAACCTGACCACCCCGGGGTTGGCCATCCGTCGAGGAGGAATCTGGGGGTGCACCTTTCTCCTCCTAGGGCTCCTCCAGCCACACGTACCCCAAACTCTGCTTCCTCCACGGTTCTGTCCCGGGCGTCCTCCGTGAGCAGTTTTGGGGGTCAGGTCTGCGCGCTGTGCCGCATCCATTCTGGAAGACACTGACCTCCTCCATCCAAGGCTTGTCTCAAAGGACTAAGGACGGTCAAACACACCTAGACTCAAGATGCACTCAGCCAGCTGCCTCCTTGACTGCCCACTTGGGTGGCTGATGGCTGTGCCATGGCCGGACAGAGTCCCTCACCGTGCCCTAGGCCTGTCCCCCTGCCTCTTCTGCTTCAGCAAATGGCCGCTCAGCCCTTGGGCAGCTCGGGCCAAACACCGGCTTGCGGGTCACCTTTCTCCCGTCCCGGGTCCCATGGGTCCCCTAGGCCTGCAGCTCCCCCGTACAGCTGACCCCTTCTCACACCCACCATCTCTCCACAGACCCTCCCGGTCCAATCCCCTTCTCCCCAAGTTACTGTGGCAGCCCCGAAGCTGGGGTCCCCCGGCTCCCCCCACCCCGTTGCCCCGTCCAGGTCTTGTACCACATAGGACCACAGAGATGCCTCTAAACACGTCAGATCAGAGATCCCCTCTGCTCAGATCCCTCAGTGCCCCCCATCTCCCTCCCACACAGAACTTGAACCCAAGTGTTTGCAACGGCCAAGACCTGGGTCCCCAGCCCACGCTCCCCCCTACTTGGTCCTGATGTAGCTCCAGCACCCAGCTCCGCTCCAGCGCACTGGTTTCTGCAGGGCCTCCAACTGCGGGCGTCCTTCTGCCCCAGGGACTTTGCACCTGCTGATCCCACTACCCGTACCTTCCCCCCCACCCCCTGCCATGTCTTTGAGACAATTCACTCCCTTTGGGTCTCTGCCCAGTCATCCCTGAAGACGGGGCCTTCCCAACCCTCCCATATAAAAGTGACAGGTGGGCTGTTGCCCGCTGACTCTCCCTGACCCAACCCCAGATGCTAATCCACTCTGACACTCACAGCCCCCTTCTCCCCCGCCCCCACAGGCACCAGCTCCCCATATTGTTCACCACCCTAGCCCTGGCCCAGTGGGGTGCCTGGTACAGGTCAGGTGACCATAGATGTCTACAGAGTGTGGGAGCCTGAGGGGTGCTGTGCCCTCAGTGATGAGGGGCCAGAGCCCCTGTCCACCTGCCTGAGTTGGGGTCCCTGAGTGTCCAGAGTCTTCTGTTGGCAGGATGGGAAGCAGTAGGCAGGGGACCCCAGGGTCAGACCCTGGCCGGGTCTGCTGGCATGAGAACAGACTCCAGCCCCGTAAATGGCCGAGCAGGAAAACGGAGCCTCCCCCAGCAGGTGCACGCAGAGTCCTGTCGGCCTGAGCTGAGCGGGAGCTGGGTGTCCACCTAGTGTCCTTGCACCTGGGGCCAGGGCCAGGCCTGCGCAGGGGCGGTGAAGGAGGGTGTCTGCCCTCCTTGTCCCACGCCGGCCCGTCAGCACAGAAGCAAGGACGCCAGGAAACCTTCGGCGCCATGGCGTTTGCTCTCTATGGTCCAAGGAGGAGTTCACCGGAGCCAAAGTAAACACCTGACTGATGGTGGGTCCCTCACCCTCCCTGGGAAGCTGCCCTGGGTGGGCTCTTCCTCA
This sequence comes from Lontra canadensis, assembly GCF_010015895.1. Taxonomy (NCBI): domain Eukaryota; kingdom Metazoa; phylum Chordata; class Mammalia; order Carnivora; family Mustelidae; genus Lontra; species Lontra canadensis. Next base: position 18,343,154 of record NW_022631024.1, on the reverse strand, counting down.
GCCCTAATGGGGAGCGGCCGGTGGAGGGTTGTCCTGCCATCGCCCCGAGCACCCGCGTTCCCAGCAGAGGCTAACTCAGGGACGACCCTGACCCCGAGACCGGGAAGCTGCCAGAAAAGCCATGAGGCTCCACTTCCGGCCCCTCCCCCGGGAAGCTCCGGGAGAGGCCCTGGCCACCCGTGTGCGGCCACACGCCAGCGGCCCACAAAGGACCCCTTTGTTAGGATCCTGCTCTGTGCCAACCAGGCAGCGCGGGAGCGGGGGGGGGGGTGGGTGTCGCTGAACGCCTGGGCGCTCGGGCCGTCCCCTTGCAGCCAGGGTTGGAGCAGGGCCCCCAGTCTCACCCCAGACTCGGGAAGCAGACCTGCCTCGTCGATCTAAGCGGGGCAGGAGCCAGCGATGCTGCAGACCCCAACCCCCAGACTCGCAGGCCAAGTCCGGCCCCCACTTTGCCCTATTGGGTTTTGCCCACCCCATCCCCAGTTTTGGATTCGAATCGAGGCCAGCAAACGGTCACACCAGATCCTGTGGCCTACCCCCCTCAGCACGTATGCCCAGGACCCCAGGGTGGCACTGGGGGAGCCTTCAGGGGGAGCCAGGTCCACAGGTGGAGGGAGCAAGAGCTGCCCGCACCTCATGGCCGCCCTGGGCCCCAGTGTTGCAGGATTCTAGTCTCGTGGAGTCGAAGAATGGATCTCGGGGCCACCAAAGGGTGAGGTGAAGCCAAAGTCTATTAAGTGAAGGTGAGAACAGAAAGGAAAGAAAAGGAGCTCTCTCTTGAGGGACCATCCACCATGGCTTGCCTGCAGGGCCTCCAGGGTCGGCCTTTTCTTAGAACACTGACCAGAGAACTTGGCAAATATCTTGTCTATATCACATAAGGGGAATGGCCTTTTCTAGTATCACGAGCACAAACAAGGCATTCCTTCCCAACCACCATCCTTCATGTCTCATCTATAACATGTCTTCACATCCGGTTTCTGTGAGCCTGGTCACAAGCACCCTGCTCCTCTCTCCCTACCCAGCCCTGCTTGTCCCTGACTCAACAAGGCACAGGACACCGGGCAGGGACGCCCAGGGGCCATCTGCCCCAGGGCCCTGGGCCACCGTCCAGCCACTGCCCAGCTCCAGACATCAGGCCCTGGCTCCTGTCAGGGGGCAACCTTGAACACAGCCCACACCCCTCCCCAGGAAACTACCTCACTTTGTTCCTGACCCCGCTCCTGGGCGCTGGGGGGCCTGCGTGCAGGCATCACTGTGTGCACTCCTGCAGGAGGGGAAGAACAACGGGAGGTGCTAACAGGTCGTGAGTCTCCAGGCCCCTCCAGCAAAGGGGCCAGCAGCTTAGCGGCCCCAGAGCCAAGCTCCCGGGTCCCTTTGTCATTCCTCCTCTTACCATGGCTCTGGAGAATCGGCAGCCCCTCCACCTCTGGGAGTCCCCCTCTCCGGTCTGGGGACACGCAGGGCTGCAGGTACTCATGGGGGCCTGAGACACAGGGGCACGGCTGTTCTCCGGTGGCCCTTTTCGAGTGTCATCGCGGTGCTCTCAGAAGCCCCTGGGCGGCGTGCAAGCTCCGGCGGCTCCGGGCCCTGCCTGCCGGGCCCCGCACCCTGTCTGTGCGGTGTCCACATTAGGAGACCTCGGCCCACACCGGAAGGGGGACCAAGTGCCTTCTGTACTGAAGCTGGCAACAGACTCCTGGGGTTCAGGCCTTGGTCCCCCACCGCACCAGTCCATGCACCCCTGCAGATGATGAAGACCCAGTACGAGGGGGATTTCAAATTTCCGTGTTTCTGATGGAGAGTCTGGTTGTCCTGCAGACACAGGAGCTGGGGACTAGGGAGGTGTCCAAGGATGAGAAGCGCGGGGGAAGGGGGAAGGGGCAGCCGGAGTGGAGAGAAGGGCTGACGGGGCCTCACCCTGTGCTCAGTGAATTCCCTCTAGGCCTGAGCAGCCGGCCTCTGCCCTCTGCCCAGCTTCTGTCCTCCACCCACACACCCTGTCCTTGTAGCACACGGCCCGCCAGTCTATGCCCATGACCACAGGGCCTTTGCACCTGTAGTCCCCCTGCCTGGGATCCTTCCTTTCCCTGGGTTGGCACGTGAACTCTGATCGGTTTATCCTTTAGGTCCTACTTTAGGTTCCATCGTACTCAGGTCTTCAGGGAAGCCATTTGGACTCCCAAGCTGGCTCTCACAGCATTGGGTTCCCTCCTGGGGTGCCCTTCTACACCCCAGCAGATGGTTTAATCTGGCCCCTAGGGTGAGGAGACACAGTTGCTGAGACAGGCCCAGTCAGAGCGCAGGCAGCCCAGGAGGGTGGCAGGCAGAGCCCGTCGCATGGTGCGGGGTAGACAGGCTGCACACCTGCCCCCAGAGAGCAGGAGGCCAGGTGGTCCGTGAGCAGGGCTGTGTGCCAGGCCCGGGACTCGGCCCTGGGACACGGCGGGGGGAGAGCAGGGTGGGCCAGGGCAGCTTTCCAGGGCCTTCTGTCTGAGATGGGGGCACAGTCAGAACCCCCAGCACCCCCAGAATGCCACGGCCCAGAAAGCCATGTGCACACGGTGAGAGGCCATCACAGAGTTGGAACGGGGAACTGGCCAGAGAGGCCGCCATGGGGAAAGGCATACAGTTCTTCATAGACTGAAGAGAATTACATGCGACTCAGCAGTTCCGCTTCTGATGCGAGTCAAAATCTGGAGCAGGGTCTCAAAGCCTTCTTTGTGCCCCGTGTTCGCGGCCCCGTTCACAACGGCCAAGGTGTGAACACAACCTGGTGTCCTTCGACGGAACATCCGCACGAGGTCTCCCCGCGTAGCAGAGCCGTGTCCAGATCCCAGGTACTGAAATACCTGAGGGGTCACCCGCTGGAGGGGGCAGGGGTGCAGGGGTCCACATTCAATGGCAACTGTTCACTGCGGGAAGATGAACGCGGTCTGGGGACGGCTGCCCAGCACGTGGGCTGCCCCAGAGCTCTGTGCTTAAAAGTAAGGAAGACATGAACCTGATACCTGTTTTCCACGAGAAAACACCAAATGCTATGCGTGGACATGAGAGGAGGAAGCAGCCTGCCAGGCGTTGGCTGAGTGTCCGTGGAGGGGGACAGGCTCCCAGTGGCACAGGGGGAGGTAGGAGGTGTGGAGGGAAGGGACCGCCTGGTCAGCGGAGCCGGGATTCCGCTCCTTCCACGCCAAGCAAGCCTCCCCGTGCATGTGGGAAGAGGTCTCCTGGTTGCTGGATTCCAGGAGACCCGCTGGGGATCCTCCCAGGACCCCAGGAGGGGGAGCCAGAAGGACCCAGGTGGGAGGCCTATGATGCCCATTCCCCCAGATGGGAAGATGGGAGGACATTTTGGGGGAATCAAGCCTCCTCTGTGGGCTGCAGGACTTCCTGGGTGGTTCCCACTTGGGTCACATGGCCCCAGGCATCAGACCAGATGCGCCCAGGGCTCAGTGCACTGGGATGGAGAGCCCTCCTGTCACTGGGGGTCATCACTGCCCTAAGTCCAGTGGTGCGCCCCGCTCTTCCCTTGACGTCTCAGCATCTGGCCACAGGGTCGGACCACCCGCCTCCACAAGCACTTAGTGGCTTCTGGACCACGGGGCTGCGTTGCGTGGTCCCCCACCTCCCGCCCCTCCTTGTTTGCCCACCCCTAGGCCCTTGTCCTGCTGAGGGGACCCCCCCCCCGCAGGTGGCCAGGGTGCGCATCAGGGTCTGAGTGTGCCTGTCCTTGCTGGGATCGATGCGGAGTGCCGTGGGGCCTGGCCCGGCCTGCTCTCCCCACTGCAGGAGCAGGGCTGGCAGCCAGCCCTGGACCCAGAGCCCTCGGGGATGACGAGGGGTGGGCTGGACATGATGGAGCACGGCAGGGCAGGAACACTGGGTCTGGGGTCGCACGTACACACTACGGTGCATTGGCCAGGAGCTCCCACCTGCCGCCAGGCAGCCCTCGGGCAGCTGGACCCTGCAGATTCAAACCTGGGTCTGGTCTTGACAGAAGACCGGGTGCTTGGGGGTCTGGAAGCACAGGAAGACTAAATTTCATTCTCAAGGGCCAGCCGGGGTGGTGGGGTCTGCACTGGGATCCAAGGTATGCCCACCAGGAGAACCCTCTGGGATGGGATGGGCACCCCCCCGGACCTCGGGGGAGGTCTGGATGCCCGCAGATGGAACAATACCCAGATGGAACCCTCGGGGTAAACGTTACCATGAACCAGGGCCTCCTGAGGGGGTAGCGGTGCCCTCACCACAGGCTCCCCACTCAGCCCTCCCACTCTGGGAGCTCATGCTCAGGGGCTATGCCCCTCAATGGGCACATCCCTTCAGAGGAGCTGGGCACAGTGCTGGGCGTAGCCCCTCCAGGCCCCCACCAGCCGTGTCCCTGCTCCTGGGCCCACCAGCCATGGCCTGACCCTGAGACAGGGGCCTCTGGAGATGGCATGGGGTCTGGGGCCAGGGAGGTGAGTGGGGGGTTCCATGGGACACCCCAGGTGTGACTCCCACTCCTTCTTCCCCCCGCCATTCTGGCTTGCGGGAGAACCGAGTCTTCTGCTCCATGTCCCCAGTCTGGCCAAGGGTCTTGCTCAGTCTCACCCAAGTGAGACTCCACGGCTAGGGTGGGCAGGAGCGGGAGCCGTGGTCTGCAGCTAGTCGTCGAGAAGGGGGGCCCAGAGCTGGCAGGAGGGCTAAATGAGCATGTTCCTGAAGTCACTCCATGTGGCCGCCCAGGGGAGGGGCCTCCTGCTTACAACCTCATCTCCGAGGATGAGTCCAAAGGGCTGTACACTGTCCCCCTTCTCCGGCCTGGGTGGGTCATGTGGCCCATGGGGTCCCCCAGTGAAGGGAGCCAAGAGTAAGGGACGGACAGACAGCCCCGGCGCCTCGAGGACTCAACCCTCTGCTTGGGTGGTGTTTGGGGCTGCAGGTGGGACGACAGCCCCAATCCCTGCTGGCCATGGCCATGGTCCTTTTCATCTGTCCCTTGTCCTGGAAAGTTCTGGGTAAGGACCTGGTGGCTCAGATTCTGGCCAACCAAATGAGGCAGTCAGTCTGGGGAACGGGCCAGAGCTGGCCTTTCGGTCACCAGGTGTGGCCTCAAGCCTGGGCTTTGTGCTAATGGACAAGTCCCCGTGGCAACTGGAGCCCCAGCCCCACCAGCAAACTCCCCTCCCCCCACAGCCCTGTGTCTGCTGGGTCCTGGGACCTTCAAGGCACTTAGGACACCACTGGGAAGCCAGGCTTCCAGGAATGCGTCCTGGAACATTCCAGAGCACTTTGGGAAGGCGCTGGTACCTCTGTGCAATGTGGGGGGCATCAGCACGGACACTGGCTTCAATCCCACAGACCACAGGGCAGGGTCCAGAAGCCAGAACCACCCAGCACCGCATCCCTGCCCATCCCCGACCTTGCCTGCCGGGAGCCCAGGAATACATCTCAGGGAGCACAGCCGACAAGGTCGTGCCCGCCCTGTGCTTGGAACCGCACACCAGGGGAGGTAGGCGAGAGCCCCTGCCAGACTCCCAGCAAGGGGGAAGGTGCGTGAGGGTGCAGGGCCCGGCCCCCGCAACAGCCAGGACTTCTCCTGGGCAGGGAGCACACCCGGCCCCAGGTGGGTGTGTGAGCTGGTACGGATGCCTCTCCTTGACCCCTACAAATCTGCCCGGGGATGATCTGCCCAGGGCATTTTGCTGAAGGACTGAACAGACCCCGGGGTTTAAGACTGTTCCTCGTGTAATACGCCTCTCCTTCAAACCCCAGGCAGAGCCGGCACGTTGTTAGGAGGTTAATTCTCGTAATTGGAACATGTGGGCAGTGCAGGCCAGAGGTCCCTAAACTTCCCCGAGAGGTGGGGGGCTAGGCGGCGGCCGGGTCTGCCTGCAGCTGCACCCACTCCTGCAGGGATGGTCTCCCCGCTCAGCATCAGCACACAGAGCTCGCTCCAGACTGGAAGGGGCACCAGGAGCTCAGCGCTGGGTCTGTGGCTCGCCGCCTCCCACTCACAGGCTTGCAGACCAACCCTCGGCCCCGCTGTTGCACCAACGGTGGGTCCTCCTGTCGTGGCTGGAGACGCCCGACAGCTGCCCTGGAGATGAAGACTTGCCCACCCAGACTCCTGAAAAGCCCTTCTCTGAGGGCGGCCCCTGTTTGCACCAGGCCAGCTCCCCCAGCTGGGAACACCAGCCCAAGGGCGGCAGAGCCGGCCGGCCAACACGTGCTCGGGCAGGGCAGTGATGGACAGACGAGGAGTGTGCAGGGCTGGGGCGCCGTGAGCTCCTGTGGGCCAGACGCATAGGTCATAGCCAGGGCTACCTGGGACCCCGCGGCCCCAAGGGTTCTGCCGGGCCCGGGGCCATCTGAGGCCGCGCCCTGGGGCCCGGGGACATCTGTGAGTCCTTGGAGGCCAGCTCGGGTCCCTTCCACAGAAGGAAACTGGGTGAATATTTTGGTTTCGCGGCAGCGGCTGCGGAGCCCGTGGCGCTCCGTTCGAGTGAATTAGGGCAGCACCGCGTCGGCTTCCATGTGCCTCCCCTTGGTTTAAATTGGATGCTCCAATCTTCTTCTTCTTTTGTCCTAAATTTCTCTCTAACATTTTGTGCAGCTGTAACGCAGCTGCTGCTTCCTGATGCCGTGCAGGCGGAGGAATGGGTGGCGGCGGTGACTCACCTTCCCCCAGGAGGGACCGCAGAGCCTGGGCGGACACACCAGAGTGGGCACAGCCGCTGGGGGGCAGCCACAGGTAAGCCGGGCACCCACACGGCCGGGGCCAAGAGCGGGGGACCCCTGCCGAGTTAAGGGCAGGCGCTCCAGGGCCAGTTCCAGGGTGGGAGGGGGGCACTACCTTCCCTGGAGAAGTCCGCCAACTGTAGGCACCTGTCCCCACGGATGCTTCTGGAGGGAGGCGTCCCACCTGCGAGGCCGAGCTTGCAGGGCACTGTGCGACCTTGGACACTGTCTTTCAGAAAGTGTCAGGCCCTAGGGGCACGAGGAGCGTGCTGTCATCAGAATGTGTGTCCTGGGGCGCCCGAGTGGCTCATTCTGTTATGTGTCTGGCTTTGGCTTAGGGCGTGACCTCAGGGTCCTGGGATCAAATCCTCCATCGGGCTCCCTGCTCAGTGCAGAGTGTGCTTACGGTTCTCTCTCTCCCTCTGCCCCTTTACCTTGCACACGTGCAGTCTCTCTCTCTCTCAAATAATAAATAAATCTTTAAAAAACAAAAAAAAGACTCTGTGTTCTCCCCAAAGTCCTGTGTTAAAGCCTAACCCCGCCCCAGGTAGAGGTGTCAGGACGGCCTTGAGAGGTGAGGAGGTTGCTGGCGGAGCGACCCCAGAGGCCCCTGCGGCCCTCCCGCGGGGAGAGGAACTCAGCGAGAAGTCGCGTCTGTGAGCGGGGAGCGGCCCCACCGGACACGAACGGTGCAGGCTCCGGGGTCCTGGACTAGCAGCCCCCAGAGCTGTGGTGGCGGCCCGGCTAGCGCTCCGTCCCAGCTGCGGGGGATGGACTGAGACGGCACAGCCCCTCAACCCTTGGCTCATTCGACAACTGTGTGAACGCGCCGCGCCCCGGAGACGGTCTGCCAGCCTGCCCCTGAGGTCAAGACCAGGAACAGTCCAGGCCGCAGAGGGCAGAAAGGCATCTTCCCTCCCCCGGGCAGGGCTGCAGCCTCAGCCCCTGGCTTCCAGCACCTGCCCCTGGAGAGGGCCACGCGGAGCTCTGGCCCCCTGCAGCAGTCTGGGCTCCTCGGGAGTCCCCCACCCTCATCTGCAGCTCTCCCGGGAGGAAACCCTGGCCTCCTTCCAGGAGGAGGTGTGCCTAGCAGCTCCGTCCACTCTAGACTGTGTCTAGCTGCTCTTGTTTTCCACTCCCATATGTCGCAGGAAAAGCCGGTCCCGGAGAGGCACAAAGACCCGCACAGGGCAGTGGCGAGGACGCAATGCCCTCCATGCGGTCGGCTTGGTGGCCGTCTGAGCCAAACGTGGGAAAGGCAAATGGAGCAAGCCACTGGGGGCTTCCCTCTCCTCTCTGAGAGGCCTGGAGGGCCCCGCGGGGGCAGGGAGGCAGGCCCAGGTCCGGTCCACCCTGCCCTGCCCGCTCTGGGGGCGCACAGGGACAGACTCAGAACTTCGGGCTGTGGCAAACACGCATGCATCACGCACACACGTGAGTGCCCACGCAGGCGCACACACGCCCCCGGGGCTCGGCGGGTCGAGGGGGCTGCAGCTGCTCAGAGGAGCACAACTCCCCACGCAGGTGGTGCTGAGCTCAGGTTGACTCAGCTGCAGGCGGCGCCGTCGGGGGGTCCTCGCGCCGCCCCTGGGAGCCAGGAACCCAGGGACAGGGAGATGGAAGCACAGTCGGAAAAACACAGATAATTCCCGGGACGTTAAGTCAGGATGTTGTTGTAAGTAACGAGTTCACAATTAAAACTCAGAATTGTATTGTCCGAGGGCTGCCCCTGCCTGGTGTGGGCTGGCAGGGAGCGCATGGAGGCCCCCTCGGCCCTGAAAGGTGAAGGGCAGGTCAGCCGCTGGGCAGCATTCCAGTCCTGGAGGCGGAGAGCCTAGGGGCCGGGGTGGGGGGGTGGAGAGAGGGCAGAGGGGCCCTAGAGCAGGGGTGTGGCTGGGCCGTTGCAAGGACCTGGACACCCACCGTCTCTGCTCACCTAGGTCAGCGCGTGGGCAGAAACATCCCCACAAGTGGGGCACGGGGGTCAGGGTAGGCCCCAAGTGGCATGTGCACTGTCTCCCTGTCTCCTGACCCGAGCGAGGGCAGGAAGGGCACCCCTCCCTGCCCACCTGAGAAAGCGGTGTCCGCGGCAAAACCCGCACAACCTCTTCTGGGTGCACCTGGAAGGAAAGGGCCCCCTGGGGCTCCAGGGGACCTGGTGCCAACCCCTGGGCCAGGGGACATGCCTCCTGGGAGGCCACCTGACCACCCCCCAACCCCCGCTGCTCTCCCCAGCCATCGCCCAACGCGGTCAGCCTGGACTGACTGATTCCTGCATGAATATTCACGCCGCAGCCTGGACGAGGCACTAATGTGCTGGGAAAGCAGAATGGAGCCCTGGCCCCTCCTCGCAGAATGAATGGCCGCGCACTTCTCCAGCTCGCACACAGGCCTGCAGGGCTCTCCTCAGGAGACGTTCTCCCACTGACCGACTGACCTGGGGCATGGCTGTCCCCTCTAGAGGGTGCCCACTTTCAGGCGGGGGGCCCCAGGCCCTGCCCTGCTCAACCACACCGCCCGCCCCACCCAGCGACCTAGCCTCGTCGTCCTCCCACCAGTGCAGCCCATCCCCAGCCCAGGGGTCAGGGTCAGCGTCCAGCCCCAGGTCAAGGTGGCAGGGGACATGGCTGAACCGGCCAAAGGCAGAGGGGGTCTGCCTCAACCTGGACTTCCAAGCCTGACGGCCAGGGGTGGCATTCTGGCCTCTCTTGGATAAGGCCATGGTTACACCCGGCCATCTCACCATGCACCCTCCTGCGGGCCCTCCCCCAGCACCAGGCGCAGAGGCGGCCACACAGCGAGAGCCACAGCCACTCTGCCAGAGGCCCCGTGTGACACAGCTGCCAGCAGGCCTGGGCACGCTGCCCGCTGGGGCGGGGGGAGGGGCGCAGCCCACAAGCCGCTGAATCAGCGGCTCCCTCCCGTCCTCCCTGTCCCCTCTGGGCAAGGATGCTGGTGAGGCGGGGCGCTCCCTCTTCTGGGAGCTGTCAGGGAGGTACGCCAGACTGCTGGGATTTCTGCAAAGTGGCTCCTGGGTGCAGCTTGGTGCAGAGCGGCAGGCGGCCTCGAGGGGATGGGGCGGCTGGCTGTCCTAGAGGGGCTGGCCCAGAGAGGCCCTTTCCCAGCAGCAGCAGGGAGGGGGAAAGGAGAAGCACTGGGCTCTGCGGAGGGAAGGAAGCTCGCTACGCTACGGCCCAGAAAGGGCTGATTCAGCACCGGGCGCCTGCTCTCCGCCAGCTCCCTCCTCCAATCACAGGCTGCCAGTGACAGGGACCTCTCAAGGTCAGGGACCATCGATGTCTGTGCAGCCAGCCCCAGCCCACCGCCCTGTCCTCCGCAGCAGTACTGGGCTCACACTCTGATCCAGAGCAGGCGGCGCCTGCCCAGCCATCGTCCGGGGTGGGGCTGTGTCCCTCCCCCACAGCCCCCACCATACTGCGGGGGGAGGGGAGACCGGGAAAGACACAGGAGTCCGACTGCCCCTCCAGGTGTGACCTCCTGGGGGCTGCCAGGAGTGCCCGCAGGACCAGAGAGAGCATCTCCTGAGATGTCCGTACTGCCCTGGGTCTGGACGGCACCCAGACTTTCTCACATAACCTCTGGTTTCTGGAAGTTCCCAAAGCACCACCCTTCCTCGCGTTGCCCCTCTGCTGGCTGATTCCCCTCCTCCTGACAGCCCTTCGAACCCTCCTACTGGCCGCAGAGGACTCAGGCCCCGCAGCAGAGGGGGGCTGGAAACCGCCGAGTGTGGGGGCGCGGCCACTGAGGCTTTTCCTCCTGCCTCCGGGGCACCTGGCTCCGGCCTCAGGGACGCCCCGTGCCTCCCCTCTTTGTTCAAGGGAACTGCTTCTCTCCTCCCTCCTCTCCCACTCCCTCCCTGCCCCCCCACCCCCCCAACACTTCTGTCCTAACCCTGACCTCCAGACCCAGCCTGACCCTGACTGGACCATCCCCCTGCCAGGCTAGGCGACCTCCAGGAGCCCCCCCCTCCCCCACGCAGGCTCTAGCGGAGCCTCGGCTCCTCACCCCCACCTCCCCAATCAAGGACAAACTTGCCACCACCTGCGTCCAGGTGCTGTCACCAGGGGCAGCCTGGCACCTGCAGAACCTTCCAGGTACTCTCCTCCCTCTTCTCTTCCCTCCCGCCCCACCTTGGGCCCATCTTCACCCACCCGGGGTCCTGCATGAGCAGCAGGGGCCCTCCCTGCCCTCCCAGCTCACTGGGTCTGACATAGTGGCTATCCTGGGTCACTCCCTCCCCCACCCACCTTGAAGGCAGCCTGGGCCATTAGGGAGGGAGGAGGCGGCAGGAGCCACGGAGGCCTGGCAGCTCTGCAAGGATGACTCCTGGTTCCTAAGCCCGCTCCAGCTCCTGGCATCTGCCAGCCCAGCCCTGGGACCTGCGCTCAGGCCTGCAGGTCAGTCCTTTTCCCCAAGACAGGGAGCTCATAATGAGCATAGACTCTGCCCTAAATGACATCTCAGCAGAATGCCCCCAACCGGAAGCCGCTGCCCTCACAGGTCACCCCCCCCCCACCCTACCCCATGATGCCGAGACCCCTCTCTGGGTGGCAGCGTCCTGACTGCAGCCTGGATCCCAGCCCTGCTCTCCCACTGCTTGGCCCAGGGCTCCTGTCCTTGAAGATGGGATCGGGGAGTTGGCCAGAGGCCCACCTGGTGGAAGAGGCCTCGCGCTCACCAAGTACCATCCTAAGTTGGCCTGCTGGGGCTGCTGCCCTGGTGGCCGCCAGCGCCCAGTGCCCGCAGCCACCGCAGCCGCTTATCAGCTCTGCCACCACCACAAGCCAAACCCCGAAACAACTTGGGACTGTTTTCTGCTGGGAAAACACCCAGTTCCACAAAATCCCGGAAGCAGCAGGTTGGCGGCCTTTCCGTGGCACTTTCTGGCCAGCGCAGCAGCGTGGCAGGGCGTCCCTGTCATGCGTGAGGAACAGGGGTGTCCCCGCATGGAAGCTCGCAGACGTTTACAAAATAAAGATACTGAGTAACCATGCGTCTCTTGTTTTTCCAAGGCTTTCGGTTAAACAAGAACCGGCGCTCTGGTTTCCAGCCAGTGTCCTCCCCGCGCACAAGGATCTTTCCTGGGAGGGAGCTGACACTGTGCACTCGGTTCAAGGACCTACTCCCGGGCCCTGTGAGGACCCTACACCCTCACTGGCGGGTACAAGTTGGCCCCGGGGACCTTGCTGGGACCCGCTGCCGGCGCGGCCACATTGTCCCTGCTGTCCTGACAGACTCCCGGCCGCGAGGTCAAGGTGGGCCCCTTGAAACCCCACACGGGCGTCCCTGCCTCAGCGCCGCAGACGCCTGCTTTAAAGAGTCCTCGATCATGCCTGGGACAGACTCCTTCCGTGGCATCTTTGGTCGGTCAGACCCTTACAGAAAGAACAAAGATTTTGAGCTTTAAGCAATCACTCCATCAACGTGTTAAAAAAATAAGTTTAATGCAGGTGGCTCATCTCATAAAGAATTTAACAGGCGCTCGCGTCACCGAGCACCTCTGTGTTCACCATGCCAGCTCCTCATGTGGCCGCAACCACAATCGAGGCAGCCCAGCCACACCCCTCCTGCCGTCCTGACGGTGCGGACACATGTCCACCTCTGTGGCGGGAGCTCTGGGGGATCTGAGTTAACACAGAACAAAACTTTTAGGAAACAGCATGATTTAGTGCAAAAGATTCTCTGCGGTGCTGAGAAGTGGGGTACACGCAGGTCAGCTCCCCGCGGGGCATCCAGGGAGCCCGCAGACGCCACCCAAGCAAGGACTTCATCCCGGGAGCCCTCCCACTGTCCCCAAGTTGACAACTGCTGGATAGAAGCCGGCTACAAATCAAAGAGCGTGGTTTACAGCTGAGCTTTCTTCACCTTCTCTCCCTGATTTGGAGTCTTCCTCCCGGGGCACCCAACTGTCCGACAGCTCCTCTGGCCCCTGGACTGCCTGGGCACACAAGGTCAAAGGGGCCACTGCCCATGCTCGGGGGGTGGGGAGGGACAACTCGGGATGAGGGGTTTGTCACCCCCAGGATGAGGCTGTCTGCTGTCCCTGGTCTCTGCCTGTCGTCCCATCACAATTATTCCGAGCGGCTTCTCACCTCCCAAGAAGACCTGCTGTGACTATGGGGCCACCAGGCCACCCTCTCCTCCTCTGACAGAGAAGCGAGGGGTCTGCACAAGACATGGGCCCCCGGATGGACCAACAGTCCCTCCGCTCCTTCCGGCCCCACATTCAGTTCTGCTTGTCCCTCAGCAGCGGCTCCAAAGCGGGGGCAAGAACACAGGGGCAGCCCAGCCCGTGCACACACACGCCCAAGAGGGGCTCTTTCAGCGGAAACTCTGCTCACGTCCCGGGGACAGGCGCACAGAGGCTGTGGTGCTTCTCCAGACGTCAGCTCTGACGTCAGCTCCCAGCACGCACGTTTCAACGCCTGCCATCCCTCAAAGGGAGAGAGGCCAAATCTCGGCTCCCCTCCCCACCCCCAGCAGGAAGGAGTTCAGGGGCCTCCCAGAATTCCACGCTTGGAGAGACTATGGGATCCCGCCTGATGTTTTCAACAAACCTGCCCAAGAGGAAGGCAGATCGCCCAGGACCAGGGCTGGTCCCCAATCTGGGAACTGGCCAAGGCTGCCTGTGACTCCCACTCAACCGCGTCTAAGCAAACCAACGTGGCCCGGAAGCCCGGCCTGGAACTCAGGACTCCGCCGCCGCTCAAGGGGAAAGACGGAGGGCCTGAGCGCTGTGCCGGGACGCCGGCGGCCCAGGGCAGAGCGAGCAGCTTTGTGGCAGCGCGGACGCCAGCCACTTGAGCCTGACACTTCCCTAAGGCTGGGGCTGGGGGCTCACGGGGAGGGGCCGTGCAGCTGGCCAGGAGGCCCTCGCTCGCAGCCTGTGATGCCCGTGTCCCGGAGAGGAAGCAGGGACACAGAGGCTCTCCAAGGCAGGCTGGGCCTACGGGCCTCACCCTGGCACAGCCTGGAAAAGCGAGGGCTGGAAGCGTGGGCTGGCGGCCAGCAGGCGCTGACCCCCCAGGGACATACAAGGAGGGTCAGTGCAGAAAACGAGCAGCAGAGGGGGCGCCCGCGTCCCCTTCCCGGAGCAGTCTCAGCACCCCCCCGCCCAGACCCGCGAGGCGGGAGGAGTCCCGACCCAGCCGGTCAGGAGAAGCACGGGCCTCGGGGAAGACACCCCACGGCGGAGGCCCAGGCCGGGCCCTCACATGTCCACGAAGACCATGAAGCACCAGCCCAGGCCCCCGACCAGCAGCACCGTCACGCGGATGCCGTAGATGAGCAGCTCGTTGAGGAGGCGGAAGTCCACGCGCCGGCGGCCCAGCAGCAGCAGCAGCACCGACAGCTTGAGCTGGAAGCGCAGCAGGACGCGCACGCCCAGGTACTGCAGGCAGAAGAGCGCGGCCAGCGCGCCCCAGAGCGCGGCGGTGAACAGGCTGCAGCTGAAGTAGAGCAGGAAGCGGATGAAGCCGTACAGCCAGCGCGCGCGCACGTACACGTCGAAGTTGTTGTACTTGGTGCGGGCCAGGCGGGAGGTGCGTGCCGGCCCGCAGGCCGCGTGCAGGCAGGTGGTGTGCGGGCCGTGGAAGGAGCGCACCCGCCGCGGGATGGGCATGACCGGCATCGGGGCCCGGGCGCTGTGGCGAGCTGGTGGCAGCACTGGTGTCCGCGCAGCGGTCGGCATAGGCGTCATGGGCACCTAGGCCCGCGCGTGGCAGCTGAGCCCTGGGGGGGTGCAGCGGCCTGCGGGGAAGTGACAGAGACAGGAGCGGGGTGAGCCCCGGGACGCCGGAGCCGGCCCCGGGGCCACGGGGAACCTGCCCCCTCGGCTCAGGTGCCCGGGGGCCGCTCTCGCCACAAGAAGCACCGAGGACGCTTCAGAGGCACCGGACGCAGGAGCCAAGCGCGAAGATCAGACAGGGGGTCCGGAGCCCTGGCGCTGAGGCTCCCTAGGAGTGACCTGAAGCCGGTCCGCCCCCCTCCCCTCCCTGCCCTGCTGGCCGGGGCGCCGGGCTCCCGTGGGGGCGGGGGGACGCTGGGGACCACGCCTGGCAGGCAACAGGACATCGCAGGCCTGGGACCAGGAAAGGACAAACGCCGAGTGGTCTCGTGACCGCCTAAATCACTCGTAGGGGAAAGATGCACGTGCGGACGTGTGAACAGCGGGGCAGCCGGGGGGCTACGGGCTCGGGAGACACATCCCACAGGCCGGCCAGGGGCGTGCGCGGGGGCGGAGGCCGGGCGGGTCCAGGGCTCCCCGCAGGCTCGGCCAGAGCCTGGTCTGAGCCCCGGGAGGCTCCGCGCGCTTGCCTCGGTCCGGCCCGCATCTGCACCTGCGGGCCTCATCCGCTGGACCCCGCCGGGCTCCCTGCCCTCCTCCCTCCCGCCCCGGGCCCGCCGCCGCCACGCACGGTCCCTCCGCCCAGCGTCCGCGCCGCGGGCTCCCGGGGCAGGCAGGCGGCCGGCACCGGCGCGGACCCGCGAGCCACCCCTGGGCAGGCCCGTCCGCCGCTCACCAGGTGCCCTCTCCGCGCCGGCGCCGGGAAGGCCGGCGGTGCGGGCGGCAGGGCCTGCGGCACCCCCCGACCCACGGGGCTCCAGGAGCAGGGCGGCCGCATGGTGCCCACGGCGCGGCGGCTGCGGGGCCCAGCCGCTCACGCGTCCCTGCCCCAGGCCGCCCCGAAGGGCCCGGGGCTTCCGCGCCCCGCGGCCGGCGGCGTTTGGCCCAGCGCGGGAGCCGTAGCGCCGTCCCTCTGCGGCCACCGTAGCACTTCCCTCCCACCCCTCCGCCCGAGCCGACCCCGAGAGCGCCTCCCTTCCCCCTGGCTCGGAGAGACTCTGAGCAGCCGGAACTCGACACTTCCCTAGGGCGTGCGTGCTTACGTGCCTGCGTGCGCGCCGTCCTTAGCACTGCCGCCCGACGCCTCGTCCCGCGTATGCCGCGGGCCGCTCGGTCTGTCTTGCGCAGGCGCAGATGGTGGGCCTGCGCGTGCGGACCGTGGGCAGCCCCTCCGCGCACGCGCGCGCCGCCCTCACGTGTCCGCGGCCCGGGGAGCGGTAGCGGGGCTGGGGAGTGGCCCACTCCCGCCGCCGCTCCCGGCGTTGCCCCAACCGGACCCGGAGGATTGCGCGCGGACTCGTGAAGGGTTTCAGGCCTGCCGGGTTCCGGGTCGCTCCCTTGTAGATGCGGCTCCGCGTCCCCGAGAATGGGGGCCCGCCGCCTCCCGGGCCCGAAGCCCCGCGGCCCTCGCCTCCGGCCCGCCAGCCTGCACCCCGCACCCCGTCCCTGCTGCGGGCTCCTGCGTCCTGGCCTTTGCGCTCCTGGCCCTCGGGGACGAGGCCGGGCAGGGTCAGCGGAAGGAGCCGGAGAGCTTTGAAAGGTGCCCGGAGAAACCGTGAAGGGGCAGCAGATGGCAGAAAAGGAGGATATTTTAATAAATATTCCCTAAAATGCAGCCTTCTTCTGGTTGGTTTCTGCAGTAACTGCCTGCTCCACACTCGGACCCTCTCCCGCCCCGGTCCAGCCCTGTCCCCCGGGGCACCCCATCAGGCCCCTCCAGGTCTTTGCGGAGGTCCCATTGCTCGCTGCATGACCTGTCCCTTCTCGCTGGTTCTGTTCCCCCTCAGCCGCTTGCCGAGCTCCTACTCACCCTGTGAGACCCCAGTCCAATGCCCCCTCCTCCAGAAAGCTGCCTCCGCCCGCGCGATAGCTCTTCCCGGGCACCCATGCCCTCCCCGAGTGTGCGCGGCTGCTGCTTGCTCTGCGCGGTCTTCCATCCCCAGAGCTGCGGACATCTCGCGGACAGACCCACGCCCCCATCAGCCCAGTTCTCTCGCCGGGCCAGGGTGAGACGTGCTTCTGCTTCGTGGCCCAGTGCGCACGTACCGTGTTCACACAACCCCGGAAGCCTCACGAAAGAGCACTTCTGAGCCACAGTCTAGTCCGTCCCTACCTGCCGCCCAGGCTCTCAGGTAAGGAGCCTGGCGGGCGAGCACAGGCTGTGTCCTCAGGGCTGCCTTGGGGCAGGGCCAGGGGAAGCCTCCGACCCTGCTATCTGTTTGCAGGTCCTCATTTGGGGCCCCGGTGGGGATCCCCATCCGGCTCTCCACCCTCCTGAGTACCCCTGTCCCCAGGCTTCCCCTCGGGGCTGGGCAGCGGGCAGTGGCCGGGCGCCACCTGCTGGGACGGTTTCCAGTTGCTGCAGACCGGCCCTGCGGGAGGGAAGGGTGGGAGTGAGGCTGAGTCCACCGGGGCCTTCCAGGCCTTAAAGCGGCTGTCCTGGACCCCCCCAGCCCGGCGCCCCCCGGCTGTCTGGGGCTGCTTTCGAGCTTCCGTGGCAGAATGGAGTGGGCTCCTGGGAGGACACCCAAAGGCCTACAAACCTGAGAACCTCTACCCTTTGGCCTCTACGGTTTGTTGGGCCCTGCTCCCCACTTTAAACGGGGAGGAGGAGTGTCACCCTTGGAGTCATGTTTAACTTACTCGTCCTCGGCAGGGGTCAGCGTGACGTCCAGCTCATGGTGACACTGACTGCTGGACGCCAGGCAGCGTGCCCCAGTTCCGAGGCCTGATCGAGCCCCAGGTCCCAGAGGGGCTCAGCCTCTGGGGCCTCACACACACCCGCACAGTCTCCTGGCCGCAGCGCAAGGGCTGCACTTCCTGCCCCCGGTTCCGGGCTGCCTCAGTGACCAGATCCTGAGGCCCAGGTGACCCTGTGGCATCTCCAGGGTTGGGTCAGAAGAAGCTGCACACCACCCCCTCCCATGTCCTAATGCTCCCTCCCGGAACCAGCTGCCGTGCTGGTGGACGCTGGGCCACAGGGGGGGGCACACATGACAGGCGTGGGGGGGACGTTTTTGGGACGCCCGTCAGGGGGCTCCGGGCTGGGCTCTTTTTTTTTTTTTTTTATGTTTCTTTTATTTTACTTTTTTTTTTTTTTTTAATTTACTTGACAGAGATCACAGGCAGGCAGAGAGGCAGAGGAGGAAGCAGGCTCCCTGCTGAGCAGAGAGCCCGATGCAGGGCTCGATCCCAGGACCCTGAGATCATGACCCGAGCTGAAGGCAGAAGCTTTAACCCACTGAGCCACCCAGGCGCCCCGGGGCTGGCTCTTCTGAGCGCAGCTTTCGAGTATCCGGGAAAGGCAGCAGACGTGTGAGTGAAGGAGGCTCATGTGATCCCAGAGTGGTTGCGTGGGCCACGCCGGAAGCATGGAAGGGAGGCGGTGAGGAGGGGTTTGTGGGGGCACGTGTGGGTCCAGTGGGGGTCACCTTGGGCCACATGGCAGTGGTGTGGCAGCAGTGTGGATAAGAGTGGCAACATAGAGGGGTCTGTGGTGGTTCCGTGGAGCAAGCACGTGGGTAGCACATGGGGGGTTCTGTAAGGTGGTCACGTGGCTGGCACGTGGTGGTCATGTGCAGGCCATAGTGTGGGCATGTGAGGGAGGCCATGAGGAGGGATTCACGGGGGGGACAGGTCATATGTGGAGTTACATGGGCCCTGTGGCAGGGGTGGGGGGCCACGCGGGTGGCATGTGGGGTGTTGGAGGGTACTCGGGGTCTCTGTGGGGCACACACGGGCACACGGGGGGCATTTGGAGAGGCCGTGAGGAGGGGCTCCGCGCTGAGCACCATGGCCATGGCTTTGCCCCGTGGGAGCAGGAGTGCAGCTGGGCGAGGAGGCCACAGGGCTGGGGCGGAGACCCCAGACAGCACAGGGCAGAGAAGCTTGTGTGGGCCGTGTCTGGGTCCCAGCCTGCAGACCAGGGCTGAGGGGAAAGACTGGTGTTCTCAGTACTAGGTCGGGGGCGGTCTGTTACCAGACCCTGTGAGCGGAACACGTCGTTTCCAGTCCTTACCACCTGACGGTACACGGCCTTGCCCCACTTCATGGATGAGGAGACACTGTTGGTCGGCGGGCCCGGCTCTGACCCCCGGATGAGCCCAGCACCCCCAGTGGCCACTGGGGGGCACGCACACTGAGATGCCTCCTCCCAGCGGCCGACGGGCCTCCCTTTGGGGTCTGGCGCTCCATCCGACCTCTGCTTGTCTGTCCAGTGACCCTGTCCCCTCTGGGTTTGGGTGGCACAGCATCTCCCATCCCCGCTGTGACGGCTCCCCGACCTCTGTGACCCCAGACAGGATGCTCTTCTCGGGGCGGCCCCAGGCCTGGAGTCCAGGGAACCACCTGCCGGTAGGACACAAGGGCCCATTGGACACACCCAGAGGTTGGTCACCGTAGAGGTGGTAGATGGCATTCCTGGGGGCCTTGGGAGGAACCAGCTCTGCCCACACCCGGCTCTCAGGCGTCTGGCCTCTGGGAGGTGAGATACGCTTCTGTGGTTTGAGCCGGGGTCTGTGGCGCTCTGGACGGCCGCCCTGGTGAACGAACACGTGTGTCTGCTGCTTCATTAGCCGTCCTATTCCGGGACCACCTGTCGGGCAGCTGCAGGTGACCGGCACGGCTTTGAGGACAGCACCGGCCACGCCGAGCACCTTCTGTCGTTTGTCTCCTGAGAACGTTGGTCACAGGCCGCGTGGGGGTGCTGCCCCTATACCCGTGTTGCGGGGCCTCTGGGGGCTCAGTCCCTTACTCAGGCCCCCGTGGGCTGCGAGGAGGGTCAGGCCTAGGCAGGGTCTCTGTGCGATGCCGACCTGAATGTCCACAAAACCGTTCATCTTCCGATGTTGGCTCCCTGGCAGGGGCGTGGCCAGAGCAGGAGGGACAGACAGACAGGTCCTCTGTCTTCTCAGCAGGCCGCTTCAGGAGAGGGAATGTGGCCTTTCATCCCACCTCTCCTCCCCTCCTCACTGTCCCCCAGCTGGCCGGCGATCTGCCGTCTCTCCCAGTCCAGGGCAGGCTTGAGCTAGGTGCCTGGTCTCGGCGTGGCTGTGCCTGGGCCTGGCTGCTTCTGCCCGCCGGCCCCCAACTCCACCCCCGGCCCTCTAGCTGAAGCTGCTAAGGGGAGGGAGGGGCTGTGCCCGGTCTCGTCTGTGGCCTGGCCTGCACAGAGCCCAGGATGGGCGGGACTGCCCGGAGGCCTGGCATCACCGGGGCAGCCGTGAGCCCTTGGCCCGCTAGCCTTCAGTCCGGCGCCCACACCCACAGCCTTCGGGAAGTGGACCGCGGTGGGTGCTGGGGAAGCACTCAGGCCACATCGGGGGCCATCGTGAGTGATGCCGGGGGCTGTCGGGGGGCCGCTGGATGATGGCTTGTAGATGACAGACCCGCCTGAGCCACAGGAGGTGGGTCTGTGGTTGGATGAGTCACCGGCCTGTCCTGGCGGTTCTCCTTCATCAGCCAAGGAGGCCCTGCAGCCCCAGGGGCTGTTGGAGGGTTTAGCGAGGTGTGGCCTTCGCCAAGGCCGGGCAGAGTAGCACTCAGCAGCGCTGCCATCAGGACGCAGGGAAATGCTCACTGTACACCAGCCACGGAATCCGCGGGCGCACGGACACTCTGCCTCCTCTCTGCAGTGAGGAGGAGGCCGCGTGGCCAGCTTCTGCGTGGCCCTGCCCTCCTCCTGGTCTGCAGGCTTTATGCCACTTCGTGGACGTGCCCTCTGGAAACCCAGGTCCCGGCCACCCCAGGATCGCCTTCAAGGTGAGCGCCCTCGCGGGGTCCAGCCCTTTGCAGCCCCGCACACCCCCAGGGCCTGGCTGTATTTCCTCCCGCGCTAATTTCCCCGCGACACTGTTCTACTCCCGTTGATTGAATGCTTCTGGGCTGACAGGGGAGAAGATTTGCGGCGCAGCTCATCACGGCTCCAGAGGAGGGCGGGGCGGCCGGCGGAGGATCCTGGGCTGCGGGCATGTTTTATGGCACGGGGGGGAAGACAAACATACGCATTTATATGTCACTTGTTGCAATATAAATGCTAACTTGTACTCCTTTCAAAACTTTTAATGAATTGTACACATTCGGAGAGATTTATAGGGTGAGCGGAATGGCACAAAATGTTACTTTTAACATATTTGTCTCTTTGGCAACAACACCAAAAAAAATCTGGAAGATACCGCATTCAGAAATAAATCATAAGTACACGCATCTTAAAAGAGGTTTATTTGGGTCGTTAATGGTTGATGGGCCCCCCAGTGCAGGATCTAAAGTTAAATTATGCAAAATCAAAAACAAACCTTATAATACTTAATCAGACATGCATAAAACTGGCAGGTCCAATAAATTCTCCCAATTAACTTGCTTCAGGTCGTGATTGCACTCGCTAATTTAATCCGCCCCAGAGTAATCTGGAGGCCGGGAGCTGATGAGCGAGTGCGGGCGTGCACACCGCGGGCGAGGGCAGAGCGCAGAGGTCGGGGCCACCGAGGGGGGCGCTGCCTCGCACGAGGGCAGTGGTTGGCCCACCCGGAGGGCCAGCGGCTGGGCACTGGGCTCAGAGCCTCACGGGCGTGCCGTCCTGGGACCTCGGCAGCGTCCACCTGGGTCCCTGGGAGGAGCCAGGCCTGGACACGGCCATCTGGAGTGAAGTCCGCGCTCGCTCTGCTTGGCTCCAGATGCCCCGGGCTCTCCTCAGCTGCGGACACCAGCCCCTTCCAGAACGTACTTGGGATGGTTCTGTCCCCGGCGTCTGCCCCGGAGCCTGCCCATTCCAACCTCCGGTTCTTGATTAAACGAGGGCTTTGAGAGGCACCGGGTGGCTCAGTTGGTGAGGCGT
Source organism: Lontra canadensis (assembly GCF_010015895.1). Lineage (NCBI taxonomy): Eukaryota > Metazoa > Chordata > Mammalia > Carnivora > Mustelidae > Lontra > Lontra canadensis. The sequence goes on along the minus strand of NW_022631024.1, from coordinate 18,321,732 downwards.
CAGGCTCTCCATTTCGGCTCGGGTCATGATCTCAGGGTCATGGGATCGAGCCCCATATTGGGCTCAGGCCTCAGAGGCAAGTCTGCTTAAGACTCTCTCTCCCTCCCACTCTGCCCCTCCCGCCCACCGTCTCTCTGTCTAAAATAAATAAATAGATCTTTAAAAAATAACAATGGACGGTTTTGACTCCGGTGTGCTTTGTCCTTCCTGCCGGGGCGGGGAGGGTGGACAGTGACAGGGAGAAGGGCCAGGGAGGAGCCCAAGCCCTCACCTGGGCCTGCAGGGGGAGGCAGGGCTCCGCTCCAGGCCCGGCCCCCAGGGAGTCCCACAGCTGAACTCCCAGAGCTCACGATGTTCTCTGCCAGGCAAAACGCTTCATCCTATTTTACCGTCAAAGTCGGGGTTATGTTGAACACCCGGGTTTGCATTCTGGCCTCCCCAGCCTTGACCTTACTGCGTAATGAACATTTTTCTGTGCCAATGAATGCGCTTCACGAATCTGGCCTCCGGTGCTCTGTTAGGACGTCATCGATTCCTCTCTGACCGGACGTGTGTGTCGGTGCCAGTTTTTTGTGCTTATAGATAAGACTGCAGCGCACACCCGTTTCTTCCGGGCGGATCGCTGACAGGATGACACGGGAGGCTCCTGACCCCGGCCGCGGCAAGCCCCCAGGCCCACTTGCTGCAGCAGAGGACCCAGGGCCGAGGTTACGTGCTGGGGGCTCCCTGCCCGAGCTCCTGCCCTCACCACCCCTCAGCCGGTCTCCCCGGCACAGACGCAGTCTCCCGAGAACCTCTGGGGGAGTCGCGCCTCCTGTCATTCCCCCAGCAAGCCGCGAAGAGCGCCCACTGCTCGGAGAGAGGCAGCTGGCTCGTCCTCACCAGCGCGGGTCCGCGAGCAGGCCTGTGCTGACGTCACGCTCCGTCTGGGGGCTCAGGCGCCGCCGGAAGCGCAGCCTGGCCCCGCAGCTTAGCACACAGACGCACCAGATTAATTAGATCGGAGACCGTGAACCCAGAAAGCATCGTCCAGACTCGAGTCCCAGATCCTGAAGGATCCACTCCCAGGAGGCCCCAGCAGAGTGGGACCCACCGGCACAGAGGGGAAGGGGGCCCGTGTGTGACGGGGCCGAGCTTCCGTTCGGGAAGAGGACCACGTCCTGGGGACGGACAGACAAGGGGACGGCTGCACAACAGGGTGAATGTGCTTGACACCCTGGGGCTGTGCGCTCAGAACTGCTTCAGACGGTGAATGTTCTGTGTTCCACCACGCTGAGAAGAAAAGGAAGGTGCCCAAGGGGCTCGGGTCGTGATCCCGGGGTCCTAGGATCGAGCCCCGCGTCAGGGCTCCACAGTCAGTGGGGAGGCTGCTTCTCCCTCCGCCCCTCCCCCTGCTCGTGCTTTCTCTCTCAAATTAATCTTTAAGACAATAAACATTAACATTTTTTTAAAGATTTTATTTATTTATTTGACAGACAGAGATCACCAGTAGGCAGAGAGGCAGATGGGGGGTGGGGGCGGGAAGCAGGCTTCCCGCTGAGCAGAGAGCCGGATGCGGGGTTCGATCCCAGGACCCTGAGATCATGACCTGAGCCCAAGGCAGAGGCTTTGGGAGCCACCCAGGCGCCCCAACATTAAAATTTTTAAATAAGAGAGGGGGGACAGATAAAACCATATTTCTGAGTGCTTTGATACGCACGAAAAACTCTGGAAGAGTAGGAAGTGTGGGTGGAGGCAGGCGGGAGGTCCCAGAGGGTGGGGAGGGGTGATGGGGCTAGATGCCGAGGGGTTTCCAGACTCTGGACCCAGTGCATGGTCTGGTACGGGAACCTGCAGTGTTCATGCCTTTCAGATCACGATCTGTCCTTCCCCATCACACCCTGCCACCCTTCCAGAAGCTTCCGTCCTTCCAAACGTTTCCTTCCAATGCACCTTCCTGCAGTTTCTCCCACTGTGGAAGGAATCTTCTCAAAGACCTCCTGACCCACTTAGAGTCTTAGACCCAGGCCTAGAGGCTCTGCACCCCGGCCACCATCACCTAGGCCACCCCACCCCCAGGAAACCTAGCAGCTGGTGTCTCCCCACGAGGGCCGAGACTTCGAGGTCTTCCTCTTCTGGGGCAAGTCGCCTCGCAGAGTTGTCCCTTCAGATCCTTCCAGAGTCAGCTCAAGACCCCTCCTCTTCCAGGAAGCCTTCCTGACCCCCAGGGCTGGACCAAGTACATGCGTCGGGTGCCTGTCTCAGAACCCCCACCCCCATGGGACTGCCTGCTGGGCGTGAGCTCCTTGCACTCAAGTAGGGCCTGGGTCTGGTTGAGCTGTACGACCCTATGCCCAGCACAGGGCTTGTCTGGCCAGAATGAGCCAAAGTCACCTCCCAGAATCCCTAAAAGTGTCATGCTTGACAGCAGTGTTTGTCCCAGGGTCCCAAGGGCATGACTGCTCCCCCAGAACCCTCGGTCCTCCTTCCTACCAGGACTCCCTGATGCCACGATGAGGCTGGCCCTGGCTCCGAGGTTGGGAAGGGCGTGGGTGGACGCTGTGGCAGTAGCCAACTCCACAGCCCAGGGACGGGGGATAGGGAAGGGCCAGGCGGGAGCACACTGTGGGCAGGCTGGGGGACGAGTGAGGGCTTCACCAGGGGTCTTCTGGGAGTGCGTTTAGGAGGCTTTGCTTTCGGTGTGCTGGGGCCTGGGGCATGCGGGCTGGGTGGGGTCCGTGGGGATGATGTACGACCGCCACATCTGTGCCGGCCCTCCTTGTCCTGCAGCGGACCTTGGCGTCACCACGGGTCCCAGGCCTGCCAGCTCCCTAGGGGTTTGGGGGTTTACTAGAAAGAAAGAAATGGTGCCGGACCTCGGGAGGGACAGAAGCCCCAGTCACCACGTCCCTGTGGAGGGAGACTGGTGCCGAGGGACCCCGAGCCTGTCCAGGTTTCTGTCCAAGGCACCCGCCCCGCCCTGGGTGACAGTCATTGGCCTGTGTCCTCACGGGGCCCCTGGCTCCATGGAGAGGAAGAGCTCTCAGGACTTGGAAATCACAGGGTGGAGGTGTCATGAGCAGCAAAAGGACACTGGAGTGTGGCTTCTTGACCCTCTGAGGACAGTGGCAGAAACCATGTGTCCTGAACACTGAAAATGCTCCTGTCCTCTGTCCAGATGAACGCGGTGTCCCCTGAGAAGTGACACTCACAGCCCTGGTCACTGAGCCCCGATTCCCTGGGCAGGGGCGCTGGGGCCAGACTGACCTCCGGGGCCTCACATCCTGGCTGGACCTCCAGGGTCTCGCTGCACCCGGGGCCCGGCTTCCACCTCTGTGCGGTGAAGTGGGCAGTGCCTCTGACTGGGACAGGTGGGAACCGATGGCACAGATGCACGCGGGGCAGCCCTCGACATCACGGGAGAGCTGGTCCCACTGCAAGGCCACTGTCAAGACCATCTGCTGTTGGCACTGGGCCAAGGTCTGCCATGAATGAGTCTTAACTCTCCTCTGTGCTGCGCTGGCCTCAGAGCTGACCAAATGGCTGCTCCCTTCCCTCACCTCCCACCAAAAGAACCTGCTGCTGGCTCCTGGGAGCCCCAAAGGTTTGCAGGCACAGGACTCAGGTGCTGGATCAAACCCATCCTGAACGCAGCCCAGGACCAGCGCACTGACCTTGTGTTTTGCTGCTGCTAACACTTCTCAGCTGGGCTCCCCTTTCTGGCTACAGGCTCTGGGCCTGTGGTCTGGGTTCGGAGGAACTGCCTCACTCCCTGCCTGCTCCCAGGAGTAGCTAAGGGCATGTGGGCAACCAGCTGGGCATCCTGGGGCAGGCTCCCCTCATTAAGTGGGGATAACCATCGCGCCGGGTGCTCACTGAGGGGCCTGCCCACTGCTTTCCCCGGACCTGAGACCAGGCTGACTGCAGGTCCACCATTGTTTCACAGTCGATGGTGAAAGGAAAAGCACTGTCCCCGACCCGGCGCCCGGGAAGAGGATCCCATTGCAGGGGCGGCAGCACAAGCCGGAGAGCGTCTCTAAGGAGCAGGTGTCCTGCCCCGCCCCCCCGCTCCCCCCGGGATCCCCCCGCACCCCTCGGCCCCCCCGCCCCCGCCAGCGCCGCCGCAGGTGACGGAGCCGCAAGGGAAGACCCGGGAGAATCCCCACGGCGCCCCCCAGCGCCCCGCTCCCCGGACCCGGCGGGTGCGCGCGGCGGCCGGCAGAGGGCGCCCCCGGGCAGGACGCGTCAGCCGGTGTCCGCGATCCGGACTGTCCACGCAGCTTGAGTGCGGGCCCCGGGGACCGCGGGCGGCGAGCCGCCGGGTCTCCAGGATGGTGCACCTCCACGCACCCCGGCGCACCCCGGGGCCCTCCTCACCCTCCTCATCCCTGTCCGGGGCGCCGCTCCGCACTCGGGCTCACCGCGGGGTCCCCCTGCTGCCCTGTCTCTCCCACGGACCCAGGCGGGTCGCTCCTCTCGCTGGGCCTCAGTTTCCTCTTGGGGTCAGACGCATGCGAAGCGGGGCCCGCGCTGCTGCGGCCGCTTCCCGAGCGCAGGCTTTCTCTGGGCACCCTGGGCGCCCCACTTGAGGGGTGAGCAGAGCCCCGAGCCCAGAAGGGACTCGCACCCCCTGTACATGAAGGTCCCCGAGCACAGCGGGCGGGGGGGTCCGAGGAGATGGCTGTGCGCCCTGAGCCGGCCCCTCCTGGGATCCCCATTGCCCACCTGACCCGGGCGAGGGGTCGCGCGGGCAAGCCCTGCTCCCGCGCTCCGCCTCCGGCGCTAGGGGGGCGGCCCCGCCCTCCCGCCTGGGTCCTGGGACCCCTGGCCGGTGGCCCGGGCCGTGGCGAGGTGGCAGGACTCCCTCGGCGGCCGCGGCTTCCAGCGCCCAGACCGTCCCCCCAGAGGCCTGCAGGGGGCGCCCGCTGCCCGGCTCCTGGAACAGCGCAGGTGGGCGTGCGGGGCAGCAGGTGGGTGTGCGCCTTCAGCAGTGGCTGTGCGGGGCCGCAGGTGTTCCAGCAGGAATGCAGAGGCGGAGGGCGGGAGCTGACTCCCCACCACAGGCCTGGGCTGCGTGTGCTCTGCACAGTGCCTAGGGTCATCTTTGGATCAGCGGCGGAGAGACAGAGACAGGGAGAGACACAGAGGGAGACCCTCTCAGAGGGTGGGAGACCCCAATTCACAGGTAAGAAAATGAGGGACGCAAAGTTTGATAAGAACTGTGACTGCGGACAGGGGGCTCGGATGGGTGCGGTGGCACCAGACGGCTACCAAGGGGACAGGGCAGGGTCAAAGGTCCTGGTTCCAGCGGGCGCTCCCTGGGATCCTCCTGCCCTGGGTGCTGAGCAGAGAGCCCAGTGCAGGGCTCGATCCCAGGACCCTGGGATCATGACCTGTGCTGAAGGCAGAGGCTCTAACCCACTGAGCCCCCCAGGCGCCCCCCCCACACACAATTTTTGAGAACACTTTTCGGTTCACAGCAGAACAGGAAGGAGCAGAGGCCCCACACACGCATGGCCTCTGCCTTCATCAGCACCCCCGCTGCAGTGGCCCACTTGCTACAGCTGAGGAACCCATGTCAACACATCATTGTCACCCAGGTCCACAGTTCACCTTTGTGCTCACTCTTGGCGTGCCATGGCCTGTGGGTTTGGACACACGCGCAGGGTCCCGGGCCTGCCGTTCGAGATGGGCAGAGTCATTTTGCTGCCCTGAGAACCCTCCCTGCCTCCCCCCAGACTCAGGCTTCACTCTCTCATTTGCATTCTGTCCTGAGACTCTGGCCCGGTTGGGGGCCGGGGTTCTCAGTCTTCAGAGGAGGAGATATGGGCTCGGTGGCAGGGAAGGGACCCGTGCCCCTGGAACGGGCCAGCCAGGCTGAGGCCTGACAGTGACCTTGGCACGCCGCTGCTGCAGCACTGCCCAGACTCATGCAGGGGACACGCACGTTGCAAGCGTGGCCTAGCCATGCCCTGCGGGCAGCCCAGTGGCCTGTGGTGGTCCCTCGTGCCGTGCTGAGTGGTTTCACTGTCGAGGGTGAAATCAAAGGGCCAAGGCAGGGAACACAGCGGCCCCCAGGGGGGCATGGCACCTGCTCGACTCTCTGCCAGGTGCTCAGAGAGAGTCTGCAGGGGACTGTCCCAGCACTGGGCGGGCAGCTCGGAGGCCACCCGGCCCTTCCCCCAGCTGGCAGGGGTTACCTGCTGGGGTGTTCAGGGACTCCCCCAGATGCCCCAGCCTGGCTCACAGGGCTCCCTGCTGTACCCCCACATTCTTGGCGGCCAGTGGGCTCCTATTGAGTGGATGATTGGCTTCCTGCGTGAGTCTCCTGGGTGCTCCTGGAAGGCAAGACGAGGGCCCTGCCCCAGAGCTGTTAGAGATGTGGGAGATGCGGGCGCTCCCCTGTGTCCCCCCATACCCCCAGGGGCCACTGATCTGCACCCCCAACCCCCACAGGCACGGCGCTCTGCCAGGGCTCCCGTCTGAGCCGCCGCAGACCACCTACCTGTCTCGCAGCAGCTCCAGGTGACAGCTGGGGGGACCATCACCCTTTGAGGGGTGCAGCACCGATTCCTGGGCCTGGACTCGAGCCCAGGGGCAGTGGGACGCATTAGCATTGCAGTAGGGTCCCAAGCCCAGTGATCTCAGTGTTTTGGGGTCATTTATGAATTCATCTGTTCGCCGGGGCAAGTCTTTCTGCACGCGGTTGCCATGGCTGCCTGGAGTCGGTGTCTTATTAATTCTGCGTGTTATGCAATAAATACAGATCAGACGATCGCCGTGAAGCTTGTGTTTTTATTATGCAGTTTGGCTCCTGGCGCCGGGGTAGGACGCACACGGTGTCCCGCTGACAGACATCCATCAGGTTCTGGGCACCTGGGCGGGGCGCAGGGAGGTGCTCCGGAGCCCGGAGCCTGAGGACGGGGAGGGACAGGGAGACAGAGCTGCGGGGGAGGGGCTGGAGGTTCCCAGGCATCCTCGGCAGGCCTGAAGGGATTCCCACAGCTGGACGGACAGCACTGTCCAGGAGGGAGGCCCGGTCCCCTGTGGGCTGCTTCAGCCGGAGTCACGAGGCACAGGGAGTCGGAATTGCTCCAGAATACATGGTCCTACCCAGCCAGGGGTGTCTGGACTGAGGGGTCCGCTCTGTGGCCCTGGGGCTGCCTGAGGCCGGCCATTTCTGCTCCGTCTGTCCAGGAGGTGAGGACAGTTCGCCAGAAACGGAGCGAGCATCTGACATCCACCTGGTTTCAGGCTGGCTCGGGAGACTGGGGTGGAAGCGTCCAGGACCAGTCCTGTTAGGAACCCTTTTGGTCAACCTGGCTGTCTTTATTGATTTTAGCTTTTGTTCTCTTCACCATCGTGGACACCTGCTTTGCACACTACGTGCCCAGGATGGCCCTGAGCCTGTCCAGGGCGGAGGCAAGCACCGTGCCTTTACCCCCGATCAGTACAAGCACAGAGATCAAAAGTCACAAGCTGGGGGCTTCAGGATGATCGGGATTCCCACACGGTCTGTTTACTCTCCGTGCACGGCCCTCACTGGCTCCCCTGTCCAGTCCCTCCCCAGCCTCTGAAGCCAAACCGTCCCCATGGTCCTCCTCTGTCCCCAAAAAGCCTCCCCAGATCTGTTCCCCTGGCCCACGGCAGACCAGGCAGCTGCCCCAAAGTCTTGGCTGCCCAGTCGTCCCCATGGTGCTTGGTGCCTAGGGCCAGGCTCCAGGTTGTTTGGGGGCAAGAGAGGGGCAGTACCCAGCATCCGGGTCCCAGCACAGGTGGCTTCTCGGGCAGCCCATCAACTCTGGCTAGGCTGGGTGTTTGCTTCCGTCAACTGCTAAGGTTCAGGGCCAGGAAAGGGTGGGGAGCCCAGGTGGGCAGGGGAGGGAGGCCCAGCCCAGGGCCAGCTGTGAGCTGTGGGGAGAGGGGACTGGCTGGAGGCAGGGCCCGTGGAGTCGGGGTGCCAATGGAGGCCCTGGGGTCACACCTGCCACAAGAAGAGGCAGAGGGGGCTCTGTTGTAGGGTGCCCCGGAGCAAGATAGAGGGGAGACCCTGGCACCGGGGTGCTGGGTGACCTCAAGCATGTTGCCGGCTCTCGGGGGTCTCTCCTCCTCTGTATAATGGGGTCATCTCCAGGCTCTCTGCAGCTGGGCCGAAAGTGGCTGACCTTCTGCAGGGCAGGATCCCCCCTTCCCTGCCCCATGACACCCACCACCCCTGCCGTCGGACAGCCAGACCCGCCAGGCATGTGGCTCATCAACTCCCTCCCGCCAGCGCCCCCATGGCCTCCCCAGATGCTCCTGGCTCCCCAGGGCCTGATCAGGGCATTGACAGAGCCGTGCTCACCATTTAATTAAGCTTAGTTTAATTAAAAACCTGGGATCCTCTATTAGACTCTGTAATTGATTTAATTTCCTATGGAATTCAAGTGTCAAACACCGCTGCCACGTGAAGTCCCAGATTCCGGGGGGTGGAGACAAGCGGACGGCCACACAGCCGGAGCTCCCAGGAGGGAGAGCACTGCCCTTAGAGCCCTGCAGACAGGCCCACGAGTCGCCCTCCCTGCTCCCTGCCCTCTCCCCTCCCCTTTCCCACGTCCCCCGCACATGCTTTGGGCTTTGTCATTTGCGGATCCCTCCCGAGCTGGGGGGTCCTCGCAACCACACGTTTTCCCTGATGGGGAAGATGGGCAGGTCCTGGCAGGCCGTGCCGCTGTTGACGACGGGGTTCTGGAAACCCTCATTCAAGCTCCTACGGCGGCTCAGGCCATGGCATTGCCCCTGGCCTGCGGGGAGACCGGATCTCCTCCAGGGATTCCAGAAGACCGTGACACGTGTTCTAACTTGGTGGGCCTCTGGATGGGGAATTCCTGCCTGGCTGCCCTTCACGCCCCCTGCCCAGTGGATGGGATGGGTGTAGGCCTGGGGGGTGTTGGACAGCCAGCTCGTGTTGACTGTCCCCTGCCCCGCCACAGATACCCTGAGGGCAGAATGCCCAGTGTTGGCAGCACTGGGAAGCGGGGTACACGGGAGAGAGGCCAGGGCTTGCGCGCAGAGAACGTTCCCTCCTCTGTCTCCTGAGAACGCTGTCACCCGCAGCAGGAGTTATGGGCCTCGAGGTCACCTGTGAGATTAAAATCCCTGCACATCTGGGGGTGTTGTGGGCGGTGGCTTTTCATTATTTGAAACCACAGAGGGACTGGGCATCCTTCTGATCCATCTACGATGGCGACCTTGGACCCCCGGGTCCTCCCAGGCCAGAGAGCAGCTCTGGAGAGGGGACGTTCTCCTCCTGGATTGGGGTACATCTTGGGAACACCTTTAAAAAAATTTTTTTAAATTTTATTTATTTGAGGGAGAGAGAGAGCATAAGCAGGGGGAGCAGCAGAGGGAGAGGAAAAAAAGCAAGCTTCCTGCTGAGCCGGGAACCCAATGCAGGACTTGATTCCAGGACCCTGAGATCGTGGCCTGAGTGGAAGGCAGACACTTCACCAACTGAGCCCCCCAGGCGCCCTCATCTTCACCTTTTTTTAAGTGCTCAGCCACTGTCAAGCACACTCATGCCGTCGTGCAGCCATCCCGTCCCTCTGTCCGTCCCCAGGGCTCTCCACCTGCCCACACTGAGCCTCTGACCCCATGGAACATGGTCCCTCCCACTCCCCGTGTCTGTGGGTCCGACTCCTCTCGGGCCTCCTGGGATCGAATCCTTTGGGATCAGTCCCTCTGTGCTGGGCTGACCTCACTCCGCACCTCGCCTTCCAGGTCCATCCACGGTGTAGCTGGTGTCTTTCTGGGGTGATAAAAATGTTCTCCAGCTGACCTTGGCGATGGTCGCACACATCCACGGATATAGTGAAAACCACTCAGTTGCCCACCGCAGCGAGGTGAATTATGATGCGTGAAATATAAAGGAGGGGAAGGCTGTCTGCCTCTCTCCATCCCCATCCTGCGAGGGGCTGGGCTTTAGAAACCAGAGGTCCTGGGTTTTCTAGCTAGTTCCATCGGTGGAGGCATGCACGAGGCTCTCCCGTGATGAGAAGCTTCTAGGGACTCTGGACGCCAAGGACCAAGCCAGCTTTGCTCCCAGCTGAGACCTGCCCTGCCCTGGCGCGGCCCCTCTGCCGTCTCTGTCCCTGATCCCTCTGCGTCCATGCCCCCTCAGCGCCGGGCAGCTCTGGCCTCCCCAGCAGCATGGGGAGCCTTCCTGTCACTTGTCACAGTGGGTCCTACTGTCACGTGGTCCCAGTCCACTGCCCCCGAGTGGCACTCACAGCCCAACGGGCCCCATTCGCTCAGGGGCAGGTGAGCAGGCAGATGGGAGCTCTGGTGCTTGGCCGTGCCCAGCTTGGCCGGACCTCCTCCTGGCGCATCTATGCCAGGCTGTACCCACACACGCCAGGGCAGAGGTGGCCTCGCGCCGTTGGCACCATCTGCAGAGCTCGAGGGCATCCCAGGAGCTGAGAATCACAAACCACTCGCTTGCTCAAATGTGCATCCTGATTTCCAAGTAAAGACTCCTCATCTGTGCGGAGGGCTGCAGGCACAGCGGGGAGGCCAAGCGCGCCGGGCTTCCAGGTCCAGCCCCGCCGCTCCCGGCCCCACAGGGGCACTGCCTTCCCCCCCTGGCCCCACGGTGGTTCCCAGTGAGGTCGGAGGCAGCCCAGAGAACCGTCATCTACCCGTGAGCGCCGGGGCCTTCCCCCATCTGAGTCCCAGTTGCAATTTATTCTGCCTGCTTCCCCTCGCAATGCGACGGGCTGGGCCGTGCCCCATGCGTATTGATTTTGCTCTGTTTTACTGGTTTTAACTTAATGACTAGGAACCCCAAACAAATAAAATTTCCTTTAAAAACTCAGGGAGATCAATGAGGGGGACTGGAATCACTATTCTACAAGCTGAAGGGACGGTCCCCCGGGCCACGCAGTCCCCCAGGAATCAGGAGGGCGTCTTGCAATGGGGGCAGGGCCTGCATGCCTGGATCCTCGTGAAGCAGGGGTCTCACCATTTGGAAGCCTATCTCCAGGTCCTAAAACAGAAAATCTAAACGTTATTCATGTTTCCAAGCCTCCGGCAGCCTTTACCCTCAGTGACCTCCGAGGATCACCAGAGGTGTCCCAGGCAGGCCAGGTGGCAGATGCCCAGGGAGGAGCGGCCCCTTCTGAGCTTGGTTCATGTGGGCAGCTGCTTGGCGGGGTTTGGGAAACAGGGGGCCCTGCTCATGATCTCTTCTGGGGAAACAGGGGCGGCATAAGCTGGGGTCACCCCCACGGCAGACATCCCAGCACACAGCACCCTTGCCCTGGGTGTGGCCTTGGATGCTGGAGGCGTATGGAAATGCTGGAACATTGAGGCCCCCCGCCCAAGTGCCACAGGAGTTCCCCTTCCTTCTCCGATGGCTATGGGCAAGGTGGGTGGTAGCCTGCAGAGCAGGAACAGGGCCCCTCCCGCTGCTCCTCTCACCGGGTCTGGAGGCCGCCCCATGACTTCATTGCCTCCTGGGATCTCCCGGGGGTTTTGGGCTAGCAGCCCTGCCAGTCCATTTTGGGAAGGGGAAGCCAAAGCAGGCTCTGGACAGGCAGTCCCAACTGTCCCCTCCCTTGAGACCTGGAGCGAGGGTCCTGCCTCCCAGGCCTTTCAGCTCGTGGGCCCTCCGGGGACTCCGAGGAGCTTGCTTCTGCCAGTCTTTGTCCTCAAACCTGATGGGCCGGCAGCCCAGCCCCAAGGTTGAGGCACAGGAGTGGCAGGGAGAGGAGCAGGGCAGGTACAGGGAGTGGCCCCTTCCAGATCTGCCCGCCACCTTGCAGGAGGGGAGACAGGCAGGTCCTCCCAAGTGAGATGCCCAGAGAGTCCCCTTCTCGTCCCTCCCCAGGGTCAGGGTCAAGCCAGGTCAGGCTCTCCCTGGGCGGGCTCACACCTCCACCGCCCACTAGCATCACTTGGGAAGGTTTCGGCCCCGCGGGAACAGTTTCAGGAAATCAGAGTGTCAGCCAGTGAAGCCGGCCCGGGCATGTCCACGCGCCTCCACGGTGGGGCGGGGATGCCGCTCCAGCCGGCCCGGGCACCCCCCTCGGGCAGCTGCATGGGTCGCAGGCCAGGGGCCCGTTCTGCTCTTCCGATCGCCACCCCAGCTGCGCTCCGCACAGCCCCTGGCGTTGGTGAATTCAGACAAAATGTCCGTTTCCATCTCAAGACACAGGCCGCTTCTGAGCAGGGGCTCTTTCCTAGATCTTTGTGGGTCCCGTGCCCCCACCCCCACCCCCGGCAGCTAGAGTCTGCCCCGGTCACTGCTGGGAAGTGGGGGAAGCGGCTGCAGCCCGCGCTCCAGCTCCCAACACAAGCCTTCGGGATGCTGGTGCTCTCGGCACCTGCCGCCCTCCGCCCGGTCCTTCGGCCCAGGGTCAGTGTCATCAGAGACATCAAGCAGGACATGGTCTCGGGAGTCCAACGAGATGCACGATTAAAGGCTGCCATGCCAGTGCCCTGCAGTGAGGGGACCGCTGACACGGGGGCCAGAGTGTGGGTCCTCCCGGGGTGAGGCCGGGCTGGGGACAGTGAGGAAGCCAGAGGAGCCATCGGGCCCCCAGGCCGTGCCTGCTCTGGGCAGGACTCCGGTGCCTCGAGGCCGAGACTGCAGAGGTGCCCACTGGCATGGGCTCTTCTCTCCTCAAACCCCCATCTGGGGTCCCGGACAGGGGTGCAAGCCCGCTCCTCCCCCACCTCATCCCCGCACCAAGGGCTGCTGCCGGGCGCTGGGGAGCGTCCCCGCTTCTTCTGCCCAGACACCACTCCCAGACCCAGTACCCCAGCCCTGGAAGGTTCCGGAGCTGGGATGCCCTGCCCAACCTCAGCCCAGAGCGGGATCCTGGCTTCCCGTCCCCCGGTGGGAGGCCCTTTGCTCAGGCTGCCCACCCCCAGGGCCTACAAGCAGAGCTGCTGGGACTCTGCCTGATGGCCGTGGACTGAGCTCAGAAGCAGGGAGTCGCCATGGTCCCTGTGGGCACAGACAAGCACTGGGAGGGCAGAGGTCCCCGGCCCCGGCCGGCTCACTAGCTGCCAGGCACCCGTGTGAAGGAGGGTCCGGACACGGGGCTGCCTGCTGTGGTGTCGGGCAGCCCCGGGGACGTTCTTCCCCATGTGGGCCTCAGTTTCCCCAGATGATGATGCCCAGCTGAGAGGAGTAAGTGGAATGACGTGAGAGGAAGGGTCAGGTGCCAGCTCGCCTGTCCCTAGAGCAGCCACTCAGGGTGAGGGGGTTTGCCAAGGTCAGGCCCACCAGGACGCACCTGGCCCCACCTGCCCCTCCTTTCCCTGCTCCCCTCGCCCCAAGCCGTGTCCTCAGGCCTCAGTAGGAAGCACATGGCCCGTCAGGGAAGGGAAACTTCCCATAGGCTTGGAGAGGTCCCTGAGGTCCCTAGGGTCACGGCTGCAATGGCAGGTCACCCTCACAGAAGGACGTGTTCACGTGTGTGTGGCATGTGCGTCGGGGTGTGTGTGCGTGCAAGCACACGCGTGTGAACGAGGGCTCCGGTGATGTGTGTGCGTGTGTGGGAGCACAAACACGAGCACATCCTGTGTGTGGCTCACATGTCTGCTGTGGGAACACACACGTGCCCCCTGGGAACCGCGAGAGGGCAGACCCCACAAGTTGGCGCCGGGGCACAGAGCGGGCATGCCAGGCTCTGCCTCCACCGGCCAGCGACCCCTCCCGAAAGGCAGTTTCCTCTGACGCCAGCATGGGGGGGGCGACCCCTGCCTGCCAGATGTTCCTCGCGGTCCATTGTTTCTGCCTGTCATCAGTTATTCAAGGGCAGGGGTCCCTCTTTTCTCAACGGCAACGACAGCCAGAGCAGAGGGCTCGGGTACCTGGTCTGCAGGTGCCCACGCGAGATGTGCGTTCCCCAAAGGACGGGGTCCCCATCCCGGGAGCCACTGCTGGGCCCCACGCAGGCCTGGCAGAGCCCTCCGTGTTCCTGGTGAGCCCTTCTCTGCCCTTGGCTCTCTCGTCCATGTCCTCTCAGCAGCCTTCGAACGGCCCCACAGACGGGGTTGGTGGGGGGCAGGCAGAGTCCTGGGAAGCCGCCTACCCAGCCTTCTCTGCAGTCGCAGTGTCCCCCTCTGCTGCTGGGACCGGCATATTTGGGGGACGCGGTGAGGGTGGCTTTGTGGTCCTGGAGGCTGGTCCTCTGAGCCCAGGCTCGGGGCCTGCAGGACCGGCCCGCAGCAGGTGGTGGGCACGCGGGGCAGGCCTGCACACACACAAGGTCCTGTGGTTACACCCGAGATTCAGGCCAGGAAGGGCCTTTAGGGGTCTGCCCCGCCCTGCAGCCTCCCTGGCAGCCTCCCAGTGTCCCCTGGCTGAGCCATGATGCCCGGAAGCTCCCAGGCACAGTGGCGACAGCGGTGGGTCCCGTGGAGTGGCCCACGTCAGGGTGGTCATGAATTCTGGGTGTTGGAGACCATGGTCTGAGATCTTGTTTTACGGTCAGTCCTGAGAGGTCAGAATTTCCTCTCCAGTTGCACAGAGCGAGGGGGCGTGGCCTGGGGAGAGGAACACCAGGCTCAGGTTCAATGCCAGGTCTCCGGGCGGCTGGTGGGCACCTCGGGGCAGTCCCCACCCGGAGATCATCTCACTCCCCTCCAGCCCTGAGCAGCAGGTGTTGCCCTGGGTCTCTTTCACAGATGGGAACTGAGGCCCAAGGGCTGGGGTGTGACTCCCTGATGGAGGCCGCAGGGCAGGTGAGGGACGGGCTGGACACGAGCACGCGCCCCGCCCCCCGCCCAAGCAGCCCGGGGACGTGGAGAAGGCAGTGTCTGACCCCCCACAGCAGGAGGACAGCACCCATGCCTCCTCCCTGCCTGGCCCGTCACCGAAGCCCAGACAGGGCATGGGCACAGGTCCTGTTGCTGGTGGGTCCAGGGTCTCGACATCTGATCAGGCTAGTCAGGCCTTGTCAATGCCCATTCGCTGGGACCGTTCCAAGATGCCTGAATTATGCACGAGGCCAGCCCCGCGGGTGGCAGATGGCAGCGCACACGGTAACCAGAGCCCGGGGCAGGAGGGCTGCCCAGGAGGGAGGCACGCCAAAGCCCATCCCGCCCCCCTCCCGGGGGGTGGAGGACACGCACAAGGACCCTTCCGGTCCCGGGGACTCTGCTGGGAGGGACAGAGCCTGCTGGCTTTGGTCCTGGAAATGTCTCACACTCCTTGTTCAGGCTTTCAGTGGTGGAAGCCGTGCAGGTCCTCACAGAGCTTAGATGGGGAAGAAGGTGCTCCAAAGGATGCACGCCTGGCCCCAGCCTGGGGAAGTGAGCGGCCCAGGCCCGGGGTCCTCTAAGCTGTGCTGGCACTAGCTGGGCAGGCGGGGCTGGGCTGTACCTGGGGACATGGCGTCCAGATGAGCCTGGGACTGGGGGACCCCTACCCAGCTCTCTGACCCCAGCGCTGACACCCACAAGACGGTTTTCCTACGGGGCAGCCTGACGCCTCTGCACACTTTCCCCAGGACTCTGGCAGGTGTCACTGGGCAGAGCACACTCTCGGCCGCCACCTACCCCCGGCCCAGGCAGCCGGCCCTCCTCACTCACTCGCCTCACACCAGGAAGGACTTCCCCACCCATCTATGCCCACGGGATGACCAGCAATGGCAGACCCCGCCCCACGCCCCCGCCCAGTGCCCTTGGCCCCCTGTGGGGCGGGCCTTGCGTGTGCCTCTGCAAACAATGATTTATTTCAGAATTAAGTGTATTACACCGAGAACTTGCCAGTTCCGTCCTGCCAACGAGCACAGGAAATCTGGCTAATTAAATATATTATGCAGTGTAGCCTTGATTGTTGGGAATGAATCAGTTTAATTACGGTGAGCGCCACACATCACAATTAACGTTATAGCTCTACATCGAAGATGGGCTGTGCTCCCCTCCCTGGCACGGGGGGACGGGGGCTCCCCCGACTCCCAGCCTCACATAACCCTCTGAAGTTCTACCCGCAGGCCCCGTTTCTGACAGACAGGCCTTGGGCAGCCTACAGGGGCAGCGGCGGGGCTCTGGGTTGGTTCTGCCCCTTACTAGAGAGTCCCACCCTGTAAGACGGGGTCACAACAGAAACAAGACCAGAGAGCCAGTGGGAGGGGTGGGGAGAAGCACAGCCAGAGCTCTAGGATGGTGCAGGTCAGGGTGCTGAGCCAGACCAGTGGGAGGCTGTGACCGGAGAGCTGATTCCTCAGTGACAAGAAGGAGCCCATCACACGAGGTCCTGGGGGCAGGGAGCGGCAGTTGCAAAGGCCCAGAGGTAGGGACAGGAGACACCTGAGGAGGCTGGTGGACTGGGGTGAGGAGAGTGGGGTCACCCTGGGCCTTCTGCCCTGGCCAGCCTCTCATCCTGCCTCCTTCCCAGGGATCACCAGCTCACGGTGTCTCCTCGCTCTGGCCCTTGTCTCCATGAGACCCTCCACGTGGCCTGGGGTGGATCTGGCCCCCACCTATAGGCCCCCCAGGGCTGCCTGAGTGGGAACAGGGCCCAAGAACGGCTCGGGAAAGTCGGGCGCCCTCACTCCAAGTATGTCCCAACTTCCTCACTTGCTCCTGCCCCTGGAAGCATCTGTCTCCTGGCTTGGGGACCCCGCAGGGAGGGTGGGAGCCATGAGCCCACAAGTGGCTCTGGGATTGTTCTGGCTTGGGACGAATAGCAGGGATCCTCATTAGAGACCAAGACTGAAGACCTGCTTCCATCTGCCAAGGGGCTGGTGTCAGTGGTCCCATGCAGAGGCTCCCAGCCTGAAATCTCACCCCATCACAGAGCCTCCTGCCGGTCCTGAAGACCCTTCCCCTCCCAGAGGCCCCTCACCAGCAGACACATTCTGATCATCTCAGGGGTGGCGGGGTGTGGGGCAGACATCCGTCTTTCCTGTGTCTCCGGGGCCCAGCACCAGGCCCTGCCCCCGCGGAGGTGCGGGCCATCTGTGGGATGAGAGTGGGCGCCAGGATGAAAACAATGGTGTTCATGGGTGTGTACCAAGGCCCCCGTGGGTGGGGACTGCAGGCCACCCATTCTGGGGTCCTCCATGGGGTCCGGGACCTGAACCCCATCACAGGCCCTGCTGGGAGGGACACTCACTTTCGGGAAGCGCATTCCCACACCAGGGCTGGAGGTGCTCATGGAACCTGACCCTGCTGGGAAGGGGGGGGTGTTCCAGGTAGAGGTGGTTCCTGCTGCAGGAAGTTCTCAAGGTCAGGGCCATCCACTGCCAGGACAGCGCCCCCCACCCCGGTTAGCAGGGTCAGGGGCCAGGCGGGCCCAGGAGAGCCATGTCCGAGAATACCCAAGCAGCCGAGGGCCGCGAGCAGGGCAACCTGCGGCCGTAGCTCCTTTTTAATTTCATTTCCTTGCCGAGCACCAGGATCGATGGCCGCTCGCAAGGTGCCCGCATTTGCATACTTACGGGAGGCGAGGGGAGGGCGGGCTGGGGCGGGGGAGGGGGACAAGCCCCCGGTTGATTGAAGCCAGGCTCCTATTCGGCTAAAGGGAATTTAATTTCTAAGTGTGAGCTCGGAATAGATTGAGCTGCGTCCCGACCGCGGGAGGGGCCTCAGAAAAGGTGTCTTTAAAGAGACGAAGCGTGTTGGCTCCGTGTCACCTCCCTTCAGTGTCCCTGCCCAGCCCCTGGTATCGTTGGAATTATTATTGATTTTCAAGCGCCAGAGGCTTCCCAGTCTTCTGGAGGAAAGGAAAGGGAACTTGGTCTCTGTGAAGGTGACAGATGGGCTGCCCCACGACCTCCCCCTTTCCCCGTGAACCTGGGGTACAAGGCCCCCGTCCCCCAGCCGTGCACCACATCCCATGGGGCCCATGATAGGTCTGGTCCCCCAGAGGTCAGGGAGGTGTAGACCTCGCCCTCTGGGCTGCCCTGGGAAAATGGGGTGCTCACGGAGAGCGTAAGTCTGAGGGGCACGCTGGGCCCCGAGGGTCTGCCCTGGTCTCCATCATTGGCCCTTGAGCCGGCTGATGGCCACACCACGACCCAGGCCCCAAGCAGGTGTGAACACATGGCCGCGGGGCCCCGAATGCCATTAAGCACAGCGGGGCCTCCGGCACCCGGAACATTCGACAGCGGTGTAAAGCGCGTGCAGGAAAGCCGTCCGCTAAGCACCGAGCCCACGGTGACAGGCGAGGGGCACAGCTGGCAGGAGAAGGAACAAGGTCAAGGTCCGACGGGAAGATGCACTGGCCCGCAGGCCCCACGGCGCACAGTGCTGTTTGCTTTGCTCCTTCACATTTTCCGTATCTTGCCGAGCCGGGACGACGAGCACGCTCGCTTCCACCATCAGGGCCACGTGAGAAACGGATGCGTGGCAGCCACATCCCGGCAGCTCCCCGAATGGCCACACGTGGGCCACCCGACACGCGGCACCTCCAGCCCTGGGTGTGCCCCCGAGAGACACGGCAACGGCCCTCCACGGGAAAACATGTCCCCAAGTGTCCACTCAGTCGCCAAAGGGGAACAACCCACGTGCCCTCCACAGATGACAGACGAACCAGAGGAGCCTGTCCTGGGGAGGGAAGGGCATGACTCTGACCACTCAGCGCAGCCCAGGGAGGGCACGTCAGTCAGCCGGGCCGGGAATGACCCTGACCGGCAGCCCTCAGAGGCGTCACGGTCCCGTGAAGGGCCACACGCCGCATTGGGTCACTGGACCACGTGGCACACGGCGGGCACGTGCGTGTGCTGCGGACCCCCTCACCTCTCAGGGTCATGGCCCTTCCTTCCTGTGATGAGAACTTCAAAGACCTACTCCCTTAGCAACTTCCAAATCCGTGACATTGTAAACCGCGGTCCTGGGGCTGTGCATCCCACCCCAGCCCCTGTCCTGCTGCACGTGGAAGCGCGTCCTCCACCGCCTCCAGCCTCCCGGCACCTGCTCTGCTCACACCGGCCTGTGCTCTGCCTCTATGGGCTCAGGGGTCTTAGGACCCACATAGGAGTGGGGGCCCCTGGCGTCCGTCTTTGTCAGACGCGTGTCGCAGGTGTCACGCACTCCGGGAGCTTCCATGGTGTCACAAGCGGCAGGATTTCCCTCTTTTTCGTGGCGCATTCCACCGTCCCGCGCTGAGCCACGTCCTCTCCATCCATCCGTCCATCCGTCCGTCCATCCGTCCATGGACACGCGGCTTATTTCCGGGCCCTGGCCCCTGTGAGCACGGGCTGCAGACACTGCTCAACAACGGGGTTTCCCGTCCTTCAGATGAGCTCCCCACGTGGTGGGGCCCCGGCCCGGACAGAGGTTCCAGTTCTCACTTCTCCGGGAAGCTCCGTGCCGGCTCCCACAGTGACTGCCCCATGTGTGTTCCCCAGCAGTGCTCCAGGGCCCTGTTTCCGTGCCCTGGCCGACACTTGTCCCCTTGTCTGCGTCGTGATGGCCGTGGTAACCGGCAGCTCAGGGTGGTTTCAATCCACACGCAGTGGCTTCTCAGCCGGCCTCTCTCAGTGGCTGGGAGCTCGTAAGCGGCCTCCGCGCCATTTCCCAGACTCGCAGCACGTTTCTGTTTAGTGCTGAATAGTATTCCGTGGCCCACAGGGACCACGGCTCAAAGTGGCCATTCCGAGCCCCTGCCGAAGGGCACCCTGGCTGCTTCCAGCTACGGCCACCGCGAGCACACGTGCTCCACAGCCGCGTGCAGGTCTTTGTGCGGACCCGAGCTTTCCGCTCCTTTGGGTAAAAAAGCCAAGGAGCGCAGCAGCTGGACGGTGCACTGAGGGTCTGCTGAGCTGGGCAGGAGCCACCGAGACGCCCCCGGGTGCTCTCCGGGGCGGGGGACGCATCCGCCATGGACCGCGGTGGGGGCTGCGCAGCCCGTGAGCACCGCCGAGACCTCTGGACGCTCGCTGTGACTGGGCCAGCTGCACAGGACGAGACGCAGAGCTCAGCGAAGTCGTTTGCACGGAAGTGGCGGCCCTGGCTGGCAGCGGATCGGGGCAGCAGGGGGTCACCGCACCTCCTCCGCGGGGCAGGGCAGCCATGGGGGCAGCGGACCAGATGGCAAGGCCCCCGGGTGGCCCCGTGCCTCTACCCTGTGGGGCCCCGGGGAGCCTGCCCGGCTGCAATCAGGGCTGGTGACAAGCTTAAAGGCCAGATTAAAAGCACTGAGGGGACCTCGGCGGGTCGAGGTCAATAAATCTTGCCGGCCGCCACGGCCTCCCGCCCGCCCCGCTCAGCAATCTGTCCGGCTGCCTTTCAAGGGCCCAGTTGCTCCCCATTACCTCGGGGGAAGAGCCACAAATCACTATGACAGACCAATCAACAGGCCGGGGGATTTTTACACACGCCGCCTCTTGAAGGATGGCCCTCCCTCAGCAGCACATCAGAATAAATCTCTTCAAAACTTTCCCCACACCCGCCTCGCCACCCCCGCGTGGCTGGGGCCCGGCCCCCGCTGCTGCCCCACCGGCTCCCGCCCCTGCGGCCCGGCCTGCACGCCCCGACCGGGCTGACTGCGGGTGCGGCCCGCGACTCCGGCCGGCCCGGGCACCCTGCTTCTGCAGCAGGAAGGAAAGCTTTATGAAATAATTCATCGGAAACTTAAAACACTCAGACACGAGAAATTGCAAATGGGGAAATATGATGGATTGTGGGCTGAGAGGAGGCGACTTGCTCGGGCAAAATTGATCCCTCGGAAAATGGCTTTGTCTGCTCTGAAAAATGGGCCGTATCCAGCCAGGGCTCCAGAGCCATAATCCCGAAAATAATTTGCTTTTGATTTCCTCTCAGTCTCGGCCGCTCCCCTCCCCGCACTGGGGGCTCAGGCGGCGGCCACGCAGCCGGTGGCGCCCGCCCTGCGACGGGAGGTGCCCCATATTTCCGGGAGCTGCCCCCCAGGCCGGGGCTCTCAGGAGGAAGCTAAGGAGCCCAGCGTCACCTCATCATCTCCTGGGAGAGCGCGCAGAACCCTCCCTTCCCGGGTGCCCAGCGAGCCGCTTCGATCACACCCAGAACCAATGGGGCCACCCCGGACCCCTCCCCTACAGATGGGGAAACTGAGGCTCGAGGGGACGGTGGTTAGGAAGAGTCAGAAGCAGATCCACACCCAGGGAGAGCTTGGCTTTGTGCACAGACGGGAGCCCCGGAATCCAGCCTGCATGGGACGGCCCTGGGGGGTTGGCCGTCTGCTGGACTGAGCTGTGTCCTGGGGTCCGCCAAGCCAGGGGACTCCCCCAGAGCGCCAGCCTGCCTGGAGCTCATGAGGCTGCGGACCCCTGCTCGTGCCCAGGCCCACCGAGTGGGGGTCTCCAGGCTGGAGGAGGCGGTGGTCCCTTGCTCTCCTGGTGAGCCACGCCTGGCACATCCTGTTTGACCACATCTTCCCCAATTCAGTGGACATCCCCCGGGGGCCGGAGCTGCAGATGAAAGGTCTGGGCCCCGGAGGGTGTCGGCCCGCCTTTCCTCATTCCCGAGGCAGCCTTGTTTCCAGGCCCTCGGTGGGGCAGCTGCCTGCGGAGCTCTGACCAAGGGCACTGGAGCCTGGGCCTCTAGGAACAGATGCTTAGAGGTGGCTGGTCACGGGTCCCCCGGTGGAGAGGTGGCCTTCCCCTGCTTCAGGTAGCAGTGTCCCTCCGATGCCCCTGTCCTGTGCTCTTCCTTGGGGGGAAGCACGTGGGGCTGGTCCCAGGGAAGACATTCCCAGGGGGAAGAAAGGGCCAGAGGGCCGGCAGCTCCCTCGTGGTCCTGTAGAAGCCAGGCGGCTTGCCTTGTCGCTGAGCGCCCCACTGCCCGCGTCCCTGCAGGGGGACACGGCAAACCCTGCTCGGGCCACTCGGCTCTGGGAAAGGCTGCCCTCAGGAGAAGGTGTCCGCGTCCTGCTGGAGAAGTGAAACCTGTGGAGGGGGGTCAGCCCATTTCCCCTTCCGCTGTGCAGAGCCCCGTGCCTGCTCCCCCGTTAGCTCTGGGGCTAACACACCTGCCTCCTCGGTGGTCTGCGCGGTCGCCCCTCCCCTGCAGGAGCTGAACACGGGACGTGCTCGGAGCCTTCTGGAGTCACCCTACTCTGAACCTTCCAAAGCGTTCCCCTGACAAGGTCGAGTACAAGGTCGAGTACAAGCTGAGTTTGACCCCCAAGCTCAGGCAAAGCTGGGCATGGGACCTGCTGAGTCCGTGGACCTGCCTGAGCCCCAGCACGCTAGAAAGCCCCCATCCCTCACCCCAGAGGACCTGGCAGGACGGGGAGTTCAAATATCCCCCCTCATCACCTGGGAAGGAGTAGACATCCCCCCAGCCAGCCCTGAGAGACCCGTGGGAAGGGCACGCCACTTCGGGACCGCTGTATTTCTGGGCACTCCTCCCTTGTGGTGGGGAGGAGACGTGCTTGCCACGCTGTGACCTGTGTCCGTCCCACTCTGATGATGGACCAGCCGGTCTATCCTGGGAAGCCATGCACAGGTGGCCCACGGCGCATTTTCCAAAGGACGGATGAACTGTGAGCCCCTGTCTGGGCCCTACATCGCCTGCTCACAGCCCTGCCTGCCTCCATCCCCCTCCAGGCCTCCGCTGTCCTCACTGCAGCCACGCACAGACGCACAGACGTCAGCTTGGAGGGCAGGGGTGGGCCCTATGCACAGAGAGCGGGACCGGCTCTGGGGAGCAGGGAGCTGTGACAGGCCAGGGTCTCCACCCCACAGGGCTGGGTTCCAGTGACCGGCACCCCTGACCCCGGTACTCCTGAGACCCCGTGGAGCCTGGACCTGAGCGAGAGGGGCAGGACGGTCCACGCCTAGGCCGCCAGCAGAGTCGAGTCCTTTTTGGGGAGACACAGCCTCCAGCGGGAGTCTCACATGTGCCCCATCCCGCTGCTCTGTGGGACCCGGGCACTCACAGACGTGAGGCCCAGAGGCCCAGGCTGGGTGCAGGCTACCCAGGGCTGGTTGTGGCCAAGGACTCCCAGGACTGGGCTCTGGGGCGGCGAGGAGCGAGGACCGCTGCAGGCTGGAGCATCCGGGAGCAGCACACAGGGCAACCCAGTCCCAGGCTGGGTGGGAGCCCTGCTCCCCACGAGCTGCTCCTATCTCTGGGTGACCCTGGGAAAAAGACGCCTGCCTGTGGGGAGGGAGGGAGGGGAGGAGAGGAGGGCCCAGAGGGGGCTGCTCCGCTTCCCTGGGTGGGGCGGTGGGGACCCAGGCCTGGGGCCGTGCTGGCCTCTGTCCTCCTGGGCTTCACCCGGCATGGGGAGGGTGGGCAGTGGCCGAGGCCGGGCTGATTGTGTTAGACAGACCATTATCGACCCACCTCTGGTTTATCCCTGGTGCCTCATTTCAATAAATAGCAGTTTGAAAGAATTAGCAGTGGATCCCGGCTCTCTCCACCCCCTTTCCACTTGGCCGCGGTCTTCCTTGGGTACGCTGCGATCGGGACGCCAACGCGGATCCGGTGAGAGTCTCATTTGTTCCTGGGACGCAGCCCCTGCGCATCGATGGTCCGGCAGCAGCCTCGTTGTTTACGTGCCCTTACACAGACCATGGGCAAGGCCTGCCAGATGGGGGGGCGCAGCAGAGCAAGGAGGAGATGCCCTCAGACCGCATGTTAACCCTGGGGCCAGCCTGGGGCGGGAAGGAGTCGCGCTCAGGACTGCGGCCAAACAGGGCCTGTGGCTTAACTCCTCCTCTGCAAAGTGGGGGAGATGGCAGCTGTGTGTGGTGTGTGTGTCTGTGCACGCGTGTGTGCATGTATGTACCCGTGTGAGAGTACACATGTGCATACCTGTGTGTGAGTGCACGTGCGTGTGTCTGTGTCCGAGCACATGAGTCCCCGTGTGCAAGAGCACGTGTGTGAGCCCATGTATGAGTTCATGTGTGCACCAGTGTGTGAGTGCACGTGTGTGCCCGTGTATGAGTGCATGCATGTGTACCCATGTGTGAGTGCACGTGTGCATGCCCGTGTGAGTGCATTGTGCTCATGTGTGCACGCATGTGTACCTGTGCACACGAGTGTGCGTGTGAGTGCACATGTGAGTGCAAGTGTGCGTCCGTGCATGTGTACACGTGTCTATGCACATGCACAATTGTGTGCTTCTCCGTGTCTGTGCACACATGTGTGTCTGTGCGTAGCTGTGTGCACATGCACCGTGGGTGCCATGGCCTAATGTGTCACATGGCCAATTTCCTGTTTTCCACTCACAGCAACATTTTCCCAAGTTCATCAATACTCTTCAATGGCTGCACAATCCTCCGTGGACTGGTTGTAGCATAAAACCCTTAATGGTGTCCCCCACACATAGACGTTTGGGAGGACGCTGTCTCCTCGCTATGATAAATAATGTTGCTAAAATGGGCCACACGGGACCCAGCCCCGAGCTCCCTTGGCCCCGAGCCTCCTCCTGGCACCCACGGGCCTCACGGCCCCCAGAAGCGAAGCCTTGTGCCTGTCGCTCCTCCCTTCTTCCTGAGAGTCGAGAGCCGTCCCAGGTGTCCGTGTTGCTGGTCTCTCCCGCACAGGTGAGAGGGGCTGGGGGCGGGCAAGGTGGTTTGCTGACCGCGCGTCCAGAGCGGTGCCTGGCCCACGGTGATTTTCCCATCGATTCCGACAATCATTGTCTTTTTCTTGTCTTTATTTTTTAAAGATGTTTTTATTCGAGAGAGAGCTTATGAGAGGGGGGAGGGAGGGGCAGACTCTCCTCTGAGCACAGAGCCCACACGGAGGCCTGAGGTCATGACCTGAGCCGAAACGGAGACTCAGTCACCCACTGAGTGAGCCGCCCAGACGCCCCTTCATTTCAGCCACTTTAAAGGTACGACTCAGTGGCATGAAGCACGTTCACGCTGGTGTGTGTCCGTCCGCTCCATCCGTCCCCGCAACCTTCTCATCTTCCCCAACCGGACATCTGTCCCCGTTAAACGCTGACGCCTTCCCGGCCCGGAGCTCCCGCGGCTGGTGTCCTGCTTTCTGTGTCCGGGAATTTGACTATTCTCGGTGGGTCTTAGAAATGGAACCAGACGGCGCGGGGCCTTCTGCGTTGGCTTCTGTCACGGGCCGGTCATCCTCAGGCTAGCGCACCCGCACTCACGGAAGAACACAGTGCCGGGTTTTAGTGGGGCGCTCAGGCCAGTCGCATTTACCGTGCTGGGTGTCCCCTGCCATCTGCTGTCCCTCCCTCCGTCGGCTCCCACCCTCTCCCGACGCCTCCTGCCTCCTTCACTGGATGGGATGTGTTCACTGTCCCACCGTATCTCCTCCCTTGACTTATTAGCGACAACGTTCTATTTGGTGTTTTTAGTGGCCATTTGAGGGATCGAACACCCTTAACTCACCGCGGTCTACCTTCAAGCGCTATCTTATCGCCTCCGTCCACCCAAGCACCTCGTCGCAGCGGACCTCCGTGCCCTCCCCAGCCCAGGTGCCGTCGTCCCACACTCCGACATACTCCATACACCCCGTGACACATTATCACAATGTTTGCCTAAAATAGTCAATTACGTAACGATTTTTTATTAGAAAGAAAGCATTTTCTTTCACCCGTAGGGTTTCCATTCCCTGTGCTCTCCATTTCTTTGTGTGGATGGATCTTCCCACGGGGAATAACTAGCTCTTTGTCTGAAGGACTTCCTTTGACGCTTCCTGCGCTGTGGGTTTGCTGGGGAAGAATTCTCCCAGCTCTCTCTTGCCTGAAAAGCCTTTCTCTCACGTCGTTTGTGACGGAGATGTCTGCCTTTGTAGAATTCAGTGGCGACGAATATTTTCTTTTCTTTTTTTTAAAGATTTTTATTTATTAGACAGAGATCACAAGTAGGCAGAGAGGCAGGCAGAGAGAGAGAGGAGGAAGCAGGCTCCCCACCCAGCAGAGAGCCCAATGCGGGGCTCGATCCCAGGACCCTGGGATCATGACCCGAGCTGAAGGCAGAGGCTTTAACCCACTGAGCCACCCAGGCACCCCGTGATGAATATTTTCTTTCCGAGCCTCCGAGATGCCTGCCCTGCTTCCGTGGAGGCGTCTTCTGCACGGACGCGCCCTTCCCCGCTGGCTGCTTGCCTGGCATGCTCTTTCTTCATCGCTGGTTTTAAGAAACAAAATGAGCTTCGGCGTCATTTTCTTCCTATTTTCTGTGTTTGGGGTTTGTAGAGCTTCTTGGACCTGTGGGTTTACAGGTTCCATCAAGTCGGGGAAGGTTTTGGCTGTTAATTCTTCACGTACATCCCCTTCTCTGTCTTCAACCTCAAGGACTCCAGAGGCAGGTGCATGAGGCCAGCTTTTGTGGCCTTTTCTCTCCGTGTTTCTGTTGCCGTGTCTCTGAGTTCATGTGCACCTTCCCTTCTCTAGTGTTCATCTATCCCAGGCAGTGGATTTTCCTCTCCAGAGATGTGACTCCGGTCCTTGTGTCTTCCAAGCCCTCCTTTGTATGCCCAGGCTTCCCTCCTCCTCCTGGGGCGTAGGGAACATGGCACCAGCGCCTGTCCCGCCCGACAGGCTTCTTGCCTCATTCTCTCACCTCTGTCCTTTCTCACTCATTTTGTTGCTTTTGTAGTGTCTTGGGACATTTTGTCCTGCTTCTTTGCCTACCTGGTAATTTCTGCTTGAGTGCTAGACAGTTAGATTCCCGCTAGTCAGGCGAAGGATATTTTGTGTCCCCGGAGATCCTCATGAGCTTTGTTCTGGGACATAGTTCAATTACTGGGAACAGTTTGCCCCTTAGGACGCTAGCTGCTGAGCCCTGCTGGTCTGTTAGCGCGTCACTAGCTTGGGGTTAATTTGGCCCCAGAGCTGAGCTGAGGCCCTTCTGAGCATTTCAGCTGATGTCCTGGGAATTATGAGGCCTCTCACCCGGGTCACAGACACCTCTGCACTCCTGGCCCTGTGTAAGTTCCAAGGATTCCTCTTGCTTTCCCATGGTTCTCCGGCCTGGGCGGCCGCTGCACATGCCCGGCTGGGCAGGCAGGAGACTCCGGGTGATGCCCCGTGGCTCCTGGGAGCCCCCTCTGCCCGCTCAGCCTTCTCTCGGAAGACAACTGGCGTTCTTTGGGTTCCTCCGCTCACACCAGCCCTGACAGCACCTCGTTCGCTCCCTATCTCCCTGGATCTCTGTCCAGAGCCGCCTGTCTCCCAACGTCAGACACCTCCCCCGTGTTCCAGTGCGCAGCCCACAGGCGGTGGGCGGGCTGGCCAGCTAGGAGCTGCCCCCGGAAGTGCAAGCAGCAGAGCCACAGTGTCAGCACGTGGGAGGGACTCGAGCGCCTGGCTGCTCCCAGGGCTTGCGGAACAATCCCCGTGTTCAGCCCAAATCCTGAGCTCGGGCAGCTTGAAGCCTAGGAGGAAGGGCTGGGGGTCTCCCTATCATGCTCCTGTGGAGAGACAACGAGGGTGCCCAGAGAGGCCCCTCCCCCAGAAACACCACTGGCTTATAGAGCAGGGTGTCCAGCTCCCAAGCACTGGCCACATGCATGGTTCCCCCCATGGCCCTGCTGGGAGGCTCCGGAGATCTGGGCTGGGGCAGCTCTCTCAAGGGGCCTGGGAACAGGCTGACTGCAGGCAGGGTGGTGACGGTCTGTTTCCACCTGACCTAGAAATAGTGACCCGAGTGCTGTATTGCAAAGGAATTCTAAGAGAAAAGTGGGTGTCTCGGGGGCTTGCAGACTCCCCAGGTGTGTGCAGCGAGTTCTGGGGGCTCTGGTCTCCTAGGGATGCATCCTTGGCCTGCGGTCCCAAGACCTGTGCCTGGATGGGGACCTCCCTGGAGGGGGTGTCTGGAACTCAGCTCAGTGCTTTAAGGTTCCACATGGGTTATAGCCGTGCTGGGGGCGGGGTCAATGGGGGAGCAGGGGTCAGGGTGCCTGCTGTGGGGGAGGCCAGACAGAGAGGGCAGGCTGAGGATGGGAGGGGGTCCATCTCCTCCCGCAGACTTCCTGAGGCCCCTGGCTATGGACCCCAGGGTCCTCATGGGCACTGTGAGAGGGAGCCAGCAGAGCGATGGGAGCCAGCAAGGAGAGGCATGGAGGGGCCTAGTCCTTAGGGAAGGTGAGGGTGGGCTCAGGCAGGGAAGGAGAAGGCATGTGGGGGCTGGGGGAGCAGAGGAGCCTCCATGGGCAGAGGGCCCTGTGCCCATCACCTCCCGCCTGCTGGGCCGGCCCCGAGCCCCATGGGCGCCGTGGCCGTTCCCGATGATGGATCACAGAGACTGCCCTGATGTAGCAGATGTGGGGCTGCACTTGGCCTCAATCGCTCCCCAGGGGCCCCGATCGATGGCGGCCTGTGATGAATGGCTCCGGATTGATTTTCACTTAATTGACAATTTGGTGAACCTGTTTGCAGAATCCCAGGTTGGGCCGGAGAGGGAGCCTCGAGGCAGTAGACAGTGGGGTGGAGGCCCTCTGGGCTGGGGTGGCCGCCAGGGGGCAGCAGAGGCCGGCCAGGGGAGGCCGCGCCAGGGCTCACCCCGCCCCTGCCCCCCACGGCCCCCCACGGCCCCCCAGCAGCCCTTCCCCTGCCTGGGGACTCACGTTCGGGAGTGCGTGTTCAAGGCCTCTTGCCCAGTTGGAACGGCGTCTTTAGTCTGGTCGGGAACCCCCAGAAGAGGGGTTGCAGGCAGCACTGATCACAGAGGAGGATTGAAATCCCCAAGCTTTTTAGCTCCCAGCCCAGCTCATTAGCTGCATCACCAGGGTGCTGCCTCGGGCCACTCTGACCCTCAGCTTCTCTTCAGTCAAGTAGACCCGACTCCAGCCTGCCCATCCCCCCACAGTGCTGTCTTATCACCTGTCCTTCCCCGCCAGCCGTGGGGCACCCTCCCTCTCCCTGCCTCAGCCTCCTTTCAGGTCCTGGGACACGCCTCGGTTCTCCCACCTCAGGACCTCTGCGGTGGATGCTCTCCAGCTGGAATGTCCCCAACCCCTGGCCTGCACAAGGGGGCCCATCTGCCCTCCCTGCACCCCGGGGCAGGCCTCACTGGGCTGACGCTGACCGTGGAGCCCAGAGCACCCAGGTTGTTCCCAGGACAACAGGAAAACAGTCCTCAAGCTCACCTCTGCTGGGGCCCCCGAAGCCGAAGCCGTTGTAACAGGAACCCCGCGTAATCCCCCCGGGGGCCACCCAGACAAAAGCTCAATTAAGTCAACAGGATTGCAGGGGGGACTGGGAGGCTGGAACTGACCCCCAGGAGCAATCGAAGAATGTCCCCTTCTCAGATGTAGGTTGCCCAGGGTCTGATTTCCCTCCTGGGAAATCGATGCCACCTGGAGTCAGAGGACGGTCCTCCCCTCCCCCAACGAGACAGCCCAGGCACCCAAGGTCCTTGGCAGAGCTGCCCAGCGGCTAAAACCGGCCCCTGCCCTGCCCCCACACCTGCCCTCTCCCCTGGCCCAGAACCCACACCTGCCCCCCAGGGGCTTCGTGGACAGGAACGGGGCAAGGTGCCTTGGGAGGAACTGGGGCACCAAGTGGTGAGCTCTGGGCTGTGGAGGGTCCCCACCTTTCCCACACAGTATCCGTGGGTCCCTGGAGCCTGTCTCCCTCCGCCCCCGGCCTCCGAGGCTGTTCTGGGGAGGCTGATGGGCCCCTCTGGGGAGGTACTGGCCACTCTGGGCGCTCCCGTTCTGCTGTGGATGTGGGAGACAGGGGAAGGGGGCAGCAAGCCTTTGACATCAGCTGGAAGTGGCCTTGGACCTGGCTCCCCTGTCCCTAGCCCCTCAGGCTGCTGTGAGTTTGATTGGGTGATGTCATTTCGGGGAGGCTCAGTTTACTCCTCTGTAAGTGGGCTTGGGGCTCCACGGTGTAAATTGCTACAAGGATCCACGAAGACGTCCGGGGCCGCAGGCTTCCCTTGGTACCTGGCGGAGTCCCACCACACAGCTCGCGGCCATGACTGCTGCTGGTGGTGACAGCCTCCGGGCTGGGAAGCCCCCTCATGCAGGTGTGAAGGGGTGCGGGGTGGGGGATGGGGGATGGGGCTCCCCCACCCCCCACACTGTCGGAGTAGGTGGTTGGTGAGCAGTGGGGGCCGAGGAAGCCTTCGGTCCTCTGTCCAAACCCGGCATGTGGGAGCAGGGCGGGCGGGCAGAGCGGGGGGCCCCGGACTGCAGACGCACGGGCTTCAGTGGACAGAGGCTGCCTGGGGCCCTGGTAGCGACCCAGAGAGGTGACCAGCACACCCTGCTGGGCTTATCATTGCTGACCCAGAGCCATCCATTCCCCGCGGACTGACGCCTTGACAGTGCAGAAATTGCTAGAAACAGGGGGCACCTGGGTGGCTCAGTGGGTTAAAGCCTCTGCCTTCAGCTCAGGTCATGGTCTCAGGGTCCTGAGATTGAGCCCCGCATCGGGCTCTCTGCTCAGCAGGGAGCCTGCTTCCCTTCCCCCTCTCTCTCTGCCTGCCTCTCTGCCTACTTGTGATCTCTGTTCAATAAATAAATAAAATCTTAAAAAAACAAAAAAAAAAGAAATTGCTAGAAACACAGCTGAACCAGTGGCTCCCCCAGCCAGGCACGGGGTCTGCTGCCTTCATTTGGAGACAGCTCTCCGAGGCCCAGGGGCTTCACTCAGGGGAGCAGGAAAGCTGTCAGCGTGGCCCCAAGGCCTTCGTGTCCTGGGCCCACCTGGCTGTGGGGGCGCTGCTCCAGTCTGGAGCTCAAGCAGGAGATGGGGGAGCCCTTTATAGGTGCGGATTCTCTGAGTGAAGGTGGTCATGTCCACCTTACAGAGGGGCGCATGGGGGCACGGAGGCTGGCCGGGGCTCATGGTCAGCCATTTGGGGGCAGATGCAGGGTCTTTGCAGGTGTAATCCGTTAAGGATCTCAGAGACAAGGCCCTCCTGGGTTAGGGTGGGCCCTATACCCAAAGACTGGGGTCCTTATAAGAGGGGAAGGGGAAGGCACAGAGCAGAAGCCATGTGAAGAAGGAGGCAGAGGCTTGGGGCGATGTGGCCACAGACCAAGGGACTCCTGGGGCCACCAGGAGCTAGGACAGGCGAGTGGGACCCCTCCTCTACAGCGTCTGGAGGGAGGGTGGCCCTGCGGACCTCTTGGTTTGGGGCTGCGGTTCCAGAGCTGTGGAGAGTATGTTCCTATCGCGTGAGGCTCCCTGGTCTGTGGTCATTGTTACGGGGCCCAGGTCAGTGATACAGCCCCAGGGGCGTGTGGCCCCAAAGCTGAGTGCCTGTGCCCTTGCAGCCCTGGAGTCCGGCTCCACACATGACCCACACCCTCTCACGGGAGCAAGAAGTTTCGGCGACCCTCTTAGCATCCCTGGGTCTGAGAGGTCGACGGACAAAGACAGACGAGCAGAGGAAAAGCACACGCATGCGTCTTCAGTTTAGTCTGAGTTTTCTGTGACGAGGGAGACTTCACGGGGCAGCGAAGGCCCAAAGCGGCTGGCAACTCGCGTGTTCGACGGAGGGCAGACAGGCCCGGAGAAGCACGACAGACAGGTCAAGGAGTGGGGGTCCGTGTGGTGACCTGGGGTCCGCTGAGCAAGGCCTGCTCATTCGGGTTCTTCCCAGGGTCCCCTCGCCTTTGGAGGTAAGGGTGCTCCCATCCCGGGTGTGGGGAGACCGCCTCTCACAGGAGGTCTCAGGACGGATTCCGGGAGAGCCTCCGCCAGCATCAAGGCTTCGATATGCCCGGGAAATGGCATTTTGGAGCAGCGGGCCCCAAACCCCGCCGGCAGCCCCCTCCACGCCCACCCCCACCCGTTGGCCCCCAGCTCTCCCACTCTGGCCGGACCCATACACCCAGCATGCAGGCCAAGACCCACTCCAGTGACCCCAAGTGGTGCAGGCCACACACGAGGTGCCCGGGGAGCCAGTGCAGAAGTGTGCCAGGCGGAGGACACAGCATGTACAAAGGCCCTGAGGCCCGAGAGTCAAAAAGGATCCAAGGCACTGGGGGCCAGGGTGGGGATGGGTGAGTTGGGCTGTGAGGGACTGGGCACCGGGCTGCCCGCCCTGACTATGAGTTCCCCAAGTGAGGGGCAGACCTGAGGGTCCGGGGCAGTGATGCGGCAGGTGTGCACCAGCAGCGGGGCAAGCAGGGGAGCGGCCTTTCTGGGGTCACCTTTCTGAACACGCCCCCTGTAGCCGGGAGACTCTGCCCAAAGTGTCGTGGGCTAGCCTGGGCGGCTGGGGTCCCAACTCGCTGCCCGTCTCAGCTTCACCCACAGTCTGTCCGGCGAGGCAGCCGTCCCCAGGGCCTGGGGCCCAGAAGCCCAAGCATAGACCCTCCTCGCTGGGCAAGAAACCCTGAGCTCCTAGGACATTGGACCCAAAGGGTCCCCAGAGCCCTGCCGGGCCCCTTCCTGCCCCCCTTTCCTCCCTGATCTCTGCCGGAGTTTGCAGGGGTCAGAGGCACCCCTGTGTGTAGTCGGGAGAGTTATGGGTGTTCATAGGGGCCGCCCCTCACCAGCGGGCCGCTGACCCCCCCACCCCTCCCAGATGGGACTCCCCAGCGGCTCCTGGAGGGGCGGCTCTCTCCCGAAAGCAATCAGCCAAAAAGGCCTGAGTGCCTCCGAAATGACTTGCTTCATCAGCATAATGGAGTCCCAGGAAGCCTGGGGTTAGGGCTTTTGTCTCTGGTGCCAGAGCCTAAGCCCCTGGCTGGGCCAGAATGTGGGCGCGAGAACCACCCTGAAACCCGAGCTCCCTATTCTGTGTGGGCTTCCGCCTAGTTTGCTGGGCGGCTCTGGGAGATTCCGCTCTGTGGCAGAGCAATCTCCCCGGCACTTGCCCTGGGGTCAACTCAAGCAGGGCCATAGATGTTTCTGTTCCAGAATGCAGACCTCGTTCCTTTTGGTTTCTGAGACAGGTCTGCTGTATTCCAAGAGCAGGAGGGTCTAAAGTCCTGGGTCAGGGGCGCCTGGGTGGCTCAGTGGGTTAAAGCCTCTGCCTTCGGCTCAGGTCATGGTCCTAGGGTGCTGGGATCGAGTCCCGCATCGGGCTCTCCGCTCTTTTTTTTTTTTAAAGATTTTATTTATTTGACAGACCGAGATCACAAGTAGGCAGAGGCAGGCAGAGAGAGAGGAAGGGAAGCAGGCTCCCTACTGAGCGGAGAGCCCGATGCGGGACTCGATCCCAGCACCCTGGGACCATGACCTGAGCCGAAGGCAGGGGCCTTAACCCACTGAGCCACTCAGGTGCCCCTTTAAAATAAAATAAAATAAAATAAAATAAAATAAAATAAAATAAAATAAAAAAGTCCTGGGTCGTTCTGCGAACCGCTTTCAGATGCTCCTGGGGCCAGAGGCCTGTTCCGAGGGGACGCCGGCCACCTTCCGCCCAGGGTCAGGCTGTCCTTGGTGCAGACCTCCAACGTACGTCCCCGCGGTGGCCCTGGCTTAGCTCCCAGGTTAGGGACCTAGGCTCCGAGGATGCAGGAGGTGTGGCTGGAGAAGCTGGCCCCAGGAGCCCAGTGGTCTGACCCCTGTCCCCAACCCCAACAGGGAAGGTCCCAGAAGCCAGTTCTGGAACTGCCCAAGGCTAGCCCCCAGGATAGGGCCTAGGCAATGGCCCCAGGTCTCCTTGTGCAGGTCCTGTCCCGTGCCACCGTGCCCTGAGAACGGCTTTGTTCTTCTTACTTTGGAAATCTGCAGACATTTTCAACCAAGAGCCCAAAAGTCCCAAATGTCCCTCTGTGGGCAGGCAGCTGGTGGGGGGCAGCGGGGAGCCCCACCCAGGGCCCCTTACTGCTCACTCTGGACGAGCACAGTGACCTGAAGCGGAGCCGGGAGCGCCAACCTTTTCATCAAGAAAGATTTAATTTATCGGGAGTGCGGAGTCACAAATCATAGGCCTGGAGATTTATGGCCTCCAGGAGCGGAATTGACCGCCGAGAGGAGGCGGCATTCCCAAGCTCCACACTCTCCTCTAATAAAGTCGGAAATGTACAGCGTGCCCGGCCCACACCAGGCACCGCGGCAGTGTGCGCCCGCCTGATGGAGGAGGCTGAGTCGTCATCGCATGCGGGGGAGAAAGCACAGTGGGGACCTCCCCTGCTGGGCCTCCGGGACTTCGGGGACAGCCCAGGACCCTGGCAGGGGAGGTGACAATTCTGTAAGGGAATGGGGGAAGGTTTGCGTCCTGAAAGACGTCTCCCCAGCTCTCAGCGAGGAGCCCCGTGCCCGGAGGGGAGTCCTGGGGGAGAGGATACTGGAAAAGGCTAATCCCTGTCCCTCGGGACCCTCCTCTGGAAATGCCGGCACCCCAAGGCCGTCCCGCGGGCGTGCTCCTGGCAGGGACTGTGCGGGATCAGGCCAGGGTGGGGACCTGACCCTCAGGCAGGGCTCCAGAATCAGGTGCTAGAGACTAGGCTTGAAGGCCCTTGGACGGTCCAGTGAGGAAGCTCTCCAGACACAGCTGGGAAAACCGAGGCCCAGAGGGGCAGGATCTGCAAAGCCGCAGGCGGCCCCAGCGGTCTCCGTCAAGGGTCATTGAGGGCCAGACACTCGAGGGGGCCGTGCAGGCTGGGGTGGGCCTCCTGGTGCTCTCCTCCACACACAGGGCCTGCCTCTGCCTGGGGTCAGCTGCCGCGGGGGGTGGGGGTGGGGGTGGGGTAGCGGCTGCCTCCTGCCCTGGTATCAGACTGGATGGCGAAGCCCTCCTGGGCCCAAGCCCGTTCCTACCAGACAGTGGTGCCCACCCCGCCCCGTCACCCAGCAGAGTTTATCTAGGTGACAAAGTTTAGGGTAACTCTTTGACCTCCACCTAGTCCAGGACACAGGTGACTTGGAGCCTCTGTCGGGGTGGGGAGCTTGGGGCAAAGACCTCTCTTCGGCCGGGAGCTCAGAGAAGTGGTTTTGGAGCAGGAGGTGGAGTGTGTGCATGTGGGCACGGCACGGCGTGAATGGGCCCGGGCGGCGTGTGTGCTGCACGGGGCAGACAGGGCATGAACGTGCAAAGGGCACACACATGCACACGCGTGTCCGGCTTCGCCTGGGCTGCATGTGGATACCCGCGGGGAGACCCACCCTCGCCCAGCAGCAAGGACGCCCTGGGGTGTCCCCCTGCCCTGCCCGCTGCCTCCCCCAGATGCTGCTCAGGCCCTGGCGGAGCCCCACCCTGGCACTCCGGACCCCCTCCCTGTGGTTTCCCCCAACCCACGGCTCTGGGACCACCCACTCGTCCAGCCCCTGCCCCCCACCCAGCACTCTACTTAATGTCTTTCTCATAAGCAGTTTTAAATTATAAGCCCAAATGAGGTCTATAAATTTGAGTTCATAAAATTCCACGCACATCATTTTCCAGCAGAAAAGGCTCTCTAAGAAATATTTTCCCTGGGACCCCCTGTGTCCCCTCCCTTTGCAATATGACATTTATTCTAATATTAAAATGGCACGTGTTCTATAAATCGTGAGTCATTAGTACTCTCCATTGATTTTCCCTGCAGCCCCTCGCCCGGGGTAGGAGTCTGTGCAAATACCAGTCTCTTTGATTGAGATTCATGCCCTATTTGGGGGTCAAAGAGCGAGGCCCTGTGAGCTTGAACTTCTATCAGCCTAAAGCTGATCGATACTCAGAGATCTATCAGGGCTGGCCGCTCGCACAGATTAAGTGGCCATAAATATGGGGGCGGGGGGTGCGGCAGGCCGGGAGAGGGGCAGGAAACTGGGGCCATGCTCCCCGTCCAGCCGGGGTCTGGAGCTCTTCAGCCTGGGGTGCTGGACCTGGGGGGAGGGAGAGTGGGGCGCGGGGCCACGATGCGGGCTGGAGAGGCTGCTGCTCTCAGCCGGGTGAAGGGCTCCCCCTGACTCTTCTGGAGGTGGGGGGTCCAGGGAACAGCCACTGGGGCCTGGGGGAATCGCCACGGACCCCGGTCATGGCCCAGGGACTCCATCCGCCGAGCAGAGGGGCTCACGGGACTCCAGTGCTGGAGGACCCCACCGTGGAAGGGCACACGGGGTGGGGCCCCTTCCTTGCAGTGGTAACTGGGGATTTAAATTCTAGCTGCGGATCCTTGCCTTGGTTTAGGGGCCTCCCAGGACTGTGCTGTGGTCTGCCTGGCTGCTCCGTTCCCGAGCTCTGGCCACATGTCCTTCCTCCCAGGGCTGCTCCCCAGGGCGGGGTGGGGGTAAGGACAGGGGACCTCCTCCTCCCCCTGGCCCTTCAAGGCCATCTGCAGCCACCTGCCCGGCACTCCCAAGGACGTCAGCCTGCAGAGACCTCTCCCCACCCTGCTTGGGATTCTGGTTCATTCCATCCGCCCCCCATCACCCCCAGGGCAAGCCCAGCTTCTCCCCTCCTACCTGCACCCCTGGGAGGCCCCTCAGGGGCAACACCACGCACCCAGCATTGTCCAAGTACGTGGTTTGTCTCAGGTCTAGGAAAAACACGAGAAATGGGGCCAAAGCCAGCCCCTGACTTCAGCTACGGCAGACGGGCAGAAACCCCAAGGAAACGTCTGTGCCCTGTCTGTCCTGCATTTTCGGGCTCCCTCCCTGAGCCCCAGAGGCCCCACCTCTCCCTGGATGTGGGGGGATCCCCTGCTCTGCGGCCATCTCTAAGCACGTCCTTGCCGTGCCCTTGTGGTGGGGTCACTCCTGGGAAGCTCCCACGCCGCCGGGGCCCGCCTCCTCATGCATCACCGGCCGGCCGGCTCGATGCCTGCGATCCGGTACGTTATTAGGGAGATAAATAATTTGAACTCTGGACTTTTACCTTTTCCCCCCAGGCAGGCGGGCCACTCCCACCCCCTGCCCCGCGGGCCGCCACCCAGAGGAGTAATTTCATTAGGACCTTCCTGGCAGCTGGCAGAGGCCACCCTGGGAGGCCGGCAAGCAGAATTTCTTTATGGAGATGAGAAATAGGGATATGAAAATTTAAGCCGGAGCGGATGTAATTTAACTTCGCATTATTTATCGGGGACACAAATCCTTTCTAATATTGGCGGCTCGGGGAGGGCCAGGCAGGGTCGCGGGGACCTTTGTCGGGGGAAGGGTCAGCCAACGCGCTTGCTCCCCACCCCCTTGGCTTATACAAAGGTCCTGGAAGACTCGGGGCGCCGCTGGGCCACGGGCTGAACCTGCAGATACCTACAGGCATGTGGCTACAGGGCGCACGGCACAGGAGGGAAGGACAGGCCCAGCCGGCGTGCACAGGCTGGGGAAGGAAGGGGCAGACCCCCGGAGGACCCGCACCCCTGTGGGCGCCCCAGGCTCCAAGGCCTGTCCCAGCGCCCCCCATCCCTGCCTCGGTCCCCACACAGCTGTATTCCCACGTGTCTCCTTCTCGAAGGACACCAGTCACTGGGTTAGGACCTACCCCAACCTGGTATCTTTACTCAGTTACACCTGCAAAGACCCTTTCCCACAGCAGGTTCCACTCCTGCCTCCCGGGGGCTGGGGACTGGAACACGTCTCTTCAGGGGACGCAGGAGAGCAGGGGTGAGCGAGGACGGGGCTCTGACCACCCAGAGGACACAACGACCCGGCCTGAGGTTGGGCAGCAAAGACTTAATTTGTTCAAAAGCCATATTCTGTGTTCTTGAATGCTCCTAATTTTTTTTAGCATTAAAAAAAGGGCATTCAGTGTGATTACTTTGGTTTTTACAGAAATTCAATTAACTCGAGACTTGCGTTGTTTCCTAAGTTCCAAAGTTTAGTTTGCAAATACGATCTGCCGCACTGATGAAGCTTAGCA
This sequence comes from Lontra canadensis, assembly GCF_010015895.1. NCBI lineage: Eukaryota > Metazoa > Chordata > Mammalia > Carnivora > Mustelidae > Lontra > Lontra canadensis. The sequence goes on along the minus strand of NW_022631024.1, from coordinate 18,284,167 downwards.
AAAACCTTAAGAAGGATGTCCGGAATGGCCACGACTCAGACTCAATTAAATGACCTTAAACCCTTAACGCGGCCTCCAGCCTTCAACCCTGCCCCCACTTCCGCCCCGGACACAAAGGGAGGGCTCCTTGGCCCGGAAAACACGAGCTGCGCAGAGATGTGGACACCGGCTTCTCGTGTTTCCGAGAGCTCACAGAGTTAATAAGAGATCAGCCTAAAAGCTGAAACCTGTTATTTAATTAAACATTTTAGTGGGAATCACAAACTAATGGGCCGAATTATTTCAACCCAGACGAAAACAGGAAGCCGCAAATGCACAGCCCCCCTAAATCCCACACGAGGTTTTCTGTCCTTTGAGTTAGCTTGTGCCCACTCCTAATCAAACAAGTTGTTCGGGGTTCCTTTTGCAAGATGCCCGGGGCAGGAGGGGTTTCCAAAATGCGGCGCTCTGTCACTGAGGGGCGGCCAGGCTCTGTCACTGAGGGGCGGCCAGGATTTGGGCTGACCTGTGGGGGGCTGGGGCAGCAGGGTCCCCCCTCCCCTGCTCAGCTCCCCAACCCCCACTGCAGCCCCCCTCCACCCGGGCCCATGAAGCCCTCTCAGCCAGGAGAAGTCAGAGGAAGTCAGCTCCATTGAGAAATTCCTCAGAGGGTTTGCTAAAGGACCGTGACAGGAGGCGGGCCGGCCAGGCCCCTGGGGGAGGTGGGCTGCAGCCCTCCTGGACCCTCGTGGAGCACCTCCCCACCCGCCTGGGGCCCACGCACAAAGGGCCAGATGGACGAGAAGGGAGGCCAGATGTAGGGGCTGGGGGGGGTGAGCCACCAGGACACGTGAGAGCTTGGATGGGCCTCTTCCCAGGGCTACGCTCCGAGTCGGCCTCTGGGCCCATTGGGTGCCCTCCAGCTCATGGGCCCGAGGGGCTGGTATAGGCCTGCGTGTCCGGGGACGGGGGGCAGCATGAGAGGCCCCCAAGGAGGCACGAGGCTAGGGCAGAGGAAATGCAGGCAAGGCTCTGAATGAGGACTGGACTGGTGGTCCAGCTTTCTTGGGGGCTGGGAAGTGCCTCTTGGTTTCCACCCCTTAGCCAGCTGCCCCCCAGGGTCTGCTGGGCTGGTCCGAGCCCACGCCCCAGAGAGGTCAGCCTCTGACCCTAAAGCAGACCCTCCCTGATGGGATGAGTGCCTCCACTCACTGGACCCCAGAGCCTCCCCCAACTCCCAGGCTGGCCACCATGAACTCACACTTTTAAAGACTTGTGAGGAGCCTCTGAGAGCAGACGACCCTTAGGTACAGTTTGAGAAACTTCCCATTCTCAAGCCAGGAGCCCTAGGGGGAGGGGAAGAGAGCTGGGGCTGGGGTGGGAGCCACAAAGTGACCACAGACTCCCCAGACTGTGCTAAGACCCCATCAGAGACAGGGGGGGGCAGGGGCGGGTGTTACGGATAGGGTATGGGGAGTGGCCTTGGCATAGAACATTCTAGAAAAGAAGAGGAAGGCAACATGGGGCTTGTTCCCTTTGGTCGGGGAGATGCCCCTGGAGAGGAAAGATGCTGACCCTTTCTCAGGACCAGGTGGGTCCAGTCCGACAGCTCCAGACTCTGGAGCATGGGGGAAGGGGTAGGTGAGCGGCCGTCCTGCCCAGGCTGGACGGGGTCCCCAGGGGGCCGGAGCTGACGTCCCCAGGAACCGAGCAGAAACCATGCGAGGGGCCAATAGCCAGTCAGACCTCAGGTAAGGCCACCAGCAGAACGCATCTCGAGGGACATTCGGGGGCCCAGGAGATGGCCCCGGAGTGACCCAAAGTGAGGACGACGCAGCTTACGGAGCCGGTGGGCACACGCGCATGCCCCAAGTGTGCAGGTGTGAGGGGCAGCAGCGGGCGGCTTCTTGGTTGGAATGAACAGCAGCGGAGGGTCCGCGCCTTCTCCACATTTTCTACGAGGAGCTGCTGAGAAGCCGCGCACGTTGCGTTCTGAACGCTGAGAGTGGCCGCCCCTCCCGGGAGCTCGGCCGGGCCACCCCAGGCCTGCGAGACGGGTGGGGGTCCCAACGGGCCCGCAGGGATGGGGCGGTGGAGACCCTCCCAGGCACCTCTCCGGGCGGCGGGTGGTGCCCTGGCCACACCCCCCAAGCCTGTGGCCCCTCCCTCTGGGCCCGGCTGCCCGTGTCCCCTGAAGGACGGAGCGGGAGAGGGGCTGCCCCTGCTGGCGGGAGCCCGCGGAGGAGGAGGAGGCTCTATGCGGCGTCAGCCCGAGACCCACCCCCAGCCCCCACCAGGCTTCATTTTAACTAATAGGACACTTAGTTTAATGAGGAGAATTTGCATAAGAGGAACTTGCTAATTAAATTTTAAACCTTGTCATTCTGAAGATTAGCGGGAGCTCTGACGGAAACATTCGTCAGGGAGAGAGGATGGCCGCCCCCTCCCCCGGGAAAGGCCTGCTGGGGGCCTCAGCTGTACATACAGAGGGGTTTCTGGCCGAGGTGGCTGAAGGGGGGGGTCTTCTGGAAGACTGGGAGATGCGCGCGCAGCCCCAGGCCCCAAGGCAGCCCCCAGGACAGGCCTGGCTACGAGGGAACGGGTCAGGGGGCGTCCTCACCAAACCCTGCGCTGGGTGCCAGGGCCCTGGGGCAGGTGTCTGCCCTGTCCCAGGGAGTCAGGCCGCGTGAGATGCCAGCGCCCCATGGGGCTCAGAGGTCCCAGTCCCTTTCTGCCCTTCCGGCTGTCCCTGGAGGTGCTCCCCTCCCCGCGCAGCTCAGGGCTGGTGGCAGCTGACCGGCCCGCCTCCTGTCCTCCAGGGAGGCCGAGGGAGCCTCTCCAGAGTGCAGACGGGCCGCACCATCAGCGGCGAGCATTGTTCTCCCGGCACAGAGAGAAAATGAGGGTGGGGGGCGCCTGTTGCCCTGAGACATCTCAGGTCTCGACCTCTGCCCTTTCTGGAGCGCCAGCAGAGCTGGAGGTCTGGGCGGGCTGGCCCCGGGGACAATGGTCAGGGGTCTCTTGTGGAGCTTTAGGCTGGGGAACAGGACAGAGCCACTTTGTAGACTACCACAGGCCTGAGTGGGGGCAGCAGGGCTGGGGGCTGGACATGCATTTCTCTGCTCAGCCACCAAGTCAAGCCTCTTTGGACGGGAGCCCATTCCTGGGAGAGGGCCTCAAGCTCCCAGCCAGCGGCCACCTGCACTGTTCCCCTGCCGCTGGGAACGTGCGTGTCCAGGTGTCCAGTTGGGTGTCTGCGTTCTGTCTCTTGGGTGCATACTCACGAGTGGAGTCTCCGGGGTGCGCGGTACCACGGTGCCCATGGTGGCGGCTTCTTAGAGCCCCAGCAGCCATGCCAGCACTTGTTAGTATCTGGTTTGCCTCGTGTTGTCGTTCTGACTCAATTTACCCAGAGACCAGGGGGGTATCTCTTCCTGGGTTTGATGACCAGATCACCCCCTTGCAGATGAGTGGGACGGCTTGCAGAGAGAGACACAGAGTCATCTCTTGGCCCACAGCTGATGGCCACGGACGTGGGGGACAGAATGATGGCTGCCCACAGGTTTGGGGGACACCCCTCAAGGATGGGGGACTCCTCTGGACAGGGCACCCTTAAGGTTTGGGGGAACCTTTTGGGATGGGAGATCCCTCAGGGATGGGGGAAAATCAATGACGGAAGAGCCGTCAGGGACAGGGGACCCTCGGGGACAGGGGACTGCTCCGGGCTGGGTCTTCCCAGACCAATCACCTTGAGCAATGCCTTCCCCCAGCAGGTCCCTGCAGCGCCTCCTGCCGCCCACCCGGGGGGCGCACACTGGCTGGAGGGGGCGGGTGGACGTGAGACCCTGCTCCTGCCCTGTCTGGGTCCTCCACCTGGCTCAGGGGACACCCAGACCTGGGCGCTCTGTTCAGACGCAGGGAGGGCACCGGAGCCCCCAGAGCCGGTGGACACAAGCCCTGCTTCCCTCACGGCGACTGAGGCCTCCGAGTTCAGGGAGAAGGCACAGGGGTGTGGAGCGTCTGGGGGTGGCATAGGTCAGGGGGCTGTTTCCTCTGCGTCCGTGGGATTTGCCCTCAGCCCCTGAGCGGGGTTCTTTCGTTGCTGTCCCCAGCGTTGCCCAACCCTTCATTGGAGCCTGTCCCCTCAGGGCAACCCTGGAAGGGAGGGCAGGATGCTGCCCTGTGCCGAGGCTCTGAAGGGTTGAGCCCCTCCCAGGGTCACCCAGCTTCCCTCCCGCGGTCATCAGCCCGCCACCGGCCACCCCGCACGTCACATTCCACAGCCTGGCCGAGGCGGCCACCCGGACGGTCTCTGGGAACGCGTGGAGGTCAGGGCTTGGAGGGCTTAGCCCACATGCCCCCTTTCCCCCTCGGCCCCAGGCATGACCTCCACGCCTGCATCCACGCACACTCCTGCAAACGCGAAGCCGAGCCGCTCGCGCACCCTGACTCTGGGGTCTGCAGCACCTGTCGCTTCCCCCCAGGTCCGGCCGTGGACCCCATCCCCGCGCCACCCCCCGCGACAGCCGCTCCTTAGTCCCGCATCGGGTGGGCGTGCCAAGAGGGGGCTCTGCTGGTCAGGAGGGAATCTTTTTGTGGTAAAAAATGAGGCTTGTGGCATCAGCTCCAGGAGCGGTGGGAACCGCCAGCACAGGTCGCCCCAGCAGACTGATGGAAACCCTGCTTTATGAAGCCGCGGCTCCCCCATTAATTAGGGGGAGGGGGCCCTCCGCGCCACCCGCGCACCTCGCCCGTGGCCAAAAGCTTGTCAACATTTTCCACGAAGAATGAAAATGTAAATAACTTTCAGATTATTCAATGTCACCAAGGTATGGAAAAAGGTCGCAACGCTGGGTGTCATTTATCTCGTTGTGGATTTAAAGAGCTTTTTTCTATTAAATTTCTTAAAATTAATGTTTTATGTTGCTCAGAGTAATTTGAACAATTATGGGCTTAAAGAATTGATCATTACAGCCCCTGGAATTGAGAGCTCCAGACTGATCCCTGCAAAAACCCATTGATTTATAGTCTTGGTGCTCAACCAGGAGAGTTCCCAGGGCTTGGATCCCCTCCTGTCCACATCTGGGGGGACAAGTCCCTCAAGACAAGCCAGCTGGTGGGGGGAGTGAGGAGGGAGATGGGCAAGCCTGGGAGCAGGTGCGTCCCCTCCTCTCAGGGAGAGGCAGGTCCTGGGTTTGGGAGTGTCCTTTGAACTTTTGCCTCCTGTGTGAATTTTGTATTTAAAAGGAGAGAAAATCCTTTATGTATTGGTCGATATTGTTATTTATATCATTCACGCATTTACATTTGATAATGTCAGACATCTATGGGTTCAAAGGTTAATAAGCCTTACCCGCCCCCCCCGACCCCCCAAAAAAGGTTAGCAAGCTCAAGGGCTGTCCCCACCCAGGTGGCCCCCCAGCCCGGGGGCACCTGATGCCTGCTGGTAACGCCGGTCTGGGTCTGGGCAGTGCCCGCTGCCATGCCAGTCCCGGCGAGGGCCCCGGGCACCCAGCTTCGTGGTGGCGCCCGGATATGGAGCTGTGTTTCCACCCGGGGGGTGCTCCGCTCAGATGGGGACGCCAAAGCCAGAGATGGGGGCGAGTGAGCACCGCAGGCCGGCTGCGGGTCTGACGGCCAAACGCCTCCACCGGGTGCCTGGGCCCAACGCGCCCGTCCCTCCAGCACACCAGCCGGGGTCTCGGGCTTCCCACACGCGGGCTGGGCCCAGCCCCCAGGGGTCTCAGAGGCTGCCAACCCCGGGGCCACCGCCCCGACTCGGCTCCGGGATTATCGACGCGCCGCCAGCTGGAGCGAGCTCGGTGGGCAACTGCCAACAGGCGGAGGGCCCCATGGGGACACTTAGCACTTTATTAACCTGTCAGCGCCTAAAAGGCCCCGGGTGGCCTGGGGGAGGGGCTCAAGGCGGGAGGAGGGGTGACGACTTGAGGATTTACACACGCACACCCCCGCCCCCCACGGCGGCCGGGTCAGATAGCGCCCACCCTGGTGCCCCCCACCCCTGCCCGGATCACAACTCAGCCCGGGCTGCTTTCCTTTCCAGGGGCTCCCCAGCCCCCGGGAGGAAGTGCGAGGTAGACCGCTGCAGGACCCCGCCCCACCAGCCCCAGGGCCTTCCCCTGCCCCACCCTGGGGAGGCCTGACCTCTGAGCACCCCCTGCCAGGCCAACCCAGGCCCGTCACACTTCCCGGCGCCACAACTCTGCTCACGGTGGGCGCTGTCTCACAGGCCACCGTCTCACGGGCCACCGTCTCATCCTCCTGCTCCAGTGCGGTCTGGACACCCCCAGCTGCACTCCCTGTTCGCAGCCCCAGATGGAACGGCCTCGGGGGCCCCTTCTAGCCCCAACTCCTCTCCTGGTACCTCCCAATTCCCAGTCCCCGGGGCTCCCGTGAGTGCCTCTTTGATGTCTTGACAGCGAGGACAGCTCCCATGGAACACCCCGCCTCCCTCCCACCATCCACCACTCTTCCCCTGCCCTGGGGACTCAGGCTTCCACCCGCCTACATGCCCAGCTGTCCCGCGGGAGGCCGCAGTCCTGCCCTCCAGGGAGCACTCACCTGCTTGGTGAGCATCGACTCTCTTCTTAACGCCTCCCCTTGGAGGAGCTGCGAGCAGTGTCTCCACTTTGCAGGACGACAGGGCTCAGAGAGGGCAGCTCACTTGCCCAGAATCACACAGCAAGTTAGCAAATGGCTAGGATTGGAATCCAAGTCGGGAGACACCCGGGACCTTGCACCGGGAACCTCCGGATGGGCTGGGTCTGGCTGCCCTGCCCCCACCCGTTGCTGCCGCTCCCCACTGGGAGCACACTCCCGTCACCCCAGCCCCCGCCTCTCCCAGGGCCCGGGTACCCGTGCACCAGCCCACCCCCCAGTGGCTGGGCACAAGGTTTTCCCACCTCCCCTTCCGGTGCTCAGAAGTTTGGCCAAATTCCAGGGACAGAGGGGCCCAACTCACAGCAAGTGCCGTCCCTGCCACGGACGGCTTCCCGCTTTCGGAGAGCCACTCCACCCCCAATGCCCCTGCGCCCGTGCACCCCCCCGCCGCACTAGAGACCCGGACCTTCTCGACTGTCACTGACAAATTTATTGAAGTCTTGGAAAGAGCTGATAGTCAGAGAGTAAATAAAAAACACGGGATGTCCACAGAACTGACAGGTAGCTTGGGATGCAGGTTTGCGGGGACAACTGGGTCTCACCCACCGCTGGCCTCGGGGTCTGGGGCAGGCGGCCACAGGCGCTGGGTGGAGGAGGCCGCCCAGTCCTCCGGCAGCTAGAGCCCAGTCCGAGAGGGAGGGCTGCAGGCTGTTTGGCAACGGAAATCAGCGGGTTGGGCGTGGCCTGGACGCCGAGGGCCAGGGGCAGCTGTGACGGGGGAGGGGATGGAAATTTGGTGTAGGCAGGGAGGGAGGTCCCCACGGCCTTAACCTTAACGCGTTGCTCCTGGAGAAGAAGGGCGGCCCGGCAGGGGTGTCTCCTCCCGACAGGTGGTAGAGTCAAGAACAGAAAGCTCTAGAGCCAGGTCCCCAGGGAAGACCAGAGAGGAGGCTCCTGGGGGAGGTGGGTGTTGGGACCAGAGGGACACGGGTGTGGTCCCTGCTTGGCCGCCTCTTGCCCAGACAGAAGAGGCCCATCTCTGACCAAAAGTGGGCCTCCATCAGGGAGATGGAGCCCGGAAAGAGAAGCATGGTTCGTGCTCTGTGTTTTCATTTCAGACAGTAAAGCCTCCTCCAGCCCAAAGACGGCGTGGCCCTGGGCTGGAGCGCGGCAGGGGGAAGGCCCAGCCTGGGTGGGGGGATGCTTCGTGTCTAGAAACAGCAAGCGTCCAGTTAATTGGTCGATCAAGGGAGAAATCTGCTTACAAAACACGGCTCGCTGGCGGCCACCAGGCTGGCGGCCTGTGTCTGAGACGGAGCGGGCACGGACAGGAGCCGCTGGAGTCCCTCTGCCCCCGAGGGAGGGGAGCGGGGTTGGGCGCTCCGCAGAAAGGAGCCCTCCTTTGAGGTCTCATCCTGTCCCCTGCGGGCGCCCGTGGCACCTGCTTTCCTGCCGAGGTGCTGGGCTCTGGGAGAGGAGGGGAGGGTCGCCTCGGGCCCCCCAGCCAGGGCCAGCACTGTTTCCCACACCCCTTGCGTCCGGAGTTCGGTGGAGCCGGGGGCCTCGGTCAGAACTGGCCGTGGTCCACCTCATCCAGCCAGGAGGCGGGGCTGGCAGGGAAGTCGGGGTAGCCCCCGCTGCTCCCTGTGGACAGGTCGGAGCTGGGTCCGTTTCCCGCTAGCACCCTCATGGGCGGGGGCCCACCTGGGGCCCCCGCGGGCACCAGGCCCAAGCTGGCATCCGGGTATACTAAGCCAGAGAGAAGGGGCTGGGGGCCAGGGAGGCTCTGCAGGGCAGCTGGTGATGGAGGGACACCATAGGGGCTGCCGGGGCGCAGCTCGCGGTACTGCTCCGGGCCGGCCAGGCTTCCGTGCTCCAGTGGGAAGCTGCCTGGGGCTCCCACAGGCCTGCCCAAGGCCGGGGTGGACTCCCCCAGGCTTCCGTAGAGGCCATTGGCAGGGCCCATTTCGGCCACGGCTGGCTCATCTGCAATGGAAACAGACGGCGATGCTCAGGGCCCGCCCCTCCTCTGGGGGACTCGTGGCCAGCCTGCATCGGCCAGCCCAAGCCTCTGCGGCTCTCAGAACTTAGGCCTCCCTCTGCCTCCGTGCTTGTCGCCTTTGTTCATCTCAGTCCCACCTGGTGTCTTGGGGGGATCCCCTTGCGGGATCCGGGCGAGGAACAGGCCAGCCAGGGCCCAGGGTGACGGGATAATCTGCAAGGCTGCCTGGAGAAGGGCGGCCCCACGCCCATTTTGCAGATGACTTAATTGAGGCTCTGAGTGGCAGAGCGAGTGGCCTAAGGTCACCATGCAGCCAGAGAGGATCTCTTGCACAAACTGTCTGTGGATGGGCATTAAGGGGTAAGTATGGGGTCACTCACAGATGGGATAAGATGATTAGATCCCACAGAGACAGGTGGATCGCCCCCCAACTCCAAACCCCCCAACTCCAAACAGCAGAGAGTTTTTTGTCACTCACCCCGAAACCACAGCCCACTTTCCTGAAAATCATTGTGAGGACCAGGAGCCACAGAAATGGTCGGACCCCTTCCCCAGAGAAAGCCTGCTGAGAGTCACGTGGGTCTTGGGGGCTGTTCCCCACCAGGGGGACAGCTGAGCGCCCCATGGGCCAAACCGCAGGGCTTGGGGACAGGAGACCAGAGTCTGTGAACGCTTTTAAAAGGCCAGGGCAGCCCCTGACTGGGAAATTCCCGTTTGCAGGCTCCCGGGGACCGCAAGGCGCGGGAGCTGCGGGCCTCCCGAGTGGCGCCCTGGGGGCGAGGCGGCCCGCCGTACCCGTGAACGAGACGTCGGCGTCGCTGTCCTGCCCCTCCTCCTGCACGCTGTCCTTGTCCGACTTGGGGCCGCCGCGGGCACGCTTCATGCTGCGGAAGTACTGGCCCCAGCGCTGCCGGCCCGCGTCCTTCTTGAGCCGCTTCTCCTTGGCGCGGCGGTTCTGGAACCACACCTGCGGCGGGGCGAGCGGCGGAGGGCGGGTGAGCGGGGCGCGGGGCGCGGGGCGCGGGGCGCGGGCGCGGGGCGCGGGCGCTGACCTGCACTACGCGCATGTCCAGGCCGGTCTCCGACGAGAGCTGCTCGCGCACGTGGCGCGCGGGCTTGGGCGACGTGTTGTAGGCGCTCTTCAGCGTCTCCAGCTGCTTGGCCGTGATGGTCGTGCGTGGCCGCTTGGCCGTGGCCTCGGCCTCTGCGCCGCGAGGGATGGAGTGAGGCTGGGCCCCTCCGCCCCCCACCCGGCCGGGGCGCGGGGACACCGCAGTAAAGGCGGAGGGGCGGCTGCCCTTTTCCCCTCCCGCCTCCGCCCGGGTTCCCCTTTGTTCCAAAGCTGTGGGTAGGGACGGATCTTCACGGTCAAGGGTTTGGGGCGAAAATCCACACATTTCAGACCGAACTCCCTGCGCCCCCGAGGGTGGGAGGAGGCCGCTAAGGCCCTGGAGCCAGGCTTCCTCGGAGCCGGTGGATCGTCCCTACCTGGGCGGGCCCCCACCCCTCCTGGCGGGGGGTGGGGAGGCGCTTAAGTTTGCGCCCCCGAGGGAGCTGCGGCGGGCGCTGGGCGTGGGGATCCCTCCGCGCCCCTAACAGACGGACCCCAGCCCCATTTTGCAGACGGGGAAAGGAGGTGGGTGGACCCTCCCACTGACCGCGCTGCTTGGCCGTCTCATAATCCGCCTTGCACACGAGTCGGCTGTCTTCCATGAGGTAGAACTCGTCCCCCGTGGCCAGCTGCCGCTTGCACACGACGCAGGCGAAACAGTGCAGGTGGTACACGAAGTCCTGGGCGCGGCGCACCACCTGCGTGGGCGGGATGCCCAGCTGGCACGCGGCGCACTTGGTTCCGAATCGCCTGCGGGACGCACAGGGCGCGGCTCAGCGCAGCGTCCGCGGCTCCTTCGCCGGGAGCGGGTTGGAGAACGAGGAGCGGGAAGCCGCCCAGGGCGGTTCAGGAGGGAGGCTCACCCGGGCCCTGCCCCTAGTCGTCGGCCCGGCAGCCCCCACAGAGCCGCACAGAATACGGAGAAGGGAACCAGAGGCCCCGGGGAAGAGCCTCGCCGCCCTGACCTCCGTGTCCCAGTGGGGAAGCGGGATCCATAGGGCAGTTCCGTTAGACCCCAGAGGCCTGTGCTCGAAAAGCACCCCCTCCCCAGCACTGAAGACAAAAACAAGACCGAAATCAAGACGGAGTAAATCCAATCAAGTTCTGTAAACTTGGGGTCGTCTTTTTGAATGACTGTGTTTCTATGATTTGCAAAATTAATTACTTGGAGAGAACTGAGTTGCCCAGCCAGCCAGGCCCAGTGGCCTGTGGAGATTCCCCACCCGCACCCTGGCCTGGGTAAGAGGAGGGGCCCGCCTTGCAGGAGCAGACTGCACCCCTGCCCTCCCGCACAAGCCCGCGGCCACGCTCACTTGAAGAAGTCGTCCTTGCAGTAGACGTTCTCCCCGCGGCTGAAGCAGCGCTCGGCCAGGGGCGCGTGGCAGTCAGTACACTTCAAACACTTGCTGTGCCAGTGGCGGTCCAGTGCCTTGAGGATGAAGCGGTCCAGGATGTGCTGGTCGCAGCCTGCACACAGCGGGATTTCTGCAGGCCAAGGAGCCACCGAGGTCAGAGGCACCGCACGGAGTGGGAGCACTGGAGTCCCCTTCCTAGTCCAGCCCGCGGGGCCCGGGGCTGCCACAGGAGACCCCCTTCCCCGCACACCCCCTTGGTTCCCGGGTGTAGGGAGTGCATGACAACCAGGTCTGCAGCCTGGCCCACAGTTAAAATTTGGGAAAACTGAAATAGGTTTAGAAATGTGCCCGTGAGCAGGAAGGGGCCCCGGCCATTCCATTCGGCCAGATACCATCAACTGCAAAATGTTCCCAGCGACCACCAAGGGTGCACATTGAGCTCAAATGAAAACCCCACCACAGGAGCTGTCTAGCAGGAGGTAAGGTGCTCGTGGTCCCGGGGTGCGTACCGCCCAATCCCCATCGCTATTTTGTGCAATTAAGTATCCTTGCAGCTGGAGGTCCCTTGTTGAAGCCTGGCCACCCAACCCTGCTCAGGCACCAAGGTAGAAACTGGTGTCCTCCCCATCTCTGGGAGCCCTCGCAGGTCCTTGTACACGGACTGGACAACTGGATCGCTGTCACCATACTCAAGTGTCGGTGCCTGACATGAGTTACTTGACACTCGGCTCTGCCACCGTGTGACTGCAGGCCTCTGGGGAAACAAGGCTGGGGAAACTCGAGGGGTGGTCTGCGGGAGCCACTGGCCCATGTGGGGCTTTGCAGGGTGCTCACAGGGTGAACCTCCTTGTTGGTTTAGAAAAGTCTTCTGGAGAGGAAAGAACCAGCAGCAGGAGCTGGAGCCTGCGCAGACGTTGCACCCACCTGGCCATGCTCCCCTCCCCGGCCAGAGACCCCTCCGGCTCCAGGTCAGCCGGCAGTGGGTGGGAGGACCAGAGAAGGGCCTCCCTGCGTCCCAGGCTGAAAGCACCCTGATCGACTGACCTCCCTCGCCCAGCAGCAGGAAACTCGCTGAGGATGCGGTCCCGCATCGGACCAAACTGCGGCCCCAGCGCCAGTGGAGCGTGGGGAGGTGCCCTGCTCCGGGGGTTGGGGTGGGCGGGGGGCCCTCGCTGGCGGCGCCGGCAGAAGGGCGAGCGCAGCCGGCCTAGATCTGGTGGCTAGACAGGCCAGCGAGCGCGGATTCAGCACCGTGGCCGGGACAGCGCCGGGCCGAGCTGCCCTTCGCCCCGCGTCCGGCAAAAGCTGCTCCCACTGGGCCCCTGTTGCTCCCCGACGCGCCCTGCGACCCGGGCCTTACGCTGCATGGTGGCTCCAGCCTCGGCGGGGTCTCCTACCCTCAGCAATGGTAGGGCGCAGTGGAGCCTCGCGCCCGCCCGCCCGCTCAGGGCCAGCTCTCCTGAGCGATCGCGTTGGGAGTGTGCCTCCCCTCTCTCCCTCTCCCTCCACCTCCCACCCCTTTCTCCCAGCCCCTGCGGCCAACCCCTCCCAGGAACCGTTGGATAAATAAATAAATAAATAAATAAGTAGGGGACGAAAGAGACCCCACAGCTGGATGTAAGCTCTTTCCCACCTGCTGGGTCCCTGACACTCCCCACGCGGCCAGGCCCGCCTCTGTCTCCATCCTGTGGTCCCGCAGGCGACGAAGCCTGGGAGAAGGACTGGCGATTGCCCTTCTCCAGAGCCAAAGCGTGGGAGGGAGCCGCGGGGGCAGGACTGGTGCGGCAGGAGCTGGGGTCTTTCCTCCGGAAGGGTCCTGAGGACCAGCCTGGGAGCCGCTGATGAGCAGGTCCGTGTGGGGCAGACAAGGAGACCTCAACTAGGGACATCTGCCAGCGGGCTCCAGCTACACACGCCGGCCCTGCCTCTGACTCTCTTCCCCCGAAAGTGTGGACTATCTGGGTGCCGTCAGCCCTGTCGGGCATCTTCTTGTCCAGTGGTCACCGGCTCGCACGGTTGCTCTCCACATGCTCTCCGGATAAGGGAGAGGCTTTCCTAAATCGGTCCTGGGACCCCAAGTACTCTCTGGCCTGGGCTGTTGGGCGCTGCGACCGCGCAACCGACAGCACGGCTCCAGGGGCCCCGACGCGCTAACTCGCTACTGAGGCGCCCGGTTGGGGACGTGCTGGGGCCCTTGCCTCCACGCCCGCCCGGGTCCCCCGTCTCCCGCCCTCTGTGTGGCCAAGCCCGGAAAGGAGCGAGGACCTCCGGGTCTCCCCGTGCAGCCGCTCAAGCCCGGGCACCCACCTCGGCGCAGGTCCTCCCTCCGCGCCAGAAGCGCCAGCAGCAGGTCGCCGCCCGCCGACTCGCGGCCCGGGCCCAGCTCCCCGCGCGCCTCCATGGGTCCCGTCGCCTGGCGCCGCGGCTCTCCGGCCCCGAACTTTCCCGCGGCCCGGGGAGGCCACGGCTTCCGGGGCCCCAGGCCGGTGTCCGAGCTATTCCCCGCGCTGCTGGGCGCTGCGCCCGCGGGCCGCCCTGGGGCCCGGAGCCTCAGGCCGCGCGGAGGGCGGAGCGGCGGGAGGCGGGGCCGCGGCGCGGGGCGGGGCCGGGGGTCGCTGAGACGCGCCGCGGGCGTCCGCTGGCTACGCGCGTCTTTGCGAGGGGACTCGGGGTGCCCAGACGCCACCCGAGTAGCCGGCCCGAGGAGGGCGGGGACAGTCAGGGGAGGAGCCGGGCCAGGGCTGCCCGCGGGAGCTCACCCGGGCCCCGAAGCTTCCTGCCCCGCGCTGCGGGCCGCGGGCGGAGGCCTGGGCTCCAGGCGTGCTCGAGTGCGGGAAGGCTGAGGGTCCCGGGAGGACCGTTCGGGAGGGAGCCGCGTCCCACCGCCGCTTGAGAGCCGGGTCTGGGAGGCTTGGTGACAACGTCTGGTCCGCAAGAACGCGACCCGGGACCCAGAGAGGGTGAGTGTGGCGCCCAAAGGCTCAAAGCAAAGCCACCAGGAGCCAGACACGACCTTAGACCTCCCAGCTGTGACCAGCTTCTGGGCCCCACCCTGGGAACTGCCACCAGAATGGGCACAGAGAGGGGCGATTCTCGGCAGGTACACCCGGTGTCCTCCGCCCAGTCATTGGCCAGGACTCAGGTCAGGAAGGACAGAGCTGGGGGAGTTGGAGGTCCGTCCTCACTTCCCTCCACACACCAGCTTGCACAGAAGGCAGTCCCACACCTGATCTTCCGGCATTTTGTCCCCAATCCAAAGGGTAAGCCTGTAGGAACCCACCCATGCTTGTATAGAGAGAGATGCACCCCCCACCCAGGGCAGCTGCTCCTGCCCAGAGGACACCTCGTCCCCAATAATTAGGAAACAGCAGTGTGGGGGTCATTGCAGCATGGGGCATGGTGAGGGCAGGGGCCTCAGGCAGTGATGGGGGTGAGCAGATTTCTGCCAGCCTCCCCATCTCTCCACCTGGGAGAGTCCCGTGGTATAGGACAGTCTTCGCCCTGCTCCGTATCCTGGCCTCCGGTCACCTCGTCTGTGCGTTTTACTAAGGAGGCAAGCCTGGAAGGATGTGGGCAGGAAAAGCACAGTGCCCTCCCAGATCCCCAGGGTCAGCCCCACGGATCTGAGCAAAGGCTCATACCACCAGCACTGCACACTTCCCTGTGCAAGACACTGTTACCAGAGGACAGGGCCAGGGTGCACAAGCCGGTGAGCCGGGTGCTGGGCGCACTGGGATGTTGGCCGTGGAGTGTCAGCTGCTGCAGAGCCCTGCCTAGAGGGACCATGTGTGGTTTGAGGGGGGAAGGGGCAGGTGGGTAGCGGGTCCAGTAGGCGGCCACCCCACATGCTCTGCATCTGGTTGGCCTGCCAACAATGCCTCCATTATTTTCCAACGTCCATGGTGATCGAGTGGTCCTTGGGAGGGCAATTTAGGTGGGAGACCCAGCCCAGGGGTCCCAGTTCTGCACTGTGGGGCAGTGTGGGAGAGCTGAGGGGTGTGGGGTCTCTGGAGGAAACTGATGTCTCCACTCTGCCCTATCCCTTCCCCTCAGCAGTTCCTGCAAGGCCCCTTCTGTTCTCAGGGTCCTCCACAACAGCCCATGGCCTCTGGAGCCACCGCAGCGAACTCCAGACCCTCTGCCCACGGGATCTGCCAGACTTGCATCCCCTCGCCACTGTTCCCATCTCTCATGGGTGCTGCCTCCCCCCCCACACACCGTGATTTCTCCAGAATTTCTTCTTCTCTGCTGTGTCTGGGTCCCTTTCTCCCCACCATCCCTCTGCCACTCTGCTGTCCTAGTCATTTCTCCCATTGGGGTCATCTTGCCTGGGCTGGAGGCCGAGGGGCTCGCAGGGGCCCTTACCCCGAGTCCTACCAAAGCTGCAGGCAGCAGCGGCCATGGAGGCCTGTTGCCGATCTCGGTCTCCACTGAGCTCGGTTTCTAGCAGCATGACGAATGCCAGGCCGGAGACGGGAGTCCAAGTGGTCCAGGCTGCCCCTCTCCTTCCTCCTCTGCGACCCTGGGAGGGCTCAGAACTCCCCAAGGCCCAGATGACTCGGGACCGCGACCCGATGGGCGCAGCTCGGGCAGCGGGAGCCTCGGGCCTGGGCGCTGTCCACGGTGCTGAATGAGCAGACCAGCCGCCCACCTCCCCAGGGCCCCGTCCCCCACTCCTCCCCACCTTCCCTGACCACGCCCACCACTCTGTTCCCCTAGCTCCCCTCCCCACCATCCCACCTCCCTAAGTCTGCCGTCGCTGTGCCTGCCTCCCCCTGCCCCGCCCACCTCCCCATCTCCCAAGGCCCCTTGTCCCCCACCCCCTCTCCGCCTCCACCAAACCCTGCCAGCCACTCTGTTCCCCCATCCTGCTTCCCCACCACCCTACCTCCCTAGGTCTGCAATCCCCTCACCTGCCTCCCCCAGCAAACCCACCACTGCCTGCCTTCCTCCCAGCTCCCTCCTCACTTTCCCCACCTCCCTTGGTTTCCAGTCTCTCCACCAAGCACCTGCCAGATTCCCCCTACCGACTTCCCCTTCTTAGGCCCTTGTCCGTACCCTCCCACCCCCAGCCCCTCAGCCAGCCTCACCCCACCTTTCCTCCCATCGCCAGGGGCAGCCAGTTCTGCCCAGAGCCTTGGTCCGGGCTTGGGAATTGGAAGCAAGTGGGGGGGGGGGGCTCCACCTTGCCCTACAGGTCAGTGTCCAGGACTCTGCCGCTTCAGCCCCACCGGCCTCCAGCCCCAGCCCCCATGCCTCTCTGGCTCTAGGTGTGGCCCGGCACACAAGGCTGCTGCTGTCCTGAGGGACCTGTTGCCCATACAACCTTCCCCAGGTCTGCAGCAGCTCACCCTGTGCCCACAGGGCAGCTGAGGAGGGGCACAGGGGCGCCCCCAGCAGGAACCGCTCAGGACACAAGAGCTGGGAGGGGTTACCAGACGGCGAACCCTTGCCAACACAGCACCACACAGACCCGGAATGGCAGAATGGTCTGTGCCCTGCCTGGAGGGCACACAGGGGCTCCCTCTCTGAGGGAAGGGGTTACCTATAGCTAGCACACAGCCTGGCTCGGAAGGTGGATCCACGGGAATCACCTCCAGCAGGTCCCTCAGAAGCCACCATGCCCAGAGTGCCCGCCCCCCGCCCCGCCCCGCCCCCAGCAAAACAAAACAAAACAAAGGTAGAAGCAGATGGAATCCATAGTTCAGAACCCGAGGCAGCAAACAGGTGTTGGGGGTAAAGCCCTGGCTAGAGGCCGTGCTGGGGCGTGCAGGTGGGGCGTCAGTGGGGCGGCCGAGGAGAGCCGTGTCCAGCACTGGCTGGGCCGGGGCTCCAGTCACCAGGGCGCCCCTGGTGCATCATGAAGTCACAGGACTCCCACGTATCCATCCCTGCTGCGTCCCATCGATCTACCGTGTGACATGCGTGAAGGCTGTGGTCCTGTGGCTGGTCCCCAACTACATCAGCCCTGAGAAGATAATCTATAATTGATCTTCCATCTTTCACTTTCCACCCAAGTCCTGGGCTGTCTTCCGAAACCAGAGGCTCAATACAAGGAACCCCAGGGTTTCAGACGCCCAGTCCGCAAACTCCGGAAGGGAAGGAGGGGTCCGTTCTGTGCCCCCACCTATCCCCGCCAGAACAAGCTCACATTTTCGAAAGAATTACAGTCCTTCCAAACGTCAGATTTATTTTAAAATGTGCACATTATAGTTCACTTAAATACAAAATGTTTATTTTTCTTACAGGTAAGAAATTTCAGATGTTGCCACATCAATTAGCTTCTTTTTAATCAAAATCCTTCCATCAAAAATAAATACACATTTAAATTACCGAACTATTCTATTCATTAATCTAAATGCTTACAACTTTAGAAAATAGACCTTAAACCTTGCCCAAAGTTAATGTCCAATTCCTAGCAGGCCACGTGAGGCATGCGGCCACGTCCACACCCACACACCAGACACATGTCCCATGGCCGCCTTGGCACACCACCTGCCCCCGACTGCTCAGGGTCTGGGGGAAACCCGGCCCCTCAGGGAGACGCACACTTGTCCCTCAAATAACGGAGACCTCCAACTGCAACGTTACCACGAACCCCGAGAGGCCATCCCTGGCTTTTGTGGCGGTCGTGGCCTTGGCGTCTTGCACCTTCATCCCAGACCACGCCGCGTGCGGAGATGTACTTTGGGGAGGAAACACACTGGACGTGAACCAGAAGGTAGTTTCATTTGTGGTGCTGAGCACCCCCCTGTGGATTCTGTGGGTGGATCCGGCCATTTTCCAGGTTCCAGGTCTTCAGTAACCGGGGGTACAGCCACCGCCGGAGCATACGAGGTGAGCACACGGGCTTCCAGGGGCGACGCACAGCCCGACGGGAAGAAACCTCTGGAGAAGCCACGGAAGCCAAGCAGCTGAGGAAGCTGCAGACGGAGCCCCATCCCCCGTCCCTCATCTGTATGTCCCTGTCCCCTGCCCCATCCCACACCCCGCCCCCAGTCCCCTGCCCTCATCCCCCCTTTCCCTTTTCCCTACCACATCCCTATCCGGTTCCCCTGTCCCCCCACCCTGTCCTCACCCCATCCCTCATTCCCTGTGCTCTAGTCCCCCATTCTCTGTCCTCCATCCTGTCCTGCCCCCATCCCATGCCCATCCCATTCCATCCCTCACCCCCGTCCCCTGCCACCCCATCCCCCAGCCAGTCCCTGTCCCCCATCCCATCCCCCGTCCCCCTGCAGGAACTCAAGCTCCTGACAGCTCGCCTGCTGCCCCCCCAAGACACACCCCTGGTCAGTCCCTGGTCAGCAGGCGTTAGTTCGGGATCACAGCGGGTGCTGGGCGAAGTGGAGAAGACGGTCGTACCGTCCTAGTGACAGGAGTGGACGGACGCAGCTATACTTGTGGACAAAGCGACGTCATAAAGCATCTCCACGAAAAGGCAGCGCCTGCTCATTTTGTCTGTTTACATCTCCAGGAGCAAATTCACCTCTAAGTGATTTGGGTTTTACACACAGTGTGTGAAAAATCATTAAATGGTAAAAAATCAATCACCAAAGCCTGGGGGACTGGGGTCCTGGGCCAGGACCTTTTGTAAAACAGCTTCTGGGAAATGAGATTTGGGGTTCAGCCTTAAAGGTTCTGACGATCGTACACACGTCACCCCCGCCAGGACGAGCTCACCGGGCGCTGCAGCTCCGCGGGGCCCAGGCTGGCCATGTGCAATCGCCCGCCAGCCTCCCGGCGCACAAGGGCTCGGCTGCTCTCGGAATCCCCAGCCAGGCTTGCGGAAGGTGACGTGTGTCTAGAAACTTGGGACGAAGGCAGCTGGGAAAATCTGTCTGTTTGGCCTGGACTCCCCCTT
Source organism: Lontra canadensis (assembly GCF_010015895.1). Lineage (NCBI taxonomy): Eukaryota > Metazoa > Chordata > Mammalia > Carnivora > Mustelidae > Lontra > Lontra canadensis. The sequence continues at coordinate 18,265,238 of NW_022631024.1, read as the reverse complement.
TTCTTAGACCGAGGAGAGTGAAAATACAGAAACATTTTTGCTGTCAGCCTTGTAGAGGCGTCCAGGGAGCACGCCAGGAGGGCACGCGGGCCCACGGCAAACGCCAACGTGCCCACCACTGGAAGTAAAACCAGGTCTCGCTGTTAATAAAATCCCTGATCTCCTATGAAAGCTGCAGGTGGCCTGGTGGGGCTGTTTCCCCAAAGGCGCTTCTGTGGTCCCGCTCAGTTCCTACACGGACGGCCGGTGATGTCTGACCTTCCACCGCTTGGACCGCACTCGGAAAAAAAAGTACATCACCATCAGGAACAAGGAAGAGGCCACGTAGAGCACGACGCAGAGGCTCATGTCCAGGCCAGAGAAGCCCATCCCCAGGAAGGGCACAGCCACCTCCGCCTCCCTGCGGCCCTCAGCTCCGCGCGCGCTCCGCAGTCTCCCGTCCAGGCCGAGCTGCGAGCCGTCCGACAGGCGGGGTCTGGGAGGCAGCACGCTGGGTGGACGGAGACTCTCGGTGCGCTGGTCTCTCCGAGGCTTCCCTGAGGAGGCGAGGCCTTTCTCCTGCTCCCCGCCCTGGTGTGGGCCGCGTCCTTCGCTGGTGTCCCCCAGGTCTGCCGCATACGTGTCCACGAGATTGTCACCGCTGTAGTGCTGCTTCAAGAACAGAAGCACCTGGCCCTTGTTCCAGCTGTGCACGCCCTTGATCTCCTCGTGGCAGGCTGGGCAGAGATCCGGGGTGGGCCACGGAACCTTTGGAAACTTGGGGTCCTCACTTAGATGGCCTGGGACGGGGAGGGAGAGCAACGGTGAAGGGATCTCTGGTGACCCAACTGCTCGATGTCCCGCAGACGCCTCCCCTGTCCACCCACCTGCACCGTGACCTCCCAGTGCTCCTGGCCTCACACCCATCACTCCTGCACAGATGCCCGTCCCCCAAACCCCCCACACAAATGGCGTTTCCCCCCCGGAACCTCTGGCAGGGCCTCGTGGCCACAGCAAGGGAAGGGTCCTCGCTTGGACGGTGCCATCCACCTGGCCAGACCCCGCTCCCGCCTGCAGCTACTCTGCCTCCCCGTGACCCCGAGGCCCCTGCTCATGCCCCGTCTCTGCTTGTCCTCTCCCCTCTTAAGGTGCATCTGAGGTCCACGGCCACACAGACCCCCGGAGTCCCTGCCCCTGGACACAGGCTGCCCAGACCATTCCACAGCACTTCAGGCACGTGTGGGCCCTCCCAGACCCCCAAATCCCGTCAGGACCTCTAAACCCATCCTGGGAGCGAGACCTGCTGTGGGAACCCGCGCAAAGCCGGCCGCCCGTCCTGCTCCCAGGGGCGGCAACACAGCACTGTCCTGCACCCGCTGACCACACCGCGCGGGGTCGACTCGGCCGGCAGGACCGCTCCTCGCAGGAACCGTGACCCCCAGCACTCCGACGGCTGGGTGCACGCCAACTCAGACGCAGAGCGCCCCAGGTTTAAAGTCACGCTACGTCCTGCTCCACATCCGCTCACAAGGCGGTTCAGCCACGGTCCGTCCACGGAGGCCACGGCTGAGACTCCTCCTGTCCTCGGTGAGTGCGTTCCCTCCTCCGGCTGATGGAGCCCACGGAGCAGCAGCCTGACCTCACTTCCCTTCCCCCTTCCCTTCCGTCTGGGTGAGCGACACCCTGCCGGACCCTGCAGCTCTGGCTCCCGGCCACGCAGATATGAGGACCACGAGGTGCGCCACACTGTGCCCCTCGGCTCCCAGAGTCCCCTGACCCAACGTGGGGTGCCCTGCCACCCCAAAAGTGCTTCCGTGAGTAGGCGTGGACAAAATCACATCTACTGGGTATGACCCAATGGAGACGCTCTCCTCCCGCCTGTGAGCACAGAGCCGGGAGGCAGGGGCCGGCGCCACAGGCCCAGGCATCACCCACCAGGGTCTGCGCCGGGCATGAGGCAGAGGCGCCCACGAGGAGACCACGGAGAAGCTGCCGGGGCCTGGTGTCACACGCCACACACACAGTGAGGCCCAGGGCCGGTCTCTGAGGCCTCCAAGGAGTCTGGGCCTCCATGCAGAGGCCAGAAGTGGGCCTGGGGGGACATAGGGGGACGCAGAATTGAAGCAGGGACACGACGACTTGGGCTGCGGAAAGCCCCTTTCTGCTGCAGCGCAAGCACATGGGGGGCACACGGGGCTCCTGGACTGGGGCTGCCCGGGACAACTCCCCCGGGCTGGAGTGCGGTGGGGGCAGGGGGGCCGCACACCCGGAGGTGGAGGGTCCCAGAACTAGAGCCGCGGTGGAAGCGTACAGCCGTGGATGGACCCCCGGCAAGCGATGGTTTCACGGCCTTGCGGGCTGAGCCACGGCAGCTCTGAGAGCAAAGAAAAACCAATTCTCTTTAGTGCTTCGGTCGTAGCGTTTCCTGACAGTGGATTAAATAAAAACCAATAATTTAGTGGTTTTTTCTACTCATCTCTATTAAGACTTATCCGTCAGCAGAATTATTTTTAAGCCTAATTTCAATCTGCCGGTGATTTGGGGGCAGAGTCTGAATTAACCGGGAGGCGACACACGTGCCGCATTCACACAAGCCGCCTTGGCGGTGTGCTTCGCTGAGAGCAGACCGCGGCGCGGCCAACGGCTTTCTGGACAGCGGTTCGACCCTCTGCCGCCCACTGTCCGCGGGGCCTGCCATGCTCCCCGAGGGGGAAGAGTGGGGAAAGGTGGGGACGCCGGCGGCCTGGGGTGGCTGCGTTCTCGGCTGTCCTCCGGGAAGCCACCCGTCTACACAGCCTCGCTCTGACGGCCGTCTGTGTACACGGCCTCACCCCCACTGCGGCGGCCCCTCTGGCCCCGGGCCTGGCCGCCCCAGGGTAGCTTCTGCTCACCTGCCAGACGACTGTTGACTAGGTTGTGAGTCTCCCACAGCCAGAGAATCGCTCCGTCTGGGGTTTTCACCGTGCCCACGGACTCCTCAGCCACCGCCTCGAAGTGCTCGCTGCACGCCTTACAGCCGAAGAAGGTGCGCACGTACCTCCGGATGGTCTGCAGCACGGCCTGGGGGTCATCCTCCAGACCTGCGGGGGGTAGGGGCGGGGGACAGAGAGCGTCGGCACTACAGGAGTGTGTCCACAGGCCCCAGGGCTCGGGCTGGCGTCAGGAGCCAGGAACGGGCCCCGTGCCTGCCCCAGGGCCTGTGGGACGGCCCTGCTTGTCTGTGCGGGAAGGACACAGGGAGAAAGCAGCACCTCCTGGACGCCTGCCACGTCCAGAAGGGGTGGCTCGTGTCCCCTGGAGAGCAGATCCATAGCCCGTGTCCAGCGCAGCACACGCTCCAGGGCATGTACCACAGCTGGGAAAACCAGCTTGAGGCTGCGACGTACGAGGGCTCCCTCCAGGTCACGAGAGGGCAGCAGGATGCGAGGACCTGTCCCCTCTCAAGAGGCTGACCCTGTCCACGAGCGGCAATGCCACATGGACTGTGTGCCCCAGGTGTGGGCGCAGGTGCCGCTGGGACACGGTGTGTAAAGACACTGTGAACTCGGAACATGACCGTCCGAGGACACAGCCCCCAACGGCAGAGGGAAGCAGCCACAGTCTCACTAAAATGAGGACCCCTGAGAACAGCAAACAGAGAGGCAGTCACGGGGCTGGCGCCGGCGGCTCCCTTCAGACAGCTAATGCGGGGGACTGAGCCAGTGAGCGAGATGCCGTGAGATTAAAGCAGATTAAATGTCAGCATTAAAAGAAACGCAGGAAAATAATTGGGGGGAAAAAAAAGATGTGCTTTTGAGACAGAATCCATCTTAATCGAGAGCAAGCCCTCCTGTGATCCCCTCCTTCCCCACTGTGTGTGGTTCTGCTCACGGAGGGCCAGCACCCACCCCCGTCGTGGACCCGGGCAGGCCTCCCCAGGAGCAGCAGAAGCCCCGGCCGAGCGGATGGCCACCGTCTCCTCAGCTCGGCGCGTCTCCGAGGGCGGCGTGGGCCTGTGTGCACGCGGTGAGGACACGTTGCCAGCCGGCCCTCCCGAGGCTCGGCTCCCAGCCCTCCTCTCCCCGCCACCAGCTGCCACGCGTCCCCGGGTAATCCTCCTCTTGTCGCCCCAGCAAACCACTGCGGCCCGGATGCCCTAATCTTCAGAGAGGACAAGAGCCATAAAGCCCTACCTGTGGGGGATTAGAGGACGCGGCGGTTTAGTCGATGGGGTTTAAACACGCACTAAGGAGAGGAAAAACCTTCCAAGACCTAATCCGGCCGTGTCCATCTGACCCAGTTCTCTGGGCACGAGCTGCGCTCCTTGATGTGGCTCCAGCCTGCATCCCGGAGAGCTTCCCGACGGCGTGCCCTGCTGCTGGGCTGCCATCCTGCCCGGCGCTGTGAGCTCCCGCAGAGCGGAGAGTGCCCCCTGCCAGGTCCCCAGGACATGGCCGTCCGCATCACCGCAAGGACAGCCGGGCTGCTGACGGTTCCCACACACAGCCCGTCCCCTGTAGCGACTTCACGGACTCCCCAGCACCGGGGAGCCGCTCTACCCCACCACGGACCCGGGTTGGGTGAGGCCCGTGCGAGCAACGGGCCGTGCCACAAGACGCCCTGTACCGTCCAGCCCAGCCCCAAGGTCCTTCCCAAGCCCCGGGCCGTGGGGAGCTGGGGTGACCCGCACGGATTCCTGAGCACATAGAGCTACGGTTTTCTCAAGCCCCAGCGTTTGGTCCTCTTCCTTCTGGAGCAGGACGTACCGCACGCTTCAGTCTTTCTGGACAGACATCGGGGAGGGAGGGAGCCCCCACCTTCACTCGGCAGAGCAGCGTCCGCAGTTGCCCGGTCCAAGCGCAGACTGGAGGCAGGTGGTCGGGCACCTGGGGGCTCCGTCGGCAAAGCGTCTGCCTTCGGCTCAGGTCATGACCCCAGGGTCCTGGGATCGAGCCCCATGGCCACGGCTGGGCTCCCTGCTCAGCGGGGAGCCTGCTTCTCCCTCTCCCACTCCCCGGCTTGTGTGTGCCGCCCCCCGGGTCAAGTACGTATGTAGAATCTTTAGGAGAATAAACAATAAATGAAAGGTGATGCGCCTTTAGCGGCCAGAGGCCAGCGGCCAGCTTCACAGGGGAAGCGCGCACGGCGGAGCCCGGAGCAGGAAAGCTCCTGCACGTCTTCGCTGCTGCGCGGGCCACAAGTGCCAACAGCTCCGCTTTAGTGACCACCCGGACGAACGCTATTAACACCGACCTAACCTCTTGTGGCTTTTAACCTCTCCGCGTGGGCGGCCTCTGCGACGGCCCAGGGCTGCAGCTCCCACACGCTCGGTGGGCCCGGCCCTCCCCGGGCAGGCCGGACTGGCTGCGCACTGCTAACCGGGCCCACAGCAGAAGTGACCGGCTGCGCACCGAGTACACGCCGACTGGCCTGCAGAGCCGGCTGCCATGTGGCAAGGAACTGGGAGCGCTGCCGGCCGACCGCCAGCAAGGCCCCGAGTCCTGCCACCGCCCCACGAGCAAGCAGGGGAGGGGCTCCACCCAGGGCAGACTCCTGATGACACCCCGGTGCCAGCTGACACTGGGCCCGCAGGTTCGCCAGACGCCAGCAGCCGGGGGCCCAGGCCCAGCGCCATCGGAGTCCCTGGCCCACAGACACTCCCGCAGAAAGCTAAGCTGCTGGTTTGTTTCGCGGCCACACGCACCAAGCAGACAAGTCTGAACGTGCTTCACTCGGTCATGTTTTTGCGAGAAAGGAGTTCCTGGCCGGTGTGCCCTCATTCTGTGACGCTGTCCCCACAGGTCAGCCGCGCACAGGCTCGTGAGTTCTGGAGGACCCGGCGCCCGCGCAGGCAAGACGCTCCCCTCCACGCTCCTTAGCCTGCGTCCCCCCCCCCGGCCGGGCAGCCCTGGGGACATGTTCCCTCACACACCGTTGCTCACGACCCCAAAAGGCCCAGCACGGCGAACGTGGCAGGTAGGCTTGGCGTGCCCTGGGCCCGCGCGGGGACAGCCCGTACCTGTGCCATCCAGCGCCTCTGGGCGGGCCCCGGCTTCGACAGTCAGAGTGTGGAACAACTGCCAGAGAGAGCACGTGTAGCCCCTGAGCTCCGGCCGGCTTCCTTGACATCCAACCCACGTTACGTGATTAGTAAGGAAGATTCCAGAGATCTGGGGGCAGGGAGAGAATGAGATAACTGAAGTATTAAAGCCGTTGGCGAGCGTCCTCCGGCTTGAGCGGGCGCTGGTTGCGCCTGGTGTTGATGCGCCAGAATCGTGTCAACCGCACGTCTCCTTACGCGTGTATTTAACTTCAACACGAACAAGCGAGACAGCAGAACCTCTATTCCACCAACGGGGTTCGCAAACTAGGGGGCGGAGCCTGTGCCTTTCCTTCCCCCACAGGGACGGGCAGGTTCGTGGTATCGGATCAACGCAGCTTCAGGAAAGCGTCAAGGGCTCCCGGCCTCGTGCGTTAGAGCCACTTAACCCAGCCCCACCACCCACTGGGGCAGGGTGAGCGGAAACCACCCAGCGGCCCAGCGGTTCTCAGCCAGAGCAGGTGTGGCCCACGGCGGCATCGGTGGAGCGCCGAGACCCTAACAGCCCAGGGCCCACGTGCCCGCAGCCAAGTAGGGGCTTCTCATGCCAAGTCCACAGCCCCGGCCTGCGTCTCCCGGCAGGCCGGCTGGCACAGGGCTTGTCCACGGGGCCTGAAGCACGTGGCTCCCACGGGGACATGCATGCAGACAGACCCTGTAGCCGAGGAGCCTGTGGGGGCCTCCAGGTTAGGGGGAGGCCAGGGGGAGGTCAAGGCCGGCATCCAGCACGTCTCTGTGCTGCCGGACAGCGCGGCGCCTGTGAGCACCCGACGCGTGGCTCGCGCGGGCTTGCATCCTGCCCCGGGTCGCATCCTGACTGGAAGGCTTCCGAGAGCTGGGGTAGGAGGGAGAAGAACTGGCCCGGGGGCGCTCCGGTGGGGCCTCCCTGAGTCTCACTGAGCCCAGGATTTTATCAGCCTCTTGCATGTAAGACTGAGGCGTTTACCACAAATACAAGTAACACAATAGGCCGAGCACCCACTGTCCGCTGTGTCACAGCACGCCTCCCGTGGCCTCCCTCCATGTCAAAGCACGCCTCCCGTGGCCTCGGCCGACCACGCCACAGGCAGAGGTGGCGTGCGCAAAGCGCGTCCCAGGAACAGGGACAGTGGGACCTGTGAGGCACAGCTGGGGGGACGTGGCCGGGCCCCTGGGCAGGGAGGGAGAGCAGGAGGACGTGGACAGGCGGGGCGTGGGCTCACCCGCATCTTGTTGTTGACCAGGTCGAGGACAGCGTTGTAGGGGATCCTGTCCAGGGGAAGGCTGGCTAACCACTCCTGCAGCGTCTCCAGCAGCTTCCTGACTGGCGCCCGGCCGGGGAACAGCTGTGAAAGGAAGGACCGTACTTAAAAGACGGTTCGGGGAAGACGCCGCCCATGGCACAGCCGTCCCTGGGGACCTAGGCCAGGTCGGGTCTGCCGGACACAGACCCACCAGTCTGCTGGGAGAGGTCCCAGGGCTCTCCCCTAGTACTGGGGTGGGGTGGGGGGGTCTGTCCGGAGCACAGAGTAGGGGGACGGAGGAGCCGCAGGCGGGTCCCCGGCTCTCATAGCCGCCTGAGCCTCGCCCACCAGCTCGGAGCCCCAGCTGGCAACTGCTTCACGGTGACAGACGACATGGCCACAACCTGCCTCTTGCATCATGTGGCGGAGGGCCCTGCGGCCCTTTCTGGAAGCACCACGACTGACTTATCCGGCCCCGAGCTAACACACGCAGGGCCGCTGCGGCACTCCGTGCTCCCTCCGCCTGCCCCCCTGCCGTCTGACTGCAGAACCACGTGGAAGAGGCGCATCCCACAGGGGCTCTCATCCCAGAGGGTTCGCTGTGCTGGTTAACGAAGTGTCTGTGCCGGCCACGCAGCCGCGGCCCCTCGCGCTCAGAGCAGCACCGGCTCCGCAACCGGCGGGCGCAGCCCTTCCCCGAGCACCTGACACGCCGTCCAGAGCTCAGAGACGGCGAGGCCCCCTGCCCCGGGGCCAGCACAGCTCACGGCTGCAGAACCATTTCCTCCGCGCGTTGCAATGTGCTGCTAGCGACACGCCGGCCTCTAGCTTCCAGGTCCAGCCAAGCTTCAGAAAGAAAAACGGATGGTCACCCCGACCACAGAGCTGCACGCCTGAGGCAGAGGACGAGGCGGCAGAGGAGAGAGGACCGCGGGGCTCTGGGCCGGGACCGGTACCGTGGGCCACACACCTGCCTATACAACCTTTCTTCACTGGAACACGTCATGGGACTCACTACTCCTGGGGCTGTGAGTCTGGCCTCCTTCCTTCTCTTTCCGAAGTCATGGGACACAAGTGTGCGACACACCGTGGAAGTGCTGAAGGGGAATTACTGTACCAAGCCCCTTACCTGCCGCGAGAGAAGCCCCTTATCTATTTTTAAATCATCACCATGCCCAGTGTGGGGCCTGAATCCCCAACCCCGAAATCCAGAGCTGCAGAGCCATCGACAGAGCCAGCCGGGTGCCCCGAGGGAAATCCTTCCGAGCAAAGCTTCCCTCTTAGAGACAACAGGCATGACTGTGATGCCAGACACGGGGCAGAGGGCTCTGTCCTCAGGCCACTGTGTCCGAGGCCTTCCCCGACGTGAGAGCGCAGAGGGGCCCCAGGCACTCCTTGGGGAAGAGGGATGACCTCCTGCTTCCCGCTGCTCTGGCCCAAGGAGAACAGGCCTTGGGTTCTTGGCCCGGGAGCTAAGGGCTCCCGGCAGAAAGGTGACCCGACAGCCACAGCTCCCGACTGACGCCAAGCCGCCCACGCACCCTCTCCACTCCGCCCACCAGTGAAGGTGGGGTGCTGCCACCCCCGCACCCGGCCCACTGGACACACCCTGCACAGGCAGGGCTGCTGGGCGGCCTCCTCCTGCCCTCTGCCTGCCGAGCTTCCCTGCCCACACGTCCCCAGCCCCGCCCTGACACCTCGTCTGGTCACCGGCAAGCAGCGACCTGGCCTCCGCCACATGGCCGGGGCTCAGAACTGCCGAGTGCTGAGCAGGGGCAGAGCCAGCGCAGGCCCGTGCCACTGGAGACAGAGCAGTCCTCCAACGGAGGCCGGCTGCGCTCCCCGCCACGCCCCCGGGTGCCCTCCTGAGCCCCCCCGCGGCCCAGGTGAGACGCAGCGCACCCTGGCGAGGACGGCGACGAAGTCCTTGAGTGTCCGCAGCTCGGCCCCCGCGAGAGACTTGTGGGCGGCCAGCTCTACCCTCAGGAGGTGGTGCAGCCCCGACTCCAGGTCCGCCGTGTAGAGCTTCCCCCTGAGAGCAAACACCGCAAGGCCTGTGAGCCCCTTCGTCGCCTGAGCGCGCCCTCCCCCTGCGCCCGCCCCAAGGGACCCCCGCGCCCCCGCAGCGGCAGGGGTGAGTGAGTGAAGCCCACGGCTCAGGGCTGCGCGGGCACCCGTGCACGCAGCCTCGCCCGGGCCAGCTCAGGCCTGAGGGTACCTGCCTGTCAAAATCTCTCCAAACCACGACTTCGGGATTCTCTTCCTTGCTGGGTTTTTCAGGCAATGAAAGCAATTTTTTCCTCACATCCGGCAACGACTTCAAATAAGAGGAAAAAAACGATCGGAGGGGCCTCCCGCTGCGAGAAAGGGGCCAGGTGTGGGCGCGGGCCAGGGCGCCTCCAGGGGCCTGGCCCCCTCCGCAGGTGTCGGAGCACGCGCCGGTCACCCAGGCACCCGGGTTCCCCGAGCGAGAGGAGCCCTCCCTCCGCAACGGACGGAGCCTGTCCGGACCCCCCAGCCCACCCACGCTCTGGGCCTCCATTGCAGGCGCTGTGGGCGGCAGGGCAGGATGCTGGCAGCGCGGGCATCAGCGGGCCGGCCCCCCCGACCTGGGAGGTTAAGACAGAGCCACAAATCACCGAGCTGTAGCCACGATGAGGACCAGTAACAGGTTTCCTCAGCTGCGGCTTCTGGCATGCCCAAGGCCTCTGCCGGTACCCTGCCAGCTGCAAGTGGGGCGTCGGACAGTCAGGGCTGCGGGGACATCCGGGGACCGGGGGGCCCTCGCCTGGGCGGGGAGGAGCTCGTACTCGGAGGGTATGTGAAGGCGATTCCCGAGCCCCTGCAAAGGAGCTCAGGGCTCATCAATGACATTCATGGCTCCTTCTGACTCCAATATCCGCGTCACTTCATGTGGAGAAGTGCTACCAACAGGGCTTTTGATGTAGAACAAACATTGTTCTTCAAAATGGCATTCTGCTCAGGGACACTGTCGGGGATAGTTCCTGCTGCAGACGTGGCGCTGGCACCCTCTGCTGCGGGGCCAGCCCCAGGGGGCCGGGCTGGGATGAGCCCGCTCGCAGAGGACGGCAGGAATGACCCAATCCACGGAGGCGGCCCCGCCCACCCTGACTTCCGCTTCTTAAGGACCGGGGGCGCATCTGAGGCTCTGGGGGGGCTGCTTCCCAGACGAGCCAGGAGCCCAGGGATGGAGGAAGCGCGTCCTGGTGGGCCGTGTCCCAGCGCACTGAGACGCTCCAACAGTGGCCGAGTCATGGCTGGCTATGTGGGCACCTCCAAGCCAGGGGCTGGGCGTGCAACCCCCAGGGCAGGCGGGCCTCCTGGCCCCAGGACCCCGTCTCACCCTCCCACCTGTGGCCCTTCCCACCCTGCTTCAGGCTGTTCACTTTCTAGTGGCACTCGGGGCGTGCAGATGGCGTCCAGGCGGGTTCCGTGCTCGTAACTGTGACGAGGCGCGTGGCGTCTAGCCCAGAGGCGCTCTTGGAGGGGTCCCCAGATCCTACCAGGGGTCGCAACACTCCTGAAGCCAGACGGCACTTACACGTTAATTAATCCACGCGTCCCATTTGGGTAAATCAAGTAACAGGAGGGAAGGGACGAGACACCGAGTTTCTCCAGGAAGCCCGTCTCTGCACTCAGCACTCTCTTCACCACAATGTTCTCGTACGGAAGCAGGTCTAAGATCACCTGTGGATGGACAAAGCAATGTCACCTTCCCTGGGGGGCCGCGTCTCAGGAAACGTTACCTTGACCGATCACAAAGCAGCGTGAGCATGAAAACCACCAACGGTGTCATCTGGACGAAGCCCGTCCTTCCCTCCCCCGTCCAGCCTTGCTTAGGCTGAAGGCACAGGGACAGGGACGGAGCAGCAAAAGGACCACAGCAGCAAAACCGTAGGAGCTGGAACAGCTTGAGAGATGACCCCCGAGCCTGGCGCGCCACCAATGCGATCAGGTGTGGAACCCACACCTGTCAACTCCTTTCAGCCAAAGGGTACGCGTGTCCCAAGCGGGGCCGTTGCCGGAAGTGCGCACCACGCTCTCCACGCCGGCCCCACTGCAGAGTGCCCTCCGGGAATGGCCGCAGCCACCCGCCCTGGGGAGCAGCCCCCGCCCGGCATCCCTGCATGCGGGAAAGGAGGGCCGCCCGAGGACACAAGTGCACAGCAGGGAGAGGCAGCTTTGGGACAGCACGGGGGGTGCCAGGTGAGAATGCTGGTCCTGCTGCTGGTGGCTCCTCCTAGCCTGCCCGCCGCCCGGGGAGTTCCGGTCAGCCACAGAGATGGCGGGACGATGTCGCCGGAACCCGGAGGCGGAGGCACAGGCACAGTGCGGTGTTCAGACTGCGGACACTCGTAGCCTCCGCGTGAGCGCGCACTGACGAGCGCGCCTGCCAGGAGCACATGGTGTCCCGCCTTCCCTCCCAGAGCTCCCGGAGGCAGGCAGCACGGTGAGCGGGAGGAGGAGGAAGGCGCTGGGCACAAGCAGGAGAGCCCCAGCAGCCAGCCGCTCCCTCCGCCCTCTGAGGACCTCCCATCCTCCACGCTGGAGTCTGGCACCAGAGGCGGAGGCTTCAGACCCCACGTACGGAAAGAGAACAGAAGAAAGTTCCACTGTAGAAACGACGTTTTATATCATCTTGGACCTGGTGGAAAAGTTAAGTGTTTCCAACACAGCCAAGAAAAAATTCTAATGGAGATGTCTGTGAGTAAGAAATAAAGAGCCTCGAGGGAAGAGGCAGGGCGCCCGGAAATCTGGGTCTGGGGGGCCCCGCTTGGGCCCCCGCTTCGCCGTCGAGGCCCCTTCTCACAGTGTTTTCTGCGAACCAGCCAATCCGCTGAGCGACACCACAACGTCCCAAGAATTAACGGGAGCGAGATGCGGGAAGGCCACAGGCAGGAGGAAGAGGTCGTTACCGTGGGGAAAGGAATTGCGGCACGCTCACAGAGAGACGGGGACAGACACGGACACGGTACCTCACGGCCGACATAGGAGCCGTGGCTCTCAAACAGGACGGCCACGTAATGGCCACCACGAGTGTCCACAAGGGAAAGGACGTCGCTGGGCCTTTGAGAGAAACAAAGAGGCTTTCAGTGCTTCCAAGAGCAGCGGGCTGGCCCTCCCGTGCAGCACCCACACACTTCATGCAAATCCGTGTTCACGAAATTCGGCTCCAGTCCCAACACTCCCCTCGACACGCAAGTACGCACGGAATGGGGTCCAATGGCGGGCAAGCAGGTGGCCTGTCTCCATCTGTGTGGTTCTGCAGGAAGTCGACCATCGTCCGCCTCACCGTCTGCAGCTCTCGGTCGGGCCCTGCGGGAGGCATGCCACTGTCACCACGTGGAATGCCACTGCCCCAGGGCCCCAGATGGCACCGCATGGACACGGGCGGGATGCACCGATGGTCGTCGACAGACCACGGTGGGTGCACAGGACAGAGCATACGGTGACTGGTCTGGAACCAAACGGGCACCAGGGGCCAATATCACACACAGGGCGTGGAGACGGAGTGTTCAGAACACGCCCGGTGACCCTGCTGGAGACCCACCGTCCCCGGGAGCCTGACCTGGGCACTGGCTCCCGGTCGGGGGGGAGGGGGTGTCCCTCATACAATTCACTAGGCAAGCACGTGGTTCATGAACTTCTCCAAATAGTTTTTGAGTAAGGAGTTTACTTAAAAAGATTTCACTGTCAAATTTAACAAGGGAGGCAAAACCTGGAATAAAAAATTGTTGCCGAAACTATGATACTGCTTGAGCCGTCTGAGGACAGGTGGTCAGAGGTGCCGACGCAGATTCGCTGACGCTGGCGTGGAGGCCCACGGACCCCGTCCCACGGGCTCCCTGCTCTCCTGAAATCACCTTCGCTTGAACGGGTTTATGAGGCGACTCTGACAACAAAATATAAAACTCGTCCTTACCTTTAAAATTTTCTCCAGTTGTAAAGTCCTTTGTAAACGCCTTGAAATACTAAGAGAAAAAACACAGAACAAGTAATAAACAACCAGACCTGGTGTCTGCATATTTAATCTCGTTTTTTTAAAAGATTTTTTAAAAATTTATTTGACAGAGATCACAAGCAGGCAGAGAGGCAGGCAGAGAGAGAGGAGGAAGCAGGTTCCCCGCTGAGCAGAGAGCCTGACGTGGGGCTCGATCCCAGGACCCTGAGATCATGACCTGAGCTGAAGGCAGACGCTTAACCTGCTGAGCCCGAGGCACCCCTGTGCAAATGTTTAATCTTGAAGCAAGAAAATGACCATCGTCTTAAAAGAGCTTGAGTTAATCTGCTCCAGCAAGTTCCTGTTAACTGAGAAGGAGCCGCACGTTTCCATGCACGCCGGCAGCCATCCGTGTTTCCAGGCAGACGCGTCGGGGCTCCGTGATGTACACTCTCTGACCCAGCAGGGCCAGAAGCCAGGCCGTGCAGCCAGCGCTTTCCCTGACTCCCAGCACCAACGTGCATCCCACTGGCCGGCTCCGACCTTCATGGCGGGTGACAGATGCCACAGGACATCTCGGGGCAGAAGAAAAGAAACTCTTCAAGTTAAAAACCTTCTTCGCTAGAAGAGATGCGGAAGAGGGTGAGAACTGCAAACCGGGGGAAGAGCCTCTCCGTTCTCGCAATTGAAAGAAAGGTCAGCGTCGAGAACGTGCCCAGGACTCCTGCCGATCAGTCACAAAAGCTGCACACGGAAGGAGCAGCTGCAGGACACAGCGCCCGTGAACAGAGGACGCAGCAGCGGTCACACAGGGAGGCGTTCTCAGGACTCCGGAGCCACCGCCGAGGGTGAGGGAGCTCTCGGCAGCCCTGTTCAGCGCGAGACCGAAGGCCTGGGGCTCACAGCCAGCACAGCACCCTGCGTGTGCAGCTAAAACACAATCAAACTCACACAGGGAAGGCGAGGGTGAGGCCGCGAAGCTCTGGAGGAGCGTCCCTAGGGGCGGAGGCACGGCTACCACTGAGCCCAGCCACGGGAGCTGCAGGACAGCACCGGGCCCCAGGCCACACGGAGCACAGGGTTTTGGGGCTGGAAGACTGAGGGCCTCCAAGCTTCCTCAGAGGCCGCATGTTTTCTGGGATGTAAATACCGTCCCGATGCACCCATGCTCCCAAGCGGGACTGCAGCGCGCACACACGTGCACATGGCCCCTGCACGTGCACCTTCGGAACCTTCTCAACAGATCTGTTTACTCTCGGCCTCCCCGTGGAAGAAAAGGGTAAAATCGGGGCACCTGGGTGGCTCAGTCATTAAGCCTCTGTCTTCGGCTCAGGTCATATCCCAGGGTCCTGGGATCGAGCCCCACATTGGGCTCCCTGCTCAGCGGGGAGCCTGCTTCTCCCTCTCCCGCTCCCCCTGTTTGGGTTCCCTCTCTCGCTGTGTCTGTCAAATAAATAAAATCTTAAAAAAAAGAACACAGTAAAACCTGCCTGTAGGGCCACCTGAAAGCCACCTGCCAGTGTTGCTCTGACAACATGACCCACCACATACATGGTGCGCCGGAGGGCCCCGAGCCTGACACGGGCCACACGGGCAGAGAAGCAGGGAGGACAGACCTGACCTGGGGAGCCCACAGCGGCTCCTTAGCATGGCCATGCCCACCGGGTCTGTGGGCTGCAGACCCCACCCTCCTCTGCTACTGCTACAGCCCCCCACAACACATACAGCCTGAGAGGGTGGAACGCCAGGGGTGACCCTGTGCAAACGAGTTCCTGCCAAGTCCCAAGTGACACCCCCCCACATGCCGGGTGCAGGAGTTACACACGCAGTCGATCTCGTGGGCAGGTGCCCCTCGGGCGGAGCGGGAGGAGGGCCAGGGTGGGAGAAGCGCTGGCCGCGGGACAGGCAGGGTGCTCACCCGGAAGGTGGGGTAGAAGTGGATGTCATAGGCTCGGCACACCTCGTAGTTCTCCTCCTCCCCGCAGTCCAGAGCGGCAACGCGGATGGCAGCAGACCAGTCTGAAAAGCAGGAGCGTGACCTTCAGTGTGGGTGTGCGCCCGCATCCACACGGCCCACTGGCCCACGCCCCACCTCAGGTCCTGGATCTAGCCCTCACGCGCCCAGAGCATTCCTGCGTCAGGCTGGAGGGGAGAACACAGCCTCCCCGGGCTGCAGGGCTCTCCCATCGCGGACAACACAGCCAACGGACTTCTGCCCAGTGTGCAAGCCGCCCCGCTCCCACCCGAGCACGGCTCTGCCGGACGGAAGCTGGCGGGTGCTGGCCTTCCCCAGGGGCCGCCGAGAGCGCCTGCAGGCGGAGAGGCCCGGCCGCGCGTGCTTAGCGACGACACTCCCGGGCACTCGTGCAAATGAGAACCTGTGGCCGCGGCGTCTGAGCCACGTTCTTTCTGGGAAGCGACTTCTACTTCCCGTGGACGCCTCCCCCAGACCCTCGAAAGCTGGCGCCGGTCCTAAGAGTAGAACAGGTGCAGTTTTACACATATATTTTGCTTATCTTTAAAGACTTTCTCATGGGAATGTTGCCACATGTGAGTACCACAAGGTCTCCGGCTAGGCGGCCCCCTCCCTCCAAACACGCTTCCACTCAACAGCCCCGCCACCCGGTCACACCCAGCAGTGGCCGCGGTCACACTGAGTCTCTCTCACACACACACTCTCTCTCGCTCTCTCCCACCTCAGGATTCAACCTCTCCTTAAGTTTCACTGGTCAGGAGGCTGTGACTGACTGTGTGTCTTTCCATCTACAGCCCTGTGCCCCACGCACTTCCTGTCGAAGACCTCGGGTCCCCCCAACATCAGGGCTGGGCTGACCGCACGTCTCTGCTTATCTCCCAGAGCCCGCGTGCACCTGCGTGGAGACTCGAGTCTGAGCCTCTGGGGAGATGGCTTCCCAGCTGGCCCTGTGGGTGGGTGACCTCTGGCTCCCTCCCTTCCTCCCTTCTTACTGACAGACCGCCCTCCCCTCCCCCGAATGTAGGCAGCGTGTCATCTCACCCTCCCCCCCGATCAGGGACGGGCAGGACACCTGTGCACAGAGGGGCCTAGCTCACGGCAGACCCGAGGCGCGGTGTGCACAGGGAGACAAGTGCTTGGCTTGGCCCTGTGGTTGCCAGTCTCAAAGGCACGGCTTCCCCAGTATCCTCCAAAAAGTGAGATTCTCTCTTTAAAAAGATTTGATCCCTCCCACGAGGATGTCCCAGTTAACGCTGCCAGACACCTCCCGGCTCCTTAGGGGCAGCCCGAGGAAGCAGGACACGGAGTGTGGCGGTCTGCAGACACCGCAGCAGGACGCTCCCCAGGCGGGGCGCTCCCAGCGGGACCCAGGCGCTCCAGGGACACTGCCCATGGGGCCACCAGGGGCGGTGGGCGGGTCCACTCCTGGTCCCCTGCAGCTAAGGGAGTGCCACGTGGGGGCTCCCACAGGTCCCGCACAGACTTCGAGGAGGCCCCGTACTGCCGGGCGTGCTGACGGGGCACCGCCGGGCTAATGCCGTCATCTGGTTAACAATCACGTCGCACAGGTCTGCCCGGGGCCTGGCTGCGATCTTGAACTTCAGAGGCTGCAACGAACACGGGCCTGGGAGGAGAGAAGGCACCAGACATGACCAGATCCCGCACCACACGAGCAGTTCTGGACGTGGCCAAGTCCGTAGCTTCCCAGTTTCCCAACTAAGGCACCACTTGTGCTAAACTACTCGCCTCCCTCCTCCGTCCTCATGAAGCCAGTGACCAGTGTCCACGCCGTGGGAAGACCCACCGCCGGCTTTCACCACCGAGGACCGAACACTGTCCCGCTCATGTTGCTTCCCGAAACCAAGTCCTGTCCCGAGGCCACTTCAGAGGGCTCCAGGCAAGAATCACAGAACCTTCGGGAACCGCAAGTCACATCTTTCCGGAGTCTCGGATTACATAGAACTAAGGAAGGACAGTTAATACTCGCATCCAATTAGGGCAGCAGATGGCCCAGAGCGGGCAGCTCGGTGCGGTGCCAGCAGTGCCCTCCACCGCGGCGCCCCCCCGCATGCCGCCCCCTCCACCGTGGCGGCCCCCACCTGCACACGGAGCCCTCCGGGGCGGTGGCCTCCACCTGCCACACGGTGCTCTCGTCGGCGGGCTCCATCCTGCATGCTGCCTCCTGCATGCAGCTGCCTCCGCCCTCCATACGCACCCACATTGCCCTGCTGGGGGGCCTCCCCCAGCCTGTCATCCTCGCTTCTCTTCCCATTCATCTTGCCAAAACGCCTCCTGTCTGCCTCCTCGTCCCTGCCTCACAAGCGCAGGGTTTCACGGTTTCCTGGGAATTTCCATGACACGCTGTCATTTCATGCTTAAAAACGTAAAAGCACCCACTGCCCGGAAAGAGCGTGTGAGAAAATGAAGGCCTGCCCCGAGGGCTAACCCTGAGCGTCTGGTAGAACCGCGATGAGTAATCCAGCCGGAATTCTCCGGAAGCGGAGAGCAGCGGAAGGAACCACTCCTCCCCGTCCGCGACGGCGCAGTTTCCGCGGTGGGACCCGGTCTGACTTCCTTGTCCTCCGAGTCTTACTAAGCACGTTTCACACAAAAGCGAATGCCCCCCACCCAGTCTGCAGGGGGCCGGCGGACACGGAGTCCTGTGGCTACTCGTGCTGTGCTCCGTTCCCACCTGCCGGAGTTCCCAGTGTAGAGAGGCTCCAAAGAGCACCCCACGAAGCAGCCCCGGGTCCTGACGCTGCACGTGACGATGATGCTGAGTGGAACCCAACCCAACGCCACAGCAGCACCAGCCACACTGCAATAGCCCTCCTGAGTCTAACAGGGCACGGAGACAGCGGGAACATGCTGGCTTCCCCCGCGGAGGTAAGAACGGCTGTCAGTCCCCGTGAACACCCTGGTAACCCCGAAGGCAGGATCGCGTGCTGCTGTGCCCTGAGAACTAGCGGCTGTCCGGCCTCAGGCTCAGCCCGCAGCCCCAGATGAGAGGAAGGGCTGGAAAGCGGCCACTGGTCCCTGCGTCCCTCTGCAGCCGCCCCCCTACCGCGACTCAGCAGTGCCATCCGGGTGCCCAGCTCTGAGCACACGCAGGATAAAGTCTGTGTCCCCGGGCAGCGGCCAGCAGCCAGGCTCCTGTACTTCCTCCAAACCGGCCGCGCTGACTGGGCTGCTCTTTTTCCAGGCTGACCTCCCTGGGGCCCCAACATCTGCCAGCTGTTCCCACCTCCTGCGCTTCCATGATAAGAAAAAACATTCTGACCGAGACTGAACTGTGATTCTTCAAATCCTAACCTTAGCTGGAAAGGACCCCGGAGGGTTGCCTAGCCCTCAGCAAGGCATGTATGTCTGTAGGCAAGATCACTTTCTGGGTGTCCTCAGAACCTTCCAGATTCTGCACATTTCTGCCATTTCATCAGCTGACTTGTACCCTCATCTCTTCCTCATTCATTCTTCCCCTCAAGCCACAGACAGGTCCAAGCGCACTCCTGCCCCAGGACCTTTGCACCTGCTCTTTCTTGGGGGAACACGCTTTCCTGCAACTTGTACTTGCTGCCTTATTCATCGATTTCAACACAAATGTCACCTCCACAGAAAGGCCTGCCCTGACTTTCTGCCCAGGCACAGTTAAAATGGCAAGAAGAGCTCCCCACCAGTCTTGCATCCAAAACAAAGTCAACTACACCGTATTTTACAAGCTTTCTTACCAAGCCACCACCTACCGAAGTCTGCCGGGTCAAAGAGGCGGGATGTTACAGCGGAGTGTCAGAGAGATTAAGGAATCTGCCTGGGGTTCACAATCCGCTTGGTGGCACCACTGTCACCTGCCGTCACAGGCACGCGGAGCACACGCAACACGAGTGTGCCGACTGACATATTCTCAAGGTTCTGCTCTCCCTTTATCCTACCAGCTCCACACGAAGACCCTCCCTCCTTCAAACCCCCCCCCCCCCGCCATGCGGCACACGCGTACTCCTCTGAACCGCACATGGTCACATGTGGAATGAATCACCCACGTCCTCAACGAGCCTCTGCACAGTGTCTCCTCGAGAAACACACAGAAAACCAGTTCTTTGGAAAAACCACCTATCCTTGTATTGCCAGCATATTTTCTACCATCCCTCCACCAGACCACGGCCCTCCGTGCACGGGCAGGAGCTGTGTCCGCTCCGCGGGGAGCCCCGCTCCGAGTCGCAGGTGCAGCCGAGCAGCCGGCGCCCCGCGCAGCAACACGGCAGAGGGGTTGCTTCCCATTCCCGGTGCCCCCAGGGCTCGACCCGACCCCCAAGAGCCAAACTGCTCTGCAAGGGCGGCCACGTCACCGCCTGCATCTCGTGCAGGACTCCACAATCTAAAACGCTCTGACCCACGGCAGCCCAGCTCAGCTCTGGTGCCCACGACTGTGACGTGACTTTACAGGCAAGAGAGCCGGCGCCTAGGCCCCACAGGCTAAATGAGGGGCACCCAGTGCCGCCTCCCTTGCCCGGGCCTCGGGGCTGCCCCAGCCCCGAGCTGGGCCATCCTGAGTTTGAGGACAGTAACCAGGAAACTGTCGCTTGGCGTCACAAAAGCGCCAGGTGGCTGATGGTCCTCACCTCCTCTGCCCCTTCCTCCCCGTGACACTCGTGACACCGCTTCCACCTGAGCATGGCTGTTCCTACTCATCCCAACGCAGGGCGAGCGGCACACGACAGGCCGATCCCGCTCTGCCAGCGCAGTGCTGACGACGCGCCACCCCAGGGACATGGGGGGCGAGAAGGGGGATTCTTCTCTGCCTGACAAAGGGGAGGCCTGCGTGCAGAAGCAGGAGACGTCGCCAAGGCAGGCTGTGCTGGCGATGGGCACCAGCAGGGGCCTGGGAGCCGTCCGGGGTGGAGGCTGCCTCTACCTGCCACACTCCACGCAGATGGCAGCAAGCTGGGACCAGGTATGGCCCCAAGAGGACCCTGATGGCTCCCAAGGAGCAAGGCCATTCTCAACCGGCCACACAGTCAGGACAGGCCCCCCTCTCGCCTTGCTGCGTTTCACCTCACACCGCCAACAGCCACATGACACACGTCCTTCTTCTGCGGTCACGCCCTAACATGTCCTGGCCTCTGCCCCTTTAATTAGTTCACTCCCATCAGGCTTCCAGGTGTCCCTGGAGTGGCCTGTCCTATCCCCGTACCAGCAGGCCCATCTGGAGCAGACAGAGGGCAGGCGGTGCCAGATGGCACCAGGACACCCATCAGGTGGACCGTGCAGCCCACATCCTGCTCCGCCTCTTACCGGGTCTGGAGAACCTGCGCAGCCTCGCGGGCACAACACAGAAGCCAGATAACACCTCCCTCCAAGGGGGTGTGAGGACAGGTGGGCTGACAGCCCTGCGCAGGGCACGGCTGCTTGGCATCTGCTGCTAGAATGTGTCCTGAGCACTCACCACAGCCAATGAGGTGGCAGGGGACACCGCACTCACGCAGGCCAATGGCAAACTCCCAGTGACCCTGGGAACTGCCGTCCTCACAGACGCTGGCGACTGACCAGGGTCCCAGAGGCAGGGACGGAAGGGGAGAGGCTAGCAGGCAGCTTGGGTGGGGGGTGGCCAGCATGAGTGGCTCCAGAGTCAGGGGCTGGGCCAGTCCTGTGAGGGTGCGGGTCTCGGGAGGGACTCACACACTTCAGGGGGAGGAGTGACATCACTCTGACCAGCAGCGTGGGGTCCTGGTGGCACAGAGACTGCAGACTGGTTGCCGCCTCCCATCTTGGCACCCAGGAGTACGGGGCGAGGTGGCCCTCCCTGGGCGCCGGCAGCTGTGCTGAGCGAGGTCGGGACAGTTCCTCTTCAGCCAGTGCCCAGCCCAGCACCGGGATTCTGGGTAGACAGTGTCCTGACCCACCCTGTACCCCTAGGCAGGTCCAATGTTCACATGTGGCCACCCCTGTCGGGCCCCCCAGACTCTGGCTGAACTGGGCACAGGTCATCGGCACCGGAGCAATTACCCTCTAAAGTCCCCGGGGTTAGGGCCAGGGTGCAGGGCGGCTGACCCATTGGACGTGGAGCCTGAGCCCTCCCCGCACGCCGCACCCAGCCCACGCGGCGTGCATCCCCTCCCTACTTGCTGTCCCCACTAGGCTGTCGCAGGCACAACCTCCCAAAAGACAACAGAACGAGGTCCCTTGGTCCTGCCCCGCTCTGCCCCCTGGAAGCGGGGAGCCAGCGCTCCGCTCAGGGGCGCCGCCTGCCTTCCCAGGCGAGGAGGAGTCGGGGCTGCTGGGCTCGGGGGATGTGCAAGGTCTGGGAGGCAGATGCGGCCACGGGGAAACTAGAGGTCGCCCAGACTGCAGTCACCAGCCTCCGAAGTCCTCCAAAATTTCCCAGGCACCCAGGAGGTGGACCCTGCCTTTTGAAATAGGGCACAACTGCTGATGGCTTAAAAATGAAAAAGATAAAAGAAAACCTCGGTTTCCCTGGATTTTAACCACTGCTTGTCCTCATCCCGCGGTGAAAGGGCCAGAGGTGCAGCGTCACCCAGGGAGTGTAGGCGCTCGGGATGCCGACTGCTGACCAACCGCCCCACGGGGGCTCCGAGGAAACTTTGCGCCCAGGAGACCCCCCTCTGCCGCCTCTGGGAAACCAGACACTTGGTAACTTCGGCAGTGTGAGGGCTCCAGACCCTGCATCCATGCGTGGCGAGTGTCAGGGCCCGATTTCCAAGCAGAGGCATGACTCGTACGAACACAGGACAAATGGGCACCCAAGGTGCTCCCGGACTGAGCGCTGAAGGAGCAGGGGAGGGGCACGTGGACGGAGCACCGGGCCTGCCAGGAACTGCCGGCTCGGAGACACAGCAGGCTAGCGCCCAGCAGGGCAGGAAGCCCCCAACTGCTGGGTTCCCCTTTCCACAGGACAGGACTCTGTTCCTCCATCAGATGAGGTGGGTGAGTCAGGGCCCTTAACCAAGAGTGAGCACGCCGTGTCCAACACTGGAACGTCCCTCAGAAGACTAGCCCCAGGGGGAGCCCGTGACACGAGGCTCGATGACATGGAGAGGACACGCCAGCCCTCTTTTTTCATAGTTCCAGGTTTCAAATAATGTTTCATAACAGCAGGATATAGAAGAAAACTAGCCCAGAGGCACCTGGATGGCTCAGTGGGTTAAAGCCTCTGCCTTCGGCTCAGGTCATGATCTCAGGTTCCTGGGATCGAGCCCCGCATCGGGCTCTCTGCTCAGAGCGGAGCCTGCTTCCCTCTCACTGTCTGCCTGCCTCTCTGCCTACTTGTGATCTCGGTCTGTCAAATAAATAAATAAACTCTTTAAAAAAAAAAAAAAAAAAAAAAAAGAAAGAAAGAAAGAAAAGAAAACTAGCCCAGTGTGGAAAGTGGCCCAGGGCAGGGACATGGGGTATGCCCTTGAAATACACGCGGGAAATCCCCAAGCCTGCTGTACTCCCCAGAGGGAAGACGTCCCACTTGGTGAGCTTTGACCAAAACTCATGGATCCAAAAACACTGCCTAGAACACAGTCCTTCTTCCTGTCCACAAACTACAAAGGGTCAACGCCAAGACCCTGCCTGCGGCGGAAAGACAAGTGTCCCCGCCCCCGGGGTTCTTCCGCCAGAATCTGCTGCCCCAGGTCGGTCAATGCCCCCTGGAGGCGGCTGGCGCTGGTAGGGCAGGCTCACCCCGCCCGTCACTCCTGGCCCTCGGTTCTCCAGGCCAGCCGCATTTTTAAGCCGAGAAACCGGATCATATAACCGCCTACTTAAAGCTGCTCCTCCTTCCTGCAGTCCGTCCAGCCTACAAGCCTGGAGCCATAGGTCCCGCTGGCTGCCTGACCCACTGGAACCTCCCCCGGTTCGCCACCGGACAGCCGTGGTGGCCCCTTGCAGTCCTCGGATGCCCGTGGTCCTGCCCGTCTCGGGGCCGTGGCACACCGGCTGTGGCGCGCCCCTCATGTTCTGAGTGTCACATGCCACCCGACGCCTTCCACCGCCACCTAGTGCCCACGCAATCTTCCCGTTTACTCTCCTAGGACTCATGACCTTCCATTAGCCTCATTTTGTGTTTCTGTTCACTGTCCCATCCCCTCAGGCACAAGGCTCCACTTGGATCTGCGCTGTCTTGTTCACAGTTTCTCGCACCCCAGGGCCACACAGAACATACTCAGGACAAGTTCCAACACGCAGGACTGACGCAGGGCAGACATCAGACTCTACTTCCATAGGGAGCACGCAGAAGCATGGACGGGGCGAGGACAGTGCCACGGGCCAGCGCACAGAGGCTGTTGGGACACCGGTCCTCAAGCACTCCGCAGAACTAAGCCGGCTGACCAGCCCGCCCGCCTGAACCCGGCCGCTGAGCGGAGGGGAGGGCTGACACCTCACCAGGCCTTTGTCCGTCTGGGAAAGGAAGCCTGCCTGCGCTGGGCGGGAAGGCTGGCGAGGAAAGCAGCAGAGGGAGAATTTCGGTTTACGCGCTGGCAGATGGAGGCATTCATGCAAACACAAAAGAGACAGTCTATTTTATCAAGTAAAATGCAAACTATTTCAAAGGTCTAGCTTCGGGGTACTTGCCTCATTCAACTCATACCCTCCCCACCTCCTGCCTTTCCCACCTGTCTAGACCCCACCATACAAAGGACAGAAACACTCTAAACTGAATGCAAACCGCTTGGTTGACAAAATGTCAGGCCACCCCAACCAGACGGGGGGAGGGCACCAGCTGGGAGGCCCTGCGGCCTCCAGGGGCACCCAGAGGAGTCTGCAAGCCACGCTCCACGCTGCTCTCAGGCCTGCCCACTTTCAGTACCACAGGCTGAAAACCTATCTGTCAAAGACGTAAGCTTCTGTGTAACAGCAAACTGAAATTTATTTCATGTTTACCCTTCAAGTAACTCTATTCTTAACTTACAGGATTGAACCTCGTACCACTACTTGCCAAGTTCTAATAAAACGTCTCTGTAAGTCTGATTTGCAGGCAGGCATCAATCTGTCCTAGAAAACGATCACAGTATGGAGTCGTTCCCCCCTGGGGTTGGAGGGAGCAAGAGGAGGGTTGTCTGGAAGGCAGAGCCGCACTGGGCGGGGGGGTGTCTCCCTCCAGGTGAAGCCAGGGTGGTGGGGTTTGCACTTTCCAGCCACCGGAGGACACTCTTTCCCCCTGTGCAGGCCCTTTCCTGCTTCAACAAGGTCTTCTTGTTCAGGCTCAGGCTCCAAGTTCAAGAGCAAGTTTAAGCTACACAGGCCTGGGTAGGGGCGCCTGGCTGGCTTCGTTGAGTGTCCGACTTGGGATCTCAGCTCGGGTCACGATCTCAGGGTTCAAACCCTGTGCTGGGCTCCACGCTGGGCAAGGAGCTTACATTAAAAAAAAAGAAACATATGTAAGTCTGGGTAGAAATCGAGCCCACGTAGTGAGCAGCAGGTCCAGCCTGAGCCATCCAGAAGTTACTGGAGGTGGATGGAATCCGGGCACACTCTGCTCAGCGTCCTCTGGGAGCAGAGGGAGGGTCTCCGCGCTGCTCCCACCCCAGCACAGCCCAGCACAGGGGTGAAAGAGTTCCACACACAGTCCTGGGCGGCTGTTCCAGAGCCCGATGGGACACTGCCGTCCTGGCCGCAAGCCTCTCTCCTGGCAAATGGCTGAAGCCTCACAATGCTGGCCAGAGAGAGGAAAAGCCCCCATTCCCCCCACCCTGATGACCCAGTTCTCACACCTGACATCACTGAGCTTGGCAGTGCCGAGTGGTGCTCCTCTGGCCACAGGCATCACACAGTCTGGGTCTCACGGGCGTGTCTCACTCGGGGCTAACCACAGCTACCTGGGCCAGGGGTGGGGGGCACAACAGGCTTTCCTGGGGCCATAACAGGTGGATGTCACCCCCTGCCTGCCTCCCACCTTCTGTCCACCCTCTCCAGGGTCCAGGCAGACTCCCGGAAGCCTCCTGCGGCTTCCCACCTTGCACACCCCTGCAGGTGCACTGACCAGTAGCTCTTGCTGGTGTCGTCACCCCTCCCCCATCAGCCGCCACCCCTACTCTCCACCCTCTCTGCTTGGATGTGCGCCCATGGGGGACACCAAGCAGTCCTAGCTCATCTCCAACAGGCCAGCATGGGTGGGAAAACCAGACTGCGTGGTGAGGAGCTCAAGGGGGGCAAGCCAGAGTGGACTCTGGGCAGGAATGAGCACCTGCCTCATGGCCACCACGCAGAGGGAGCCATAGGTCTCGGAGCCACAGAGCCTGTCACTCAGCTGTGTGACCCTAAGAGAACGACCTCCAGGCATCACCATCCAGGACATGGGTGACACCAACAACCCCTCACAGAGCAGGGAGAAGAGGTGTGCGCTGTGACTGCCCGCCAAGTCTCTGGCTCCCCTTTGAGCCTTACCTAGGACTCCAGGGCTGTTGCAGAAAATCTGCCTGCTTCCGCAAGACAGGAGTACATGCGAGACCCACAAGCACAGAGGCTGAGGCCTTGGTGACCCTGACCCTGACAGGGACACTCTTCGGGATGAGCAAGTTTCCCTAGAGCTAGTTCAGAGACAGCTCCCGGGCGGAAAGCGGTGGGTTGCGGCACCGCAGGCGGAGCTCAGAGCTCGGGGCTAAATGATTTCCAGGAACACAGCAGGGTTCTGTTTTGCAAAGGATTTAGAACTGACAGGCCTAAGCCAGATCCACAGAAACACTGGCGACACCCAACAGTAGACCTTTTGTTTGTTAAGCCTTCTTACAAGGAAAAACACTTATTTCAAAACCTTGAAAATGTCAGTGAAGTGTTAAACTTCAACCTCTCTTTTAGAAAAACAAAGGCCCCCCTCAGCTGTTCCTGGAACTGGGAGGAGCCCCACCCCCTGCAGACCACCCCTCCTGTCCTGTCCCTTAGTCCCTTCGGAGCAAATGGCAGAGGTCCCTGAGGTAGCAATGGTGGAGGGACGCAGGGGAGACAGAGCTCCCCTGACCCCAGGCAATCTCACCGAGGAGCCAAGCCTATCCCACTTTCCAGAAGCCTTGAGATGGGGCTGGAGGAGTGGTGGATGGAAAAACCTGGCTGGGTGCTCTCCATTTTAAGAGCGGTGGTGAGAGGCCCCTGTGGTGGCCCAGGCCAAGGTCTGTGTGCCCCAGGGACCGGACAGCCGAATTCACAAGTGACTGATGGGGCCAAGCGGTGACAGGGGGAGGAAAGCCTGCATTCACATGGGGAACAATGGGCATCTGCTCCCCTGTGGGCGGCCAGGGGTGGGGAAAGGGTGCTTCTTCCCTGTGATTCCATGGGGAGTTGGCTGAAATTAGGCACAAAAAGGACCCTGTGGTAGATCAAGAGGGAAGCAAAGGCTTAGACTTAGCGCACTCCTTTCCTGAGGAATTCTTGTGTGTGGCAGACATCCACGAGGAAGAGGTCATGTGCTGTGATTCCTGGCGCTCTTGGCCATGAACCTTAACATGCAGGTGTCTCCCGAGGCCCAGCGTCCCTGAGAACAGTGATCCTGCAGACGTGGGGCTTGTGCTGACAGGAGGCTGGGCCTGGATTGGGGCCCTTGTCTTTCTAACAAGTCCCCAGGTGACCTCTCTTTGGGGATCCCAAGTGGGCCACTCCCCAGTGCCGAGGGCTCTGCCCAGGTGTTCCTGCAGCTGTCCTCACCCTCCCTCAGACCACAGCTGCTTTTCACTTCCAGCCACATCTCCCTTCCACCACAGGCCTGACTTGGACAGCGTCCAATCCTGTTAAGATAACTGTATTCAGCAAACAGCTGAGTTAATCACCCCATTAGGTATGGATTTTACCGCCCTCATTTCTAGAAGGAACCTTCCGTCCAAGCCCCATGGCCCCTTACATGCTGGTTCAACACAGAACAGTCTGCAATGTTCGAATCTGGCTCACGGCATTTCTGTTTCAGATGCCCAGTGAGTGAATCAAAATACACACAAAATAGGTGACAAATGTTTTGCCACAGACAGATACCCGCATTTGCATTTGAATTTACATGTCGCTTCTGCCACTAAAAAACAAATGACAACTGAAAAGTTCTGTTATTAAAATGCTTGTTTGTTCTCAGAGAAAAGGCTTTAAGAGAACCTTTAAGGGGCAGTCTGTCCACCTCCTAGCCTCTGACCTCGGGTCCAAACACTGGCGGCTTAAGAAAACGAGATCAGAAAACAAAGCCTTCAGAATCAAGAATCCCAACACGCAGGGACGCCCCGAGCCAGGCGGTTGGGCGCCTGCCTTTGGTTAGGGTCATGATCTCAGGGTCCTGGGATCGAGCCCCGCGTGGTCAGACTCTCTGCTCATCGGGGAGCCTGCTTCTCCTTATCTGTCTGCCCGCCTCTCTGCCTGCTTGTGATCTCTGTCAAATGAGTGAATAAAATCTGTACAAAAAAAAAAAAAAAAAAAAAGGCTCCCAACACTCCAAAGTAAGAGGAGAACACATTTTAAAGATAATCATTTGCTGGGGTGCCTGGGTGGCTCAGTGGGTTAAGCCTCTGCCTTCGGTTTGGGTCATGATCTCAGGTCCTGGGATCGAGCCCCACTTTGGCCTCTCTGCTCAGCAGGGAGCCTCCCTCCCTCCTTCTCTCTCTCTCTCTCTCTCTCTGCCTACGTGTGATCTGTCTCTGTCAAATAAACAAAATCTTAAAAATAAAATAAACAGATAATCATTTACGATTTTGCACAAAAATCTTATTTAGGCTTTTAAGTAGTGTATGAGTCTGTCCCGTGATGGAGAAGAAAATCAAAGCAGAGGAAGACGTCAGATCCAGAAACAAAAGCGCAGAAGAAAATGCAGCAATTTGCTCCGCTCCTGCCCACGGAAACGCGTAATTAGAGGTTAGCGAGCGCCAGCTGGACCGCGGCCGGCCCTCCCCGTGCGGAGGGCAGCTCCGACTCCCGGGCCAGGGAGCTCCACCTCAAAGCTCTGCCAGCTGGCGGGCGGGTGCAGCGGACGCCCCCCACCGCGCCCCAGCTGAGCCGCGCGGGGCCGGCGAGGCGCCCCGGGCCCGGCCCCCGGCGGCGGGCGAGACCGTGCGGTCCGGGGCCGGTGCGGGCTGCCCCCGCAGGCGTCCGGCGCATCCGGAGGGCTAAGCCGTCGGCCCGCTCCGAGCACCCGCCGTACGCGCCGCCGGCGGGAGAGGGTTCAAGGGCGCGCCTCACCTCGCACGTCCCCGGCCAGGGCCCGCCAGGTGGGCGCGTAGCCGATGCAGTGGCCGCACCACGAGGAGTAGAACTGCACGAGCCACGCGGCCGAGCTGTTGGCCGTGGCCTCGCGCACGCTGCCGCTGTCCAGCACCCACACGGCGTCCTCGCCCGCGCGGTACAGCCGCGCCGCGCCGCCCGCCCCGGGGCCCGCCGCCGCCGCCGCCAGCAGCACGAGCAGAGGGGGCAACCGCCGGGCTCGGGCCGCCGCCGCCGCCGCCGCCCCCGCCGGGGCCGGGGCTCCCAAGCTGCGGGCCGTCCCCGCCGCCGCCTCGGCCGCCTCGGCCGCCGCCATGTTGGGAGTGCCGCGGCGCGCCTGACCTTTCACCCTGGCAACCGGCGTCACGTGCGCCGCGCGCGCCCGGCCCCGCCCCCGAGCCCCCGGCCCCGCCCCCTGCAGGGTCGCCGGGTTTAGCGACTGAAAAGGTTTCGTGTCCGACGTGCGGGCCTCACCGCACCGTCTTCTGGCCGGAAACTTAGTCCCGAAGGGCCCCGCCTGGACTTGGGCTTCCGCTGCCCTGAGCTCGGTTTCCGGGGCATCTCAGTCTGGGCCGCGTCCCCGCCGCCGGGCAGCGCGCGCTGCGGGAGGGGAGCCGCTGACCGCCGACCGCTTCCCCCGGCCGGCCTGGGGACCTTCCCGTGTAGGGCCAAGGCGCCCGGTCCTCGCTTCCCGGGACCCGCGGCTCAGCGCTCTGTGTGCCCGCGGCCCGAGAAACGCGGGCCCGCCTGTCTGCCCCGATGTGCCCCGATGGGCCGTGCTTCCGTGGTGACCAGAGGGCTCCGCCTTGGTCCCGGGGAGCCGTGTGCTTGGAGGCAGCTGGGGGCCTTGCTGTCAAGAGCCACACGTTGACCCAAGGAGGGGGTTCCCTGCATGAGGGGATCCCCACCGCAGACCTGGAGAGCCTGGAGTAGTCGCTCAAGTCTGCAGCCATGGACCCTCCAGTGGAATGACAGGTTGGCCTGCGCCCTGGCCCACTCCGTTGAGTTGGCCGGTCAGCCTGCAGGTGCCTGGTGGGGACCGCGCACACGCGATCAGCAGTGCAGAGCGCGGACGGGTGTGGGCTGCGCACCACCACACACTTAACGGGCTTAAGGCTGCCCTTCTGCTCCCAAATACAGGTGCTGGGCGGTGCCCAACCGATGAGTTCAGTGGGCCCAAGGCCAAGGTAGCCCACAGGGCTGAAGCTATGAGAAGAAAGGAGCAGGGCCGCCGGAGGGGCTCAGTCAGTCGGGCATCTGACTCTTGGTTTGGCTCAGGTCGTGATCTCAGGGTGGTGGGCTCCGCAGTTCGGGAGTCTGCTTGAGATACTCTCTCCCTCTGCCCTTCCCCCAGCTGGTGCCTGTGCGATCCAAATAAATAAATAAATAAGTCTGTATAGGAAAGGCAGGAGCAGCATAACCAGGGCCTCTGACAGGTTCCCACTCTAGGGAGGCGCTGCGTGTAATCCCGCAGCAAAATGAAGCAAGACAGCACCTAAAGCTGTGAATGACGGAGAAAGACTAATAGTCATTACTCTTCTGGCATCGAGGAAAGGGCTGCGTTTTTCCTGAAAAGAAGCTTCAGATCTGTTAGAGGTTCATCTCCTATGGAGGGGGAGTATTCCTGACCCTTAACAGGACGTGGGCAGCAGAGCGGGCCATGCAAGTTGTGTCTCCTGGGGGAGCTCCCCGAGGTGCCTCACCTAGTGTGGAAGATGGCGGTAGCCGTCCTCAGGAGGTTGTCCTCGGGTCCGCGAGGAGATCTTTGTAACTTTTCCTAATGTCAGAGGTAGCCTGAGCAAGGGGAGCCTGGGGGACTCAGTGGTTAAGTGTCTGCCTTCAGCTCAGGTCACCATCCTGGGGTCCTGAGATCAAGCCCCGTGTCGGGCTCCCCGCTCAGCGGAGAGCCTGCTTCCACCTCTCTGTGCTCTCTCTCTCTCTGTCGATCTCTCTCAAGTAAATAAAAAAAATATATATGTAGATGGGTGACAAATGTGTCCTTAAGAGTAAGCTGTCCCTAGTAATTATCAGGATCCGGATTGTTAAGTTTAATAGATTACTCAGGGCCTCTCAGAACTTTTCTAAAAAGAGGCCTATCGCATGTGTGTTCGAAATGCTCAGCGACGCATCGAGGGGCATGTCTGGTCCTCCATCTCCCTTCCTCAGAGGCATAGGACCCCCCCCCATCGGGACAGCCCGGTTCCCAGTGGGACGTGGAAGGGTGTCAGCCTCCTCTAGAGGCTCTCCTCCTCCTCTTCCTTGTGTGGAGCCTGCCGCCCCTGCTCTCGGGCCTCCCCTCGTTCCATCTGAGGGGGGCTCAGATGGAGGCCGGAGGTTTCAAGGAGGGTCGGGGTTTCCCGTTGTCCATGGCTCGGCTCCGTAAGTCCTGGCTGCCCACACGGGTGATCCTTTTCAGAGACAGAGAGGGTCCAATTCGGGAGGAACATACTGTCTCTCCCGGGAAGATGGAAGACCCGGCTGGCTTCTACAGGGACCTCGAGAGTTGTCAAGATCAGCCGAACCTTTTCTTGTGGCCTTTTTTGTTTGCTTCAAGTCCTGGAGTGAGAACGGGTGGGAGACCGGCCCAGGGGTCCCTCCCTCCACCAGCGCTTGTTCCTGCAGTGGGAGGAGAGAGGAATGACGGGGTGCTCAGTCTCCCGTCTGTATGGGGGGAGGGTGCTTTGGTGGAGCAGCCAGGGCTACCCCGAAGGGCGGAGAGAGCCCCCACATAAATAGGAACCTCCAGACCATTTGCCTTGTTTGTTTGTTTTTACAGAACAGGTCTGAGGGCCGGATGGTGTGGTTTCTACTTCCCCCGGAAGGCAGTTTCCTCCACTTTCCGGTTGGTCCTCGGGCCAGCACCAGGGCAGAAGGCTGTCAGACGCTTCTTTCTGAGGGTCGGTTGTGACGATGCCTTCCAGGGGAGAGTGAACGGTGGAGGGCGTGTTTCCCACAGAATAAGGACTTCCTGAGGGCCCCCGGGATTGTCTGCGTCTTGAGTGGGGTCTGAACAGGCCTACCTCTGCGGCTAGGGGCAGGGGTGAGGCCTGTCGGGGTTGTAGCTTGGTGCTTGGTGCCCGTGAGCCCTTGGTTCCCCGCGCCCTCCTTCTCCTGTTTCAGCGCTAGAGCTGGCCTGTGTGCGGTCGGCCTGTCCCCACCAGGTCCTCGGGGGCATGGCCTGTGGGGCTCCCCGGAGGGAGAGGCCGACCACGGCCTCAGCAGGCAGGTGGGGTTCTGTCCTGACTTAGAGCTCCAGATGAGAGCCTGGGCTGTGTGCTCCGATCTGGGACCTCCCTCTGCAGCAGCCAGGCTTTCCCAGGGAAGGCAAATCGGGATCCCCCATTGGCCCCATTCACATCTCCTCTCAGCTACCCAGAGACTTACCGACGCTACTTACAGGAGCAAAAGGCCTCCTGCAGCAGGGGTGTGACAAGCCTTTGCCCCGCTGGTGACCGGAGGTGGGACCGTGGGCCAGAACGAGCCACAGGTGTCATCTGTGGCCCCAGAGAAGCCCCCACCTGTCACCTGGTGCAGATCTCAGGGGAAAAAAACTCAGGGTCAAAGGGATGCAGGGGAAAGCAGGGAGGAGAGGAAGCGAGGTCGGGGAGAGGAGATGGCTCCGCTCTGCACACTGCTCACTCGGGACTGCCGCCAGCGGTCCGCTGGGTCGGGTCGCCCGTCGGGTCCCCGTGTCCCTTCTACTTTGGAAGCCAGCAATGAGCAGCCTTGGCCGGGAACCCTCAGGCGCCGGGAGGGGGCGCCCCTTGCCATCGAACAGCCTCGGAGCCCCTGACCCTGGACAGAGCCAGCAGTTCCCGCTCGGGGAACAGGACGATTTGCACAGTCCGGGTCCACCAAGCCCGACCTCCGAGCCTTCAGAACAGCGGGCATGCGGGCTGACGGATTCCCGTGGTGCTCCTGCGCGCCACAGCAACGTTTGTAGGGCAGAGATGGCCTGAGAAAGGAAAGGAGAAGAAAGGAGAAAGTGCCTTTGTCGCGGTACTGCTCGGCCTCCCTGACACCCCTGATGAGCCCCCAGAGAAGTCCCCAGCGCCCAGTGGGCGTCCCCCACATCCGTGTCCGAGCGCACTGGGGGGAGGAGAGACCCAGACCAGGCGGCAGCTTCACTGAGCAGGAAGGACTCCCGCACGGGAGGGAAGGGGCTGGGGGCAGCACAGCCCTGCAGGGTCTGGTCCAGGTGCCTTAGGAGTCTTCTCTGGGCGGGGGCCACTGCTGACCGTTTTCCCCCTGGTCGGTTTAGAGACTTTTCTGTCTACGGCTGTGGCGTCCAGGACCCGGCGGGCATGGCGCCCGGTCCTCACTTCCCGGGATCCGGGCCGGCGGTTCAGCCTTCCACACTGTATTTTCAACGTTCTTTGTCTGCTTTAGGTCCCTTCATGGGTTCTTTGCCCAGTGGCTGCTTGTCCAGTTTTCGGCATATAGAGCCTGACCCGCAGATGCTTGGTACGACCTTGCTCACGCCAGCTCCCTGACGACCTATCGACTCCTCAACTCCTATCACTATGCCTTTTTGCTTACTTCAACAGGAGACCTGGTTTTTAATTGTTATTTGTAACTGTTATGCATATCCACATTTTCTCTGGACTGTGGGACTGAAACAGAGAAGAGAGGAAGTGGGTCACAGAGCAGACGTGAGTCAGTGGCAGTCACTGGCCTGGTCAGAGCCTTATGCTTCAGGCCTCTTGGCTCTTCTGCAGCCCAGGCAGAGGGAGGGCATGTGCAAAGGCCCTGAGGTAGAAGGACCAAGCATGTTGGAAGAACAGCCGGAGCAGAGTAGGCCAGGGAAGGGAGGGAACCAGAGAACCAGCGGAGAGGAGCTCTGGGTGGGCCCTTACTAGCTGGACTATAGACGAGGGCCCCAGCTCTGAAAGTCGTGTGGCCATCAGAGGATTTTGAGTAGGGATGTGGGTCTGCTCTTCTGGCTGCCATATAGGAGGGGCAAGGGGAAGCAGGAAGCCCGTGGCGGGCCATCACAGCCCCCCAAGGGATGGTGGGACTCATGGTGGCGCATGGCAGTGCCAGTGATGGGGTCGGACTTTGGGAACATCTTGAAGGTAAGACACATGGTGAATCAAACCCAGATGTAGACAGACAGGTCATGTCCTCCTACAGGGTTTTGGCCAGAGCAGCTGGAAGGAGGAAGTAGCTGCGGACTGAGCTGCTGGGGACTGGTGAAGAATGCCGGGCGGAGTCGGGGTGAGATGGAAGCCCGAGCTTGTTTCCGCATCTGAGGGAGGTGCCAGGCCACTGGTGGGCTCTGGGGGTGTGGGGCTCCGAGGGCAGGTAGGGCTGGTGCAGGTCACCACAGGAGGCCAGGAGGACAGAGGGAACAGTTTATGGAAAGGCCGAAGGAGAGAAGGAGCGATCTGTGAGGACCTGATCTATGGCTCTTCCCAGGAGACCTTCTGAGAAGGGGAGTGGAAATCTGGAAGCGGGTAGGAGGGCTGCAGGCAGGAGGGAGAGCCCCTCCCAGTAGGGAACAGGTTGGGGAGAGCCAGGGTGGGCTTAGTGGAACCCAGGGAGGGAAAGGGAAGGCGAAAGCCAGCCACTGAGGCACCCAGTCCCTACACCCCCGAATCTCCCCAGCTCAGCCCCTCTCCACAGAGGGGGCTGCACCGACGTCCTAAGGGAGCCCCTGTCTGCCTCTTGTGCTTCCATGGGTCCCTCCTCCTCTGCTGGGGCCCATGGGAGCCCCTGCTGCCCTCGGGGTGGAGCTCAGCCTCCTCTGGGCCTCCCATGCCCCCTGCCTCTGCCCTGTTCACCTATGACCAGTTAGACCTTCACCTGGGAGGCACGGCCACTAAGCCACAAGACGACAGTGGCAGAAACAGACCAGCAGGCTGGTCATCGGGCTGGCAAAGACAGGCTGGCCGGGCTCCTGCAGGCCGCCATGCACGCCTGCACCCCACTCCCAGGAGGAATTTGACCTAGGATGCTGTCTTGGCCCGTTCAGACCAGGCATTTCCTGAACGACAGACATTCGTTTCCCACAGTTCAGGAGGCTGGACATTCCAGATAGGGGTCCTCGGGTCAGCTTCCAGTGAGGCCCACTCCTGGGTTTGCGAACTGCTGGCCGCCTTCCTGCCGCGTCCCCCCGGAGCCTTTCCTCTGGGTGCCCCTGTGAACGGAGGGAGAGAGAGCTCTCTGGGGCCTCTTCTCACAGGGCCCCGGCTGCACAACCCCATCAAACCCCCACCACCTCCAGAAGCTGCTTCCCAGCACCAGCACACTGGGAGGTTAATGTTCAACATAGG
Source organism: Lontra canadensis (assembly GCF_010015895.1). NCBI lineage: Eukaryota > Metazoa > Chordata > Mammalia > Carnivora > Mustelidae > Lontra > Lontra canadensis. The sequence goes on along the minus strand of NW_022631024.1, from coordinate 18,230,584 downwards.
AATTCTGGGGAGACACCGAGAGCCGCCTGGAGGGACGGTGCCTCTCTCTTCCGCAGGTGCAAATCCCACTGTCACTGCTCTACCCCGGGACCTGCGTGTCCCCATCCAGGTGGCGAGGGAGCCAGAGTGGGGTGCTCTGGGGCAGCACTCTGGGGCAGTGGGGTACGTGCTGGCCTCACCGAACAGCCTTGGGGTTCTCCTGTTCCCTCCTTGGCCGGCAGGCGGCCAGCACCTGCTCCACCAGCCCCAGTCCCAGAGAGAACTGGCCAAACCCCCCTTCCTACTGTGGGGATTCCTTTCCCTCAGATCTCATCAGGCAGGGGGCAGGGGGTCACCTGCCACGCGGGGACAAGGCAGGCTCATGCCGCTGACCTCGTGAGCCCCGCTGGCGGCCAGTCCGCATGGGCAGGTGACACTTCACCCCAAACGGGCTGGGTGACATCGAGCCAGCTGTGGCACCCGCTTCGCCCAGCACGGAGACGCTGCACCTGGAAACGCACACGTTGAGTGTGGAGTGTAGCCAAGCTCAGAAGCACTGAAACGAGGTGTGGGGGGTGCATCTTAGAATCCAAGAAACCGGCAGCATTGCTGCTCCTGTTGGCCTTCCAGGCCCTGCTCCAAGCCCCACGCCCCCACGCCCCCACCCTGGCACCGCCCTGCCCCGAGAGAGGCGCTGCCCTACACAGGAGCGCGGGCCCCCGCGACTGTGCTGCTAAGGAAGGAACATGCGCAGCCCAGGGTGATTGTCTGACCCTCCGACAGGACGACGCGCTGCGACCACAGGCATCCAACGGTGGGGACGCCCGCACTGTGGAGCGGATACAGTGAGGGATGGTGTTTCTGTTTACAGAGGGGAAAACTGAGGCTCGGGGGCCCAGGTACTGTAGTTCAGGGCACATGGCACAAATTCGACGGTGCGGTCTCCAACCTGGGCACCCTGAGGCTCAGGAGGGGCCGGCAAAGGCGCAGCTCCTTCCCTGCTCCCAGGGCTGAGCCACGCTAGCCTGTGCGGCTGGATGGGCACGAGCCCCGGAGGGCAGAGCCGCTGAGCCTTTTCTGTGCCCCACAGACAGGGCAGGCTCTGCATGGGGCCGAGGGAGGGATCCAGCTGCAGCCCGGGCTCCAGAGCGGGCCCTGCCATCCAGCTGGTGCTTGGTGTCCCCACGGAGCTGCTCGGGAACACCATCCATTCCTCAGAAACCTTCTAGAAGGACGACTATTCCAGACCAATGCCACATGCCAGGAACAGAGCCTGGCTGGGGCGGGGGGGCGGGCGGGTTCAGTACCGTGTGTCCTCACAAGGATACCTTGAAGAGGGCCTGGACGGTGGACGTGTGGGGACAGGGTCCCTGCCACACCTCCAGGAAGAGGTGGAGAGCAGCATTTAGGACAGGCTCTGAGCGTCACAGCAGCCCCGCTGGGTCATCTTACGGCCTGGGTGGATGCGGCCGCTGGAGGGAGGGCCACGGGTGCAGGGGAGCTGCACCTGTGCCCATGATCCTGTCCTTGTGTGCCAAACCTGTCGGCACAGTTTGCAAACTCTACCACCTGCTCCCAGCTGTGCTCACGGAGACATGGGAGGGCCTGTGCTAGGGGACAAATGGTGGGGAGCAGCTTGGCATCGATGCCTGGCAGAGGGTAGGCCATGGGGACTTGCAGACCTTCTTCTGGGGCCCAGATGCTGCCTGGGGACTGGGCACGGACAGGTCTGATCTCAGCTGGATTTGCTCGGGCGCTCAGCCGACAGTTGGAGAACGTGGCCCAGGCAGACCCTGGGGGGCTACGTGCCCTGGGCACAGGACATCACCATCCAGATGGGCAATGCTGTGTTCCCCTGGGGGTGCATAGCTGCTGCTGCCCCATACCTGCCCTCCTGGCCTTCAGTGGTGGTTTTTGTTTTTTTTTTTAAGATATTATTTATTTATTTGACAGACAGAGATCACAAGTAGGCAGAGGGGGCGGGAAGCAGGCTCCCCGCTGAGCAGAGAGCCCGATGCGGGACTCGATCCCCGGACCCTGGAATCATGACCTGAGCCAAAGGCAGAGGCCTAACCCACTGAGCCACCCAGGCGCCCCTCCCGGCTGTGTTTTATAGGAATGGCTGTGTCGGCCACTCAGGGTAAGGGATCAAAAGGCCCTATAAAGCTGGTCTGGTGATTTGGGGTTTGAAGCGCTGAAGGTGCCTCCGGGGGCATTTTATGCAGAAGGGGACGGCAAAGCAGGACAGCTGAGAGAGACAGATCACTGGAAAATTAAATGTGGGCTTTAACTGAGAAATAATCATTTTCTATGAAAGAAAATGACTTCTCTGGAGGCCGGTATCAGGATTTATCGGCCCAAGAGATTGTCAGGGATTGGAGCCAAGGCGTGAGGCCCTGGCGGCCGCAGTCTCGGTGTGGAATTTTGCCGGCTCCATGGACCCGAACGCCAGAGCCGTGCCCTGCATTCGTCGGGCCGGGGGAGACTGAGGGCGTCAGAAACCTTCCCCGGGGCTGAGCTGGACAAAGTTCCCGCAGAGCACAGGGCTGTCGTGGGAGCGGGGCCGCCGGCACCGGGGAAGGTCGCTCAGGAGGGTCCGGCTGGGAGCGCAGCCACCCCACCCACGGCCGCCAGAAAGGGGGCAAATCTGCAGGCTTTTGACGCAGGAGATTTATTACCATGGTAGCCAAACGTGTGTGTGTAAGATACATAATTCCTCTCACACAGCCTCGTAAATCCAAAAGGGTCAGCAATAAATAGAGAAAAATAAAAAATTACAGCCTAATTTGTTCAGAAAACTAGAAGGAAATCAATAAAAAAGCTGTAGCTCAGAAGCCGTTTGGAAATGTGTCTACAGAGCGTGAACACCCCCACCCCGGTCCAAGCCTCTCCTGGGAGAAAGCAGGAGCGCGTGAGGTGTCTTAGCTGTGCCTCCCCGAGCCCCGAGCCAGGACGAGCCAGCCTGTGACAAAGAGGGGTCTGGCCAGCAGCCGGCCCAGACACGCGGCTGCCCGAGCTGGGGCCTGGTGGAGGGCTGCCTGGAGGAAGCAGCTTGCCAGAGCCAGAAGGTGGAGGGCACAGGCCGACCTTGGGGCTCTGCCAGGCATGGAGACGTGTCCTACCTAAACTACAAGTCACGAAGGTCTGGGTCTTCCCAGGGGTCCATAAATGCTGTCGAGGGGATGAGTTCCTCTCCGAAAGCTGGGAAGTGTGAGGCCCTGGATGGAAGGAGCCAAGGCCTGAGGGGTCAGCACCCCGCCCTCACCCCGAAGACTGCTGGTGTCCCCAAGGACTCATTCCATGGGGGACGGCCACCAGGGAACGGGCTCTTGTGTCTTCCAGAAGGTGTCCTGAGCGCTCAGGTAGGCCTGGGCCCACCTACCCCCAGAGGACAGGCCAAACTTTGGCCTGTGACCTTTGGCCCTTGAGTGGGCTACTTCTCTAATCCGCACAGCTGGGCTGGCCTACATGCAGGTCTGGGCCTCCCAGGGCCACAGAGCTGAGGGTGTGAGCCCGCACAGACGTGCCCCCTGCCCACCTCCACCCGGGCTTCCCACATCCCCAGAACGGTGCTCTCTCCCGTGGCCTTTGCGGAAGGCTCTCCGTGCTGGCGGGCGGTCAACTTGGGCTGGCGCCTGGTTCCGCCTCAGAGCTGCTCCCCTTCCCGGCTCCTCCAGAATGTTCTCTCTCGAATCCGTGACTTCCGCACCTGTCCTGGGCCAGCCAGCCTTCGGACACGCCCCGCACAACCTTTCAGCTTCCCGCCTCTTGAACTGCGCAGCAGTGACCCTTTTGGGGGCCTGATGGAAGCCGTGGACCCAAAGCCCGGAAGAACAGAGCCCACTGCACGGGATGTCACGCCAGTGCCCGGTCCCCCGCCCAGCGTCAGAGGACCACCTGCACGGCCGACGGCAGGAGGCTATTCTGAACGGCGGCTCTGCCCTCAGTGGTCCAGGCTTCCGGAGCCTCCCACACACACGGGCACGCATGGGCACAATGACACAGCAATGTCACAGGTGTGTGTCACCACGGGCCCTGCCCTGTCTCCTCAGGAGTCTCATCAGTCTTGGGGACATGCCGGGTCAGCCGTGGGGACACAGCTGCTTCTCCGTCAGAGGTCGGCCGGCTGGGCCAGCTCCGAGAGCACAGCAAGCGTGTCGCACAGGATCCTTCTGGTGAGCTGGCTGGACACCAAGTCCACCACCTCGGCTCTCTCCCCACCAGGTACATCTGCATAGGAGCCCGCGCCCAAAGCAGGATCCAGGTCACTGTTCCTGGTGCCAGACCGCCCCGTACCTCCGGCTGACAACAACATGGGCAGACCCTCCCTGACCATGAAGACCACTCTGGATGGGGTTGGGGGCTGCGCTGGCAGGCTTGGTAGCTCCCCCACAGCACCACCATCCCCCCCCCACAAGGGGGACCCTAGGCAGCAAGCTGGCTCAGACCACAGGCTGCCCACAGCCTCAGCTCCCCCATCAGAACACAATTCACCCAATTTTTCCCCAAGGCTTTCACCCTGTCTGCCCGCCCCCAGGCGGAGCCCTGACTCTTGGGGCCCCGGGAACAGTGGCTCAGGCAGGACCTCCTCAGACAAGGAGGGCAACTCCCCAGTTCTAATGGAGGCATCCTCCCCGGGGGTGCCCGGCAAGCCCCCAGGAGACATGGCGTCTTCAGGTGGGGGAGGGAAGTCTCCCGAGTGCAGGCTGTCGCCCTCACGCTCTGCTGGGAGGGTGGGAGGCCAAGGAGGGAGGCTGGTGTCCCTGTGGGTGGAGGACGGAAAGTCAGCACTGCCATAGGACAGCACATCGTCCACGGGGGACAGGATCTCGGGCAAGACCCCGCTGGCCAGGGTAGGGCAGGCTTCCTCTGGGGCAGGGGAGTGTCCCCTCCCCCTATGCCCAGGTGCCCAGCCCTCGGGTGTCTGGGCTACCAGACCACCAGGGTCCCCAGGAGGAGCCTGCGGACTCACGGGGACCTCAGGCTCAGACCAGGCCTGTTGAGGTTTCCTGTGGTTGGACAGACTCAGGTCAGTGTCCCCAGGCCCCTCTGGGCAGCCAGCCGAGGCTTGTAGAGCCCCAGTGTCTCCCCCTTCACCAAACTCCACCCCTTCGGATGCCAGGGACCCAGAGGGAGAGGAATGGGGCAGGTCTAAGTCACGGGAGGGAGAGGCTGTGGATGGGAGTGGTGGGAAGGCAGCCTCCGGTGACTCCTGTTTGCCTCTTTCTGTATTTAATCCACTGATCAGGCTCCCGCTGGTTCTGGAAGCTTCCTGCCCCTCCCCAGGGCCCAGGGAAGGAGGTACAAAGCAGGGCGCCCTGCCACCTTCCAGGTGAGCTGAGCCTCCTGCAGGGGAGTGGCGCCCTGAGCCTGGGTCAGCACCAGGGCCTGGCCCCAGCAGGTTCTCCTCATCCCAGACCTCGCTGGATGCCTCTGACAGCTCTGACCCTGACCTCTCAGAAGGGGCATCCGGGAGAGGCAGCAGCTGACCCGCCTGCACGAGGCCTCCCCTGGGCTCTGCACCCCCTGCGTCCATGGGGGAGCCACCCTGGGGACCGGTCCTGCTGCCCTCCAGCCTCTCCCAGGCCACCCGCTCCCCGCCCCGGTGGACCCCGCAGGAGTCTTGAGGTGAGAGCTCCCTAGACCAGCCAGGGTCTGCATCAGTGGGGTCCCCAGTTTCCCAGTCCGAGAGGGAGACGGAGCTCTCAGAAAGCTGCACCAGCATGGCGGACGCCTTCTGAAACTCCTGGAGAGAACAGCAGGACAGCCCGCTCAGGGAGGAGGTGGCACGGGACCCAGCACAGGTCCGGGGAGCTGACTCAGACTCAGACTCGGGGCCCAGCCCCAGGGGGCTGCCCGCACACGGGCTGGAGGGCGCAGGAGCTGCAGAGAGAGGGGCGTTTGGGGGTGAGGCCCACAGTCCTTATGCTGTGTCACCCCTGTGGGGCACAGGCGGGCCGCAGCCCACAAGCCACGGGCCCCAAGCCAGTGGCCCAAAACCAGAAACGCCCTGACAGGCAGAAGAAATGTCCACAGCGCCCGCGTGGCTGAGCCCCCCACTCTCCGCCCACCCACGTGGGAGGGAGTCACGTCTGGGCGGGTCTGGCCTGGGAGCTGCTGTGTGCGAGGCGGGGAGGCTGCACCCGCGCTGGCCGGCTTCCTTGAGGCCCGGACGCTCTGGACAGGGGTCTCCCTCGCCTGCCCTACAAGGGCCCGTGTCCAGAGGGTGGGGGCAGGCAGGGCTCCCTTGTGGGGCTCTGGGAGAAACCTGGCTCTGACTGAGAAGCTGGTCTTGGACGACCCCGAAGTGGGGATTCCTTGTCCCTTGTGCAGGGTGGGGCCTTTGTGGGGGGGTCACCTGGAGCAGCAGTCCACGGGGCGGCTTCCGGCCGAGAGAAGGGGTCGTGGGGGTCCTCCTGCCAACAGGCCTCCATCCTGCAGGCACAGTTTTGGGGGTGTCCCGGGGGCTCCCCGGAGAAGGTCCCATCCCGCCAGCCTCCTCCTCAAGGCTCAGGGCCTCTGCGGGACCTTCAACTACCCCATGAGCTTGACAGCCGGCCTGCCAGGCATCTGCCCCCTTCCTATTGGGCACTCCCCGGGTGGGGGCAAGGGGCCCTGTGTTTACGGGTTCTGGCCTGTCCCTGCAGCGTCAGGTCTCTGGGGGGTTGCCATCTGAGAAGCTCAGAGGCACGTGTTCCCCAGAAGGGCCCCTCCTACCGCCCCTACCACCGGACCTGGGGCTGATTCGCCAGCGGACGTCTTTGTTTCCACAGAGGGGGTCAGGCTCCGGACAGCACGGGGAGGGCTGGGGGTGCCCAGGGGGCCCAGGCCAGGACGAGGGGTGCCCGGAGGGAATGAGGTTCTCTGGAGGAGAGGACAGGCATCTCCATGCCCCGGGTCCCGACTCCTGCCTGAGAGTCCCGCCGGCCCAAGGCAGCCCTGCAAACCGCACACCTCTGTCCCCCTGACGCCCGGCTTTCCATCTGGTGGGGCTCCTCCTTGGGGCTGTCGGCAAAATCCAGCTCTGGTGCCGACCCTGCTGGGCTTATGCTGCCTTCAGCCGCCTGCTGGGAGCATGTTGGAGAGAGACCGCCCCCAGGGCATGGCATCGGTGCTGGCCCCTTAGCGGTGGATCCCCCCCAGCATGCTCCTGTGACTAAGGGAATGAACAAAGACCGTCCCCTTAAAGATGACCCTGGAGACCCCCACTTACCAGATACCCCCCGGGCTCCAAACACCCCCTCAATGGACGAATCCACCTGGGAAGGGCCAAACAGGCCCCAAACATCCACGCCCTCATCTGGTGGACAGGGTGACCCGTCCCATCCAAAGCCACACAGTAGAGCCCGACCAAGCAAGGCCAGGCCCCCACCCTGCCCACAGAGGGTGCAGGGCCAAGCCTCGACTCACGCCGGCTTCTGGGGGGCTGCAGGGACTCCTTCCGCCCAGGGAGTGCTGGCCCTGGGGTTTCTGCCCACGGCGTTCCGTCAGAGGCTGTGTTCTCTCCATCGACGACAAAGGGCGGGGGTTGGCCGGGGGGTCTCCTGTGAGCAAAGGGACCGTGAGCACTGATGGGCGCAGAAGGCAGGGAGTGGACGGCACGGTGTCCAGGAATTCTGAAGCCACGTGGAACAATCAGCCTCAGAAAATGGGCCCACCCTTGACCTGGCCTCCCGTCCTATAGAGGGGGAGACTGAGGACAGGGAGAAGCAGCCCTCGCCCACCCCCCTGCCCGGAAATGGTGGTGGAGGTGTGTGTAGGGGACCCTCCTGCCGGCAGGCCCCCTGCACCCAGACATGGAGGGAGTGGTGGAGGACGGCCCTGTCGCACAGCTCGGGCGAGGCTCGCCAGGATGCAGGTCTGTCTGGTGCTGCCCCAAGTGGCCAGGGCCCCCTGGACAGAGTGACCGTCAGTCCTCGGCCACTGCTGCCTTATCTGGTTACCTTGGTCCACAGGGATCTGGCTCTCTACCAGCCGGCCCCCAGCGTCAGGCCAACCACTGGCCACAGGCATGTCCTCTCCCCACACAGGTCTTGGAGGCGGTCGGTGACTGTTCGCAGCTGAAGTGGCCTCGGGGTGTGTCCTGTCCTCCTGCCCAGTGGGAAGGCTACAAGGCAGTGAGTGCAGAGGGTCTGTGACTGCCTGTCAGGGCTGTGCCCTCCCCAGGCGACGAGTCCTGACCGGGACACTCCACAAGCAGGACAGCATGTGTTGTGGACACAGGGCACAGTTGTGGACAGTGGCTGAGTGGTCAGCACACGGGTGAGGGAAGACAGGGCCTGGGCCCTGCCCACCAGGCCGTTGCCCCCAGATGGGGCCATGGCTGGGGCCTAACAGGGCATAGGCATGGTTCTGCGGCGTGATGGGAGGGAGGCATCTGTCCCCAGCACAGGGGAGACCGGCCACTGGGCTCCCCTGTGCTCTGGGAGGCCCAGATGCCACACATTCAGACCCGCTGCCGTGCTCGGGGCACATGGACGGACATCAAGAGCCCCCCTCCCCCATCGTCACAGCCTCAAGGAGGCGGCTGGGGGCAAGGGCCTGGCGTGAAGGTCAGTGCTGGTGGGGAGCCCGGCTGGGCCACAGCTGCCTCTCTCTCAGGCTCGGCCTGCCTTGTTTCTCCTCCCTCTCTCCCGAGGCGCACACTACAACCAGGTACAGCTTGCTGCCCTCCCCTGGCCGGAGTCTCCCCGCAGTGGGGTCACACCCACATCGGGGATGTGAACAGGGAGTGGGGTCCCAGGGCCATCCTAAAGCCTGTAATCTTGGGCCTTGAAGGAGGGGACCACTCAGGGACTGGAGCTCTGCCTTCTCTGGGACAAGGCCTGGGAGGCAGCTGTCCACTCTGGGGTGTCCCGGACGTAGGCCCCTGCCTGGCCCCAGGAGCAAGGACGCTGAGCACAGAGCAAGGGGGCTGCGCCTGAGCCCATCACCCACCCCTCAGCACTGCCTTGGGGACAGGACCGGCTAAATAACCTGGAATGGGAGCCCCCTCGTCCTTTAAAGGCTTATCATCCTGTCCACCCCCTCGCCACACCCAGGGTCTCAGGCCAGGAGCCGGGGGGTGGGGCCCTAGCTCAAGGGTGCACCTGGGCCCTCACCCAGCCCCAGCCCTGCTTGAGCTCCTCTTGCTGGAGCCAAGAAAACAGGTTCCTGTTCTCTGCGTGGCCTGACCTCCCGCAAAAAATCAAAGGTCTTTCTTAGTGAGGGAGGAAGTGGTTATGAGAAATTTGAGATTTTTCCTTCTGTGTACACAGCTTTTCTGTTCCCTAACTTTCCGATGGGGACTAGTGCCTCGCTGGTGTCATGAGAAATCAAGCGAGGCCTCGCCCCCTCGGAGGAGGGCTGGTCCCCGCAGTACCCAGGCCTACCCACAGCCTGTGCACACGGCCCCACCCACCCAGCCTTCCCAACCCGGCTCCCTGGGACCCAGAGGGTACAGTGGGCCTGGAAGCGTCTTTCGAGATCCCCGGGCCTGGCCATCGAAGGCAACGTGAAGGGTAGATCAGTCCATGCTGAGATTTATTTGCAAAGCCCTCACGGGGAAGGCAAGCGGGGCTTGTGGCCAGGCAGCTGAGTGGGCCAGGACCCCCTTGCGTGGAAGAGGCAGGCAAAGGGTCCTGCCACGTGGGCAGAGGGCCGCTGGAGGCAGGCAGGCGGGGGTCCCTGTGAAGGCCGCTCCTGGTGGGGGTGGCGAGCCCTTCCCGGGGTAGGGGCTGCCTCCTGTGTCCTCTCCCCCAGCTTGCTGGGATTAGAGTCTGGCTGGTGGGCCGACAGCCCTGGGGCCATTTTATTAAGGCAGAAGGGAAGGGATGTAGGACAGTCGTGATGGGAAAAGCAGCTCGCTCTCTCCCACAGGGCTCTGTGTCGGGGTCCTGGTCATCGGACCCCCCCCACCCTCTCAGGGCAGCGCCCCTCTCATCGGCCAGGAGAGGCCCTTTTGCTGCAAAACGAGGCCAGCAGCCACGTGGCCAGTCCTGTGAGAGAAGGCCCAGCCGTCACAGCTGGTAGGAAAGCCCTGAGCCAGCCTTGGAGGAGGCTCCTGGCTGCTAGAGGGGCACACAGGGGCCACCTGCTGCCCCCAGCAAAGCCTGTCTAGTTGTTTTGTCTCCCTGCACCCCACGTAGCCAAGGGATAGTGGCAGCCCTGTCCCCTTTCACAGATGAGGAGACAGGCTCAGAGAAGGGAGGGCACCCCAGGGCCACACTCTAGCCAGCAGCCCAGCTAGGAGTGAGCCAGCGCTGTGCTCCTCTGCTGTGTTCCTCCCACTGGACCCCAGGGCCGCGCTGGCCTCTGCCCACATCCCCATGGGCCAGCCAGCTGGAGCAGGGTCCCCTCGGGGTCCCCAGGGCCACCCCCTCCCCAACCAGCAAGGCTGAGACGTGCAGGGCCCAGCAGCCATGAGCACCGGGGCCACTCGGCACAGGAAAGCCTTTAATGGTGAGCGCGGAGACCAGGAGTGCCGCTGACAACTCACGGTTGGGCGCGTGGGCTCTCGGAGCTTCTCCAGGGGCTGGGGCTGGTGGGGTCGCCAGGCCCACGTGGTGTTGACGGGCACAGGGAGCTCTGTGCCGGCCCCTCCATCTGAGCGGTCTTGACTTCGGGGCCAGACCTCTGAGAAACAGCACCGGAGAGTGGTGTGAAACACACTTGTGTCACCTGCTCTCAGGCAATGCAGGGGGCAGGCTGCGTGTGCAGGGCCGCTGGCTGCCCGCGCTGCGGTGCTGAAGCTGGTGCTCTCGCCAGCGGAGACAGGCGGCTCTAACCTCCCAGCAGCCCATGTCGGAGCCAACTGCCCCCAGGCAAGTGCACACGTAAAGCCCAGGGCTGGGATTCCTGGGAATCTTGGGATTCCGAGGCTGCCCCGGGTCACCGTACCCACACTCAAGGCCACGCTCTGGCAACGCGCAGTCCCGGATCACCTGTCCTGCAGGCCGGCCTAGGGCAGGGCACACACCACCCGCTGCTCATCCCGCAGAACCCTGCCAGGTGAGGCCGTCAGCATCCCCCATCTCAACGGAGGATACATTGAGGCTGGGGACGGCCACCCCGCTTAGTGTCCACACGACCCCCTCCATGTGACAGCTGGTGGGGACGGGGAGTTGGAGCAAGGACACCTTTGCTGCTTGGCATTCCCCAAGGGGCTGTCCCCGTAGGAGCCCAGGCCACCCTTCCTTCTTGCCTCAGCCGCCACCAGCCCCAGTCCTATCCCCAGCTCTAGTCTAACCCCCTCCTTCCCACTGGGCTTCTCACCCCCACCCCTGAGCCTGGAGTACCTTCCCCTACTATGGTGGCAGGGGGTGGGGGAGTCTGGCTCCCCCTGGAGAGCCTGACCAGGGCTGTGGTATCCAGGAAACCTCCTTGGTCCCCCCAGGAGGTGACTGCCTCCTGCTGTCCCATTAGACCTCTCCCAGGCCCTCCCCGCTCTGGGTCGAGGCATATTGACCGGGCTCCTGCACTGTCCCACAGAGCAACCGGGTGGCAGGTGATGAGCCTCCAGCCCGGGGAGTGCGCCCACCTGAGGCAGCCTGGTCTGGGCCTCGAGCTCCCCCTGCAGCTGTGCCACAGCCGTCCACAGGGACAGGATGTCCTTCTGGTGCTGCAGAAGCAGCTTCCTCTCCTTGTGCGAGAACCGGTGAGCGTTCTGCAGGCACCGGATTTCTCTCTGAACCAGCCAGAGGAGAAGTCAGCAAAACCCCAGCCGCGCAGAGACCCACAGGATTAGACTGATGAGCGGGGAAGGGGGAGTCTGGGGGGCATCCCGGCTCCAGAGGGGCCTTCCCTGAGCCCCTCCAGGTGCGTTCCTCATCCTGCTCAGCATGTTGGCCACCCTTGGGTTTGGCAAACAGGAGGCTTGGCAGGAGGCAGGAGGAAAGGTAGGGTGTTGTTCCCTGGGCCCCCCAACATCGGTCGGGACAGGCTGGCTGCACTTCTGCCCTCCTCCACATAGCCCTCCCTCTCTCCAGGTTCTGGGCGCTGCCCCTGCCCCCTGGACTTGTCCCTTCATTACACTGTCCACAGGTGGAGGGACACCGTTCGGCAGAGCCACCTTGCCCAGAGCACGTGCTTGGTCTCTGCGCACCCTCCCCAGGTGGTGGCAGCTTTTATAGGTTAGAAGAGCTATGTTCCTTCTCAAGGTTCCCAAGAGCTGGGCCCCTTGCTCAAGCCCCAGTGGTCAGGGGCTCAGACTGCCTGGTTTACTGCATTGCCATGTCCTAACTCGAGCCCCTTCTAAGCTGCCTTCACAGCTCACGGTCATGGTGTCTGTGCCCTGCATTTATCTGTCTAGGTCTCCTCCCGTTGGCCCCTCTGCCTGGATTCTGGCCCTTACAGGCTATCTGGGGGGAGGGTTTCTGTCAACCTAGCATCACCCCTCACTGCCCCTCTGCAGGTCCCCGAGCAAGGCAAGCCCCCTACACTGAGCCTCAGTTTCTCCATCTGCATAAGGGGGGCTAACACTGGTCCCACCACAGAGTGGCCCCGGGACACTGGGCTCGGAGCAGCTAGTGAGCCCCTCTGCAGTCGTGCACAATCCCCCCTGGGTGGTGCCGGCCGTGCTAAGGCCCCTGTAGCCCCCGCAGCAGACACAGCTGTCATTCTCCCATTGGCGAGGCTGCAGGAGGCCACAGGAGGCAGGACGGAGGCCACGCTGCCCCCTCTGGGGCCTGGATGTTCCCCTCACACCACAGGGTCCAGAGCTCCCCGGAGGGTACTGATGGCGGGGAACTATCCCGGGTGGTGCAGAGTGCTCACGAGCCAGCCCGGAGGGTGGCAGGACCGAGTTGGTGCCGGCTGCCCACCCACCCCTGGGGGCTGAGCTGGCCCTTACCTGCTCCTGCTCAAGGCTGCTGAGGGCCTGCTTCTGCCTCTCTGCCAAGACTGCCAGCACCGCGGCGCTCCCCTCGCGGCCCAGACACCTGAGGGAGGACCCAGGACCTGCTGCCCACCTTGAGCTCCCCACCTCACATCCAGCAAGCAGATGTGGAAAACTGCAGACACGGCCAGCCCTGGCCAGCCAGGTGGACCCGGGATGGCCCCTGCCCATGGCTCTGACAGGCTGGGGGAACCCAGGACACCTGGGGGCCCAGCCCAGGCTGTCACTCTTCCCACCTATGCTTCATGACCACTTTCAGGCTTAACGGATGCAGGGAGGGCAATGCCTTGCACTCTGGAGCTCCAGCCGCTTAGAAGGTCCTTTGGGGAGGGGCACGTCATGGACCCACAGCCTGGGAAGCCCTTCACTGGGGTGTACTTTTCGGAAGCCAGAGAGGTAACATGCGTCGGTATCGGTGCGTCCGTCCTCACGGACGGCGGCATTGGGGCGTCCGTCGTCACGGACATGGCCTGGCCAGCGGACAGCGGATTCAGAGCATCCGTCCTCACGGACACGGTACCGGGGCGTCCGTCCTCATGGACACGGCCCACCCGCAGGCATCTACTCTGCGGGCGTCTCCCTGCCAGCTCGGGGTGCGGTGAGGGCGCACGGCGGGAGGCGGCTCGAGGGCCGGCCGCCGGCTGCAGGGGTGTGCGGAGCCGGGCGCGCCCCTGCGGGCGGCTACGTAGGGGGGGCGCAGTTTCTCCGGACGGGCCGCGTGTCCGAACGCCGTCAGCAGCCGCGAGCGCCGCTCGACTAGACGGCAGGACCGGCCGCGGCTCCCGGGGAAGGCGGCACCGCACGCGGGTTCGGGCGTTTGTTCCCGGTGCCTCACCGGCTTCACTAACCTCCCGCGAACACCCTCACGACTGGGACTGGCGCAGTCTGCACCCCAGCCGCGCGGTCCGCCCCCGACTCGGGGGCGGGGCCCGGCGTCGGGGGGCGGGCCCGAGCGGGTGGGGGAGGGACTGCGCATGCGCTCACCCTCGCTGCTGCTCCAACCAGGCCAGCTCAGCGCGCATCCTTTCCTCCAGCGCTTTCTCGCGCAGGCGCAGCAGCGCGGTCTGGTGCTGCGCTCTCAGCTCCTCCTCCCGCAGGCTCAGCTCGAGCATCTGGAGCGTGAAGTGGCCGGGGCCTCCCGCGACGTTGGCTTTCCAGGGCCCCGCCAGGCTCCACTGTGGTGGGGCAGACCGAGCAGGCCACTCCGGGACCAGCCTCGCCGGGTGGGAGCGTTGCCCCGCCCAGGGGAGGGCACCGCCTCCAAGAAGCCCTCCCGGACTGCCGCCTCACTCCTCCCAACTCCCACCAACCCCCAACCTCCCGCGCCCTATCGTGCCTCCTTTCCTGAAGCGGAGTAACCCCTTCCCGACTGTGAGCGCCCAAGGGCAGGGCGGGGTCCTCATCGTCTTGGGCTCATCCCCAGCCCTGATCCAGGCTGAGCACTCTTTGTGCCCAAGAGGGTCAGGGAAAGACTGGGCCACCTGCCCTGAAATGTGCTGCCTGAAAGTGGGGACCAGCCCTGCCTGAAGCACTTTGTCGAAATGCCTGCTCTCACCTACCGCCGCAGGCACGAGGACGGGGCCTGGGTGGATGTCATTTGGGAGGGTGGGTGCTGCTGGTTGCCGGGGGCTGCCTCCCCCAGCCCAGAATCTGCAGAGGAGACACCCTGGGTGCAGGCTCTAGGTGAGGTGGGCCTCAGCGCCTAATGGCTCCAGGCAGTCAGCGGGAGGATCTGAGTCTACAAGCTGCTGCCAGGGGCCCCTGGGGGGCTTACTGAAGCATCTGCCCTCGGCTGGGATCGTGATCCCAGGTCGTGATCCCAGCATCCTGGGGTCCAGCCCCACATGGGGCTCCTTGCTCAGCAAGGAGCCTGTTTCTCCCTCCCCCTCTGCTCCTCTCCCCCCTGCCCCACCCCACCCCCGCTTGCGCATGCTCTCTCCCACTTTCTCTTTCAGAAAAAAAAAAAAAAAAAGCTGCTGCCAGTACCTCCCCTGAACCGCCCCCCCAGCACGCGGCTTCCTGTACCTTGTGGGTGGGGCTGACCCGAGGGTCGGGCCTGGCCAGGGGCCGCTGGGAGGGAGCTTGGTCTGCTCTCACTTCCTGTCTGGGCTCTGAGGACCGAAAACACAGGGTGTTTGGGTCATGCAGGGGTTCCAGGGCCCTTTTCTCCAGGAGGGCCTCTCAAGTAGGATGTCTGGGGTAGTTTAGTACCCCCCCACACACACACAGCTTCACACCAGGAGAATTTAACCATCTCTTTGTCCCAATGTGAGGCAGTGTGTGAACCCACTGATGTACAAAAGACCGGCCCCAAGGTAGAGGAGCCTCAGGGAGGACTTAGTCCTGCAGCTTCACTTCCACAGAGGGAGACACTGGGCCCCAAGACAGAGTGACCCATCTGAGATCCAGCACCAAGCAGGTGGGGTGACAGAGCCCAAATCTGAGCCTGAGCGGCTCTTGGCCCCGAGCACTGCTCGCTGTCCCTCGGTGCTGGCTGGGATGCAGAAAGGACTCTATAGTTTTAAAATGTTCGTTTGAGGACTTGTGTTTCCCACCAAGAGCGCAAAAGGGATTGGATTGTGATCTATTGTCCCACTAAATATACTTTAAAATGCAATAAAATAAAAAAGTGACATAAGTATATGCACGTACACATACGTACATGTTCACACACACATACGAAAGAACAATTTTCCAGACACTGGACATCAGGCAATAAAGCACGAGTGATCCCTGAGAGACAGAAAACGGGTGAGACCCCTGACTGTCACAGCTTACTGCCTTGAGAATGTTTCTAGGCTGCAGTGTATGGAGGGGAAACTGAGGCAGAGCCTTGCAGACCTCACGAGGAGAGGAGATGGAGCTGGAAATCTGGAGAGACCCAGGCAGCTAAAACTCATGAAAGAAGGACCAGAGAGGAGAGAGCCACACAGGGAGAACCTGGAGATTTGGAGTGTTTCCCACGAGCTTTCGGTGGGAACCATATGAGGAAGTTACCCATGCTGGGGAGAGAAGCTCGGGAAGGAGCAGAAGGCCTAGATCGCACATGTCTTCACTGGCCAGACTGGAGAACCTCATGATCCAGGGGTCTTAGGGCAGAGTTCTCGGAAGGTTCTGCCTTGGTCGCAGACTGAGCCCTGCCTCACAGCCTCCTGGCAATTATCATGGCAACACCTGGAAGGATCCGACAGCGTCCAAGAGACTGCATTCCTGAACAAAGCTCACAACCGTGTGTGGCAGCGCACACTGTAGCTCCCAACAGGGTAAAATGCAAAGTGTCCAGCAGGCACGTGAAGAAGCAAGAAAGCACGGCCCATAACGAGAGTGCTCCATCAGCTGAGACCGAGCTAGATGGTGGAATGAGCCAGAGAAGGACTTTAGAAGCATTTATAACTGCATTCCCTATGTTTAAAGAGTCAAGTAGAATCAGGAATGATATAAAAAAGTGTCCAGATGGAACTTTTAGAGACAAAGCCCAAATGCATGAGAAGAAAAAGACGCTGAGTGAGATTAGTGACAGATTGGATGCCGCAGAGGAAAGGAGGGATGAACTTGAAGGCACAGCAGTCGGAACTCTCCGGAAGGAAGCACAGAAGAAAAAAAAAGAAAAAAGCAAGCACATAGAAAGAACCGAAGGTGGCGAAACACCTAGGTGAGTGGAGGCGAGGTGAGGACACGGGAGTGAGTGTGACCGGACACTCCGAAACAAAATGAGTACAGCACGCCTGCAGGTACAAGTTCACAACACGCCCCAAGCACAAGAGACAGAGAAGCTTCACCCGAACCCGTCATAGCCCGTAATGAAGAGAAAGCGGGAGAGGCAGCCGGAGGTGAAAGGCGCCTCCTGCGTAGGAGAAGAGCCTGACCCCAGCTTTCTCGTTGCCGACAGGGCAACTGGAGGACCGGGCAGCGTGTCAGCCGGGAGGAAAAACATCCACCCGGACGTCTACGTTCGGCAAAGATGAAAGGAGTTTGTCCTTAGGCTTTACGAAAGCAAAGGGACTGTGTCACCGGCACAGTCCATGCGAACGGACGTCCAGGCAGAGTGAAGCCAGACAGAATCCCGTCTACACCAGCCAGAGCCAGCATGGGAAATGGGCGTGTGCAGACACCTTCGGAGGGGACAGAGTGTTTCCAACAGTAAAGGAGACTCGTGGAGGTCCTGAACTGTCTAAGGCAGGTGTCGCCCGGGAAAGGGAAGGGGAAGCCCCGGAAGAGCCCTCCGACGGGCGGAGGGGAAGCATGTCTGAAACTGGCCCCTCTGCCTGCCCCGGGCTCGGGGTCAGGCACCTGCTGCGTGCATGTCTCGAGGACTCTCACCTGCAGAAGCAGACTTTTCCTCCTGACTCTGCTGTCCTTCCTGCGGACCCTGGGAGGGTGTGGCAGCGTCTCTGCCCCTGGCTGGTTGTGATCTGTGGGGGGAAAGCGCTGCAGACGGCGCCAGCCGCCTGCGCCCGTCCCACCCAGCCGGCCCGACCTCTGCTACGTCGGGAGGCTGTGGCCAGCTCCATCCGGGGCCCCACCTGGGGCTGGCGGTCTCGGTGCTCGGAGAGGTTGTGGGCTCCAGGACTTGACACAGCCGTGGCCGCGCCTGCTCCGAAGCAGAAGCCAAAGCCGAGTCTGGTCTGACCTGGGCGGAGTGTTTCCCCATCAGATGCTGCAAGAGTAGGAAGGCAGAGTGTGTCGTGGAGGCCCCGACCTCAGAGGCTCCTTCCTGCCTCCACGTGGGGCTGACACGCACCCCCCTTCCCTCCAGACAGGGCTGGACGTGGCAGGCTGGGGGAAGGCAGCAGGTGCCGAGCAGACACAGGGTAAGGCCAGAGCTGGGGCTCAGATAGCCGGGGAGCCACAGCCCTGTGCCCCAGCTGCAGCCAGGGGAAGGAGAGAGCTGGCACCCGGGGGTGCGTGTGTATGGTACCCGCACACATAGGCACATGCGTGTACGTGTTTGCACACATTCCCCCGGGCTCGGGTACCCTCTTGGGAACGCCTCCCCAACTGTACTGTGAGTACATCCCAATAGTCCCCAACCAAAGCCACAGAGAAGGTTGGTCACATCCAAGGAGATCCCGGATGTCACTCCCATGGCGCGGGGTGGGGGGGGGCATCTGTACCACCTGGACCAGCGAGCACAGGGGGCTGGGCAGAGGTGGTTTGGAGATGTGGGGCCCCTGGCCCTCCCGCAGACCTGACAGGGCTGTGTGTCCTGCACACATCATCAGCTCACGAGGCCCTCAGCAGAGGGCCCAAGACTCGGGTGGGTGCCAACACGCCCGGGACAGTGGCTCAGGCAGTCATCAGTGCCCTCAGCCAGGAGCCCCTGGGTTAGTAGTGGGCCGAAACATCCTGTTTCTGCTTTAAACTGAGCGTCTGTGTGTGGCCCACGGAGCTGGCCTCTGGCAGGCAGCCATGCTGTCCTCTTCCAGGCATTGTGGGCCTGCGGTTCAGGTGACACTGTGGCTACACCCTCCCCTGCTTGCCCTTCCTCAAAGGCAGGTGGCCCGCACGCAGCCACAGAGCCAAATCCATCTGGGGGGGCCCCGGGCTCGGGGCGGGGGCAAGCGGGGTGGCACTGCCCCCTGGCAGGGAGTGGGGCATGCCCATGGAGACCCCTCGAGCCCTCGGGCCAACTGACCTCCAGCTGGTGCTTGAAGAGCAGCTGGTCCAGGGCCTTCTGCGTCTCCCAGACCTCCAGCTCCGCCTGCTGCCGCAGAAGCGCCAGCCCCTGCTCCGGCTTCTCCTGGTTCAGCTGCAGGGAAGGCCTGAGGCTCGATTCCTGGGGGGGGGCCCCACAGTGCTGCCCCCATGGCTGCCCCAAAGCCCTGAGACCCAAAGGGCAGGTTGTGCCACACTTCCCTGAGGGACGCCCCCAGAAGCCCCCCACTCCGCCTCTCTGCTCAGCCTCAGGGGGGCGAGGGTAACTCCCAGCCCCACCCAGGCGGGACTACCGGGGACACAGCTGTCATCAGCCTGACAGGGTGGGGGCAGGACACACCTGCAGGGACTTGAGAGAGCTCGGGGACTTCCAGGGAATGTTGGCAAGGTGCCCGGAGCGCCGACCTGCGGGAGCCACAGAGAAGGGGCAGCTGAGCGGCCTCAGCCCTCGGCCCGCAGGAGGGCAGGCGCCCGACTCCCAGCACGGCCCCGGGGACTGCCCCTGCAGCCTGGGGCAGGGGGAGGCGGCTGGCTGCTGAGACGACTCCGCCTCTGCTTGGGGCTCCTGCTGCCTGAACCTCAGCCACACTCTCCCGGGACGCATGCCCGAGTCTGCAGAGAGCGGGAGCCACGCACACAGACCTTGGCTCATCCCGCCTGCCCTGGGGAACCTGGGACACATTGCCAGCACTTCAGCGCCTCGGCGGGAACACGCTGGCCTCCCCAGCAGCGAGATGACCGAGCATGTGTGGGGTGGAGGGCAGCCGCTGCTGCTGTAATCGGGGTCTCAGCTGGTCGGTCCCCAGGCGTCCCCGAGATGTCTGGGCTTGCTCTGGAGAATGAGCACGGGAACCTCCACCTCCCCGCCCAGGGCAGGCGGTCCCTGAGGGCAGTGGGGGGCTCCGGCTCTGGCTCTGCACACGTTGGTGTTCCTGGCTCCTGGGTGGCCGACTCTAGGGCGACTCCATGGTCAGAGGGGTGGCCACTGCTCCCTCCTCGGCCCACCTTCTGTCTTCTGGGCCTGTGCCTGGTGGGAGCGGGCAGAGGAGGGCGTGTGGGGTCCCTCCCAGGGCTTAGGCTCTCCCGGTGCCTCTTGGATGACCATTGCCATCACTGGCCAGGGTACAGAGAGAAAGTCGTCCCCCAGACTGTTCTCCTGCTCCAGAGAGAGCAGAGTGGCCCAGCTTTCCATGGATGCAGTGGCTGTGGACTGCAGCGAAACCAGCCCCAGGGCATTTGCACAGCATCGAGAAAACTCGGAAGCACGAAGCAGGGGAGAAGCAGGGGCTCAGGCCATCTAATGTGTGCTGAGCGTGGGGTCCCCCTTCCCTCCCTGCTGGCCTCCACGGGGAATGGAGACCTGCTGGGGAGAACGGCTTGAGGTCTCTTCTGAGCTCAAGTTCCCTCAAGAAGGAAATATCCTCTCTTGCTTTTGTTTTGTGGCCACTGGGAGAAGCTGGAGGCAGAGAAGGTGCTCGGGACCCCCAGGCCCGACCATCCTGCAGGCACCCAGCAGGCTCGCAGTTCCAGGGAGGGCCACATTGCGTCAGCACCCCCTGGTCACCAGGCAGACACGGGCTCCGTGGCCCTGAGCTCTGAGCCGTGACCCGGGAGAAAGCGGGTTGTCCCCACAGCAGGTGTGTCACGACAAGCGTGTCCCCAGTTGTGAGGCTCGGCTCGGGGAATCAGGCCCGAAGCCGGAAGGGAGCTGACAGGACACCATGCCCTGGGAGGGAGCACCACTGGCCCGGGAGCTGACGTCTCCCAGTCTCCGGCCCAGGCCACCGGCCACCACATGTGCCATTTACACTTAAGTGGAAAGGAACTAAAACCCAACATGCCATGCTTCGGCCACACTGGCCCCGTATCCCGGCTAGACAGCCAATGTGGCCGATGGCTACCATACTGGATCTCTCAGAACCGAGAACACTCTCCTCCTTCCAGAGGTTTCCACCAGATAACGTGGTCTCAGGCCATCAAGTGTAACGGCCCACAAGCTACGACTGGGGGCGCAGTAGGACCTGGCGCAGCCCAAGTGTTGTCTGGGAGGCTTCCTGGAGGAGGTGCCCCGCAAGCCCGGCACATGCGCTCTGGTGTGCTCGTGTGCTCACTGCTTGGTCTCCGGCTACCTGAGATCCGGCTCTCAGCCGCTCCAGATGCAGGCAGCTCAGATTTCAAATGAGTCTTGGGGGCAGCCTGTAGCCTCAGGGTAAAGAGATCCTGCGGGAGAATTTCAGTCTGTGCACAGAGAAACAGGCCTGCACCACGGTCAGTGTAAGGAGCGACATGGGAGGGAGCGAGAAGTTGGGGTGAGCCTCCACCTGTCTTCCCTCCTGCTCCCTGCCTCCTGGAGAGGCAGCCTGGAGGTGGGACCAGGGAGAGGAGCAGGCTTTTCTGGACAGCCTGGGTTCCGCTGGTGGAAGCTGCCAGGGCCCCTGGCTGACAGCTCCTCCCAGACCAGACTCAGAGGCTCCAGGAGGGCTGTTCACAGACGTGTCCCGGAGCAGGGACAGCTCTGCCTGTCTCCTTTCTCTGGAAGGCACGGCAGGTGTGGGTGGGAGACCTGGGGACCCCGAGGCCCCATGGCAGGTGGCCCCGGGCCCTCTAACTCAGCCTGGCCCCTCGCCTAGTGGAGGGGCGCCTGCGGAGAGGGGCTGCTCTGAAGGAAGGCCTGTCCTTGCCCGGGAGTCCAGGCGAGCCCCTGACCGCTGCCCCCGAAAGAGTCCGTGGGGAAGCTCACACCTTGGTGGTGGGAGTCCTTGCAGCCGGTGCCGGATGGTTTTCCCACTGGGATGCGAAGAGGGTCCCCTTCTCTGCTCTCACGCCCCTCCCCATGGCTCCAGGCAGGGCTGCCTGCCCCCCGCCGATGCTGACCCCCCACTCAGGCAGACACCGCACAGGGAGCGCGAGTCGGGGGGTACCCTCAGAAGGGCCGGGGGGACGGGGCGCTGCCAACCGGTGGCAGTGGAAGTTCAGAGCCCCGCAGCGGCCGTCCTCAGGGTCACGGGCTTTCTGCCTCGACTCTGAGCTACTCGTCACCCCATTTGACAGTCGAGAGAAAGGGCCACCTGTGCCCCCCCAGCTTTCAGGAACACACAGCTGCGCCAGGTTCCTGGCAGCCAGGGCCCAGGTGTGGAGGTGCGGTCAGGCCCGGGGGCCGTCCCCACTGTCCCCTGAAGCCACCGAAGCCAGAGCCTCCTGGGTCCTCACCCCAACCTCGGTGCAGGGACTGTAGAGCTCGTTCCTGCCGGGGGCTCTCAGGGGGTCTCTGGGGACCGCGGCCCCCACCGTGGATGCCCCTCCCAAGAGGAAGAAGCCACTCCTGCTGCTTGGCCCTGCGGGCATGGTGGACGGGGCTGGGGGTGAAGGAGTGGGCTGCCCCCCGGAGGGAACGCCAGAGCCTGACCCCCTTGCAGGATCTTGGCCAGGAGGCAGTCAGCCCCAGGTCACTAGGAATCACCCTTGACCCTCACAACAGCCAGCCACCCTCCCGCTTAGCCAACCTTCCAGACGGGCAGCAAGGGTGGGCGGTGTGCTGACACCTGCGTCCAAACCCTAATGCCGGCTCCTCCCTGGGTGTCCCTGGACCCCTCACTGCCCCTCTCTGGGCCACACTTTCTAGGACTGGAAACAGGATGGAAATCTCTGCGGGGAAGCCGGTCACTCATCCTTGTCACTTATTGCTCAGAACCTGCCATGCTGTGTGCCCTCACTTGAGCGTCTCCTGACGCACGTCCCCACTAAAAGCAGGTGCCTCCAGGGCAGGGCCAGATCTCAGGCTGGTGTCGGGCACAGCAGGTGCTCAGTGGCACAAGTTGGAAGAGCAGAGGGAGGAACAAACAAGTGAATTAGTGGGCTGCGAAGGCTACTGGGGCCTCAGGAGATGGGGAGATGAAGGGCCGGGCGTGAGGTTCCCCAGCGCCAACTCCATGGGCTGGGAGTCTCCCGGGCAGGGGTGGTGGGAGAGACTGACCACGAGATGGGAATGGCACGGACCCCTCCTCCCCCAACAGGCTGCTTTCTACATGCATCCCCAGCTGCTGTGCCAGGAGCACCCCCCAGCCCACCCAGGCCACTCAGCGCTCCAGGCAGGGCACCGCCCCACGCACCCTGCACCCCGGCTCTGCACCAGCCCCATGGTCCCCAGCCAGTCTCCTCATCTGAAACCCAGGACAACACCCTTCAGAAGCAAAAGGAAAGGCAGAGAAACCTGGGCCCGCGGATGCTCAGAGGCGGCGGCCCGGGAGCGGGGCCCTTAGTGGACCCTCGACGAAGCAGGTGTTGGTCACGACAGAAGCGTGGCAAGAGCACACGGCACGCAGCTGGGTCCCGAAAGCCTCCAGAAAACTTTAATACTGATGCGTGGACGCTCTCCACGTAGAAAAGGATCTCTCTAACCCATAGGAACGCACCAGAGCATCAGGCAGTGGAGGGGGTCCCCAGCGGACCTCCCCGGCCACCCGACCAGCCAGCCCAGGGCCTGTCCGCGGGCTCGCCCTTACCGCAGCCTCGCACGGTCCAGGGCGTGAGCAAGCCTGCCCCTCTGGCCGCCGGCACGTCCTCCAGCCGCAGGGAGCCGCAGGTGGGGTCCAGCACTGCTGGCACCCCAAGGGAGCTGGGAGCACACAGACATGCACGTGAGCAGAGTCGGGAGGGAACACCCACACGGTACGAGGCAGCTGGGGGGCTGGGGGGCAGTGACCCGGGTTCCCTCGGCCTAAACAAAGCAGCTCTCAGACCCACGGTGTCCAGAGCTGAAGCCTAAGGGGAATGGGCCTGTGACCAGAGGACTGGGAGGGCATCAGTGAGCAGGTGACACCCTTAAATGCTGATGCCAGCAGTGTCCCCCAGCTGGGGGGGGGCGTCATCTGTGAGCAGCAGCAGGGGGCACAGCAGGGGGCACTGGGACCCTGGGAAGCCCGGCTTCCACTGTCACTGCTAGGCACTGTGCTGGACCGGAGTGCCCTCTGCCTGGAAGCCCGGGCCTGCTCTGGGTCTGCTTCCATGCCACGCCCTTTGTGGGGAGACAGCCACTTGGGGGATGAGGGGCACAGGGCACGTTCTTTGTCTCTGTCATCCCTTCTACCATCTGCAGGGGCATTGTCCTCCAGGCCCAGAGAAGAGCAGGGCAGACACACCAGCCCTAACCCTCATCACTCCCTGCTCATGGCCCGAAATGCTGCCGCATCCCACAGAGGGAGCCTGAGCCAGCCAGGTGTCCGAGGACACAGGGGTCACACCGGGCCAGCTGGACTCGGAGACCGGCCCCTGCGCAGGCCACCCTAACCCCCTACCCTGAGGCTGGCCAGCACATGTCACTAACAGGATTAGGAGGGAGGTGTGAGAGGGGCTTTTCCTGAGACAGCGGTAGGCCAGGAGAACCGCCGTGTCCCGAAATGACTGTGGGAACAGGGTGCCGGCATCTGCAGTGCACACAGCCCTGCCTCATGTCATGTTTCTCCCCCAGGCACACAGCGACTCGAGACCGCTGGAGACCGGTGGGGGTGGCGGGCATGGCCCTCCTCCCATGGCCCCCGCCCCTGCAGCCCATGGCCTTGCAGGGGAGACGGCTGGGAAGAGGGTCCTGGCAAGAGGGAGCAGCCCAGGGGAGGCGATGGGAAGAGCAGGGGGCTGAATCCAGGAAGACCCCAGGATGGGGCTGCTGCAGGAGCGTGTGACCATGAGGGGACAGGAGGGCATAGGAGGGGACAGGAGGGGACAAGAGGGGACACGTCCCTGCAGGGCTACCCAACGGCTCTCCTTGAAGGGGATGCCCATGAGGCCATCGGCTGATCAGCTAGGGTCAGCAAACATGCCCCATAAAGGGAAACACAGCAAACACGTGGGCTTTGCTGGCCACATAGTCCCTGCCTCTGGGGACATGACCCAGCCCCGATGCGTGTTGATGAGCCTGGCGCTGACCATGGCTGGCTGCCCATAGGGCTTTACCCACAGACAGCCAGGGGCCCGCGGGCCTCATTGACCTCGGGCCTAGACTTTTCAGGACTGGGGTTCTCAGACGATCCTTTGCAGGACTCGTGCACCAGGTTCAGGAGGGCCAGGGGGTGGGGGCAGGGTGGGCCAGGGACTCTGCATGTCTGACGAGCTCTCAGGGCCCAGTCTGAGTCCAGACTCGGGAATGGGCGCAGTGGGAGAACCGTGGGCGCTGGGGTCCAGCCTCCCATGAGCTGTGGGATCCCGGCCATGTCACTGGGTCTCTCTGGGCCTCAGTGTTGCTGTCTATAAAATGGGAATGAGAACACATCTCACAGGGGTCTGACAGCACAGTCCCAAGGTGCAGGAAGGCCTGTGGGGGGCCTCACACAGCTGGGGTGTGCCCTCCCCCACACTTCCTTCCAGAGACGCTGGGGTGGATGGGCCCTTGGAGAGCGGGGGCCGGCATCCTCACCGTGCTGTGCTGCGGACAGGCTGGGTGCCCAGCCAGACAGCCCCATGGTCCCAGCAGGGAAGGGACAGTGTGGGGCATGGCCCTACCCCAACTCAGAAGCTGGCCTGAGAGGCAGCAGGATGGACCAGGCCCTGGGTCTGGAGAAGTTGGGGGCACCAGCCTGGGGCAGCAGAGGGAGGGCCACAAGCTGAACAAGGAGACTTTGACCTTCATCCTCAGACCCAGGCAGTGAGGGAGGCGACCAGAGGCCACAGAGCTGTGAGCAGCAAAGGGCAAGGGACAGGACAGGCAGCTTTTCTGGACACGCTGAGGGCCCCTCAAGTCCCTGTGCCCTGACCCCTGCCCAGGAAGGCTGCTCGACCATCCAGGGCACGACCCTGCACAGCCTGGTCGGGGCCGGGGGGACGGGGTGGGGGATGGGGAGGATGCAGCGCCTGGGTGTGCGGGACCCTAGGTGGGAACCCGTGGCGGTGTGAGCTGCTGGGCCCTCTGCCCGCCATGCAGCAGAGGGACATGCAGATGTGGGGGGTCGGCCCGGAGCTCAGGCCCCAGGGCAGCCTCTGGGGATTCTCCCCTCCCTGACCTCTCCACTGGGGCTGGGGTGCTGGTGGCGGAGAGCCTGACGCCCAGCCCAATGCTGCCCCCTGCTGGCGGAAAGTGTTCTGTTCCACCAAGGGATCCCCAAAGGCCTCAGGCTGTGCTGGGGAGGAAAGCCACAGGAAGGTGCAGGGCTCCTGGGTGGGTGGTCCTGAGCACTTAAGACATGGGACACGGGGCCCAGGAAGGTGCGGCCAGCAGTGTCTGGCTGGGGTCGGGAGCCCACTGCCCACAACCCAGCCAGAGTGGAGTCCCTGAGCCACCGTGTGGCAGCGCCAGACAGAGCCAGCGGGGCCGGACCTTTGGTGTGGGGGCTTCTCATGGTCGGGTCAGGAGCTGGGTCCCTCCCCCAGCAGGCCGGCTGCACCCAGACCCCTGTGCACCCCCGTGCACCCGCTGTGCCCTGCCAGCGGCTCGTGGTGTGGGGGCGTGTGGGGGACACGTAGGCTCACCTCCCGATGAAGGGACCAAGTGTCTGGAAGGAAGCCGTATTTCTTGCCAGCCTTTTATCCAGCTCCAAACGCCCGTCCTCAATGAAACCTTTGGGGAGATGGACACCATCAACTGGCAGACAGGAAGGAACCGCTGGGGGGGCGGTGGGGATGGAGGGAGGGGCACCCCCACCCCCAGCACAGGAGGAGCCTGGAGGGCTGTGTCCACTTTCTCGCCCCTCTTCGGAGGCAGGGCAGGGAGGTGGCAGGCACATAAGCCTCGGGGCCTGGTCTCACCCCTCCTCCCGCCAGGGCCAAGGTGTTGACATAGTCTGTAGCTGATGGAAAGCTCAGCGCATGTCCGGGCTCTGCCAGGACTGTCCCCAGCGGCCCCCCAGGTGGCCCGGACATCTGCTATGGTATCGTCATCATTATCCCCCTTTTAGGGAGAGGAAGCTGAGGGGCAGGGAGAAAGTGGGGTCCCCTTGGCCTTTGGTGGGGCTGGGGGCCGCTCGTGGCCCGGGCAGCAGCTCTACCTTGGGACTCCCTGTAGTGGTGGCCTCTCGGGCTCACGCTCTGCCGCCTCTCCCAGTCGGGGCTCCACGGCAGCGGCCTGTGGTCCAGGAAGCAGGTGGGAGAGACCAGCGTCCCGGCCGGCTCGTCAGCCCAGTCCCAGGGGCCCCCTTCACTCTCGTCGGGCACCAGGGCCCCCGAGCAGACGGGGGCGGCAGGCACAGTGCCGGGGTCTGACACCGGGTCCCCGAGAGCACCTGGTGTCTCCGGCCTGTGCAGCTTGGCTGTGAGGATGTCGATTCGCTGCTTTAGGACATTGGCCATGGTCTCCAGTGCCTGCAGCCGGGCCTGCTTATAGCGGAAGTGCAGGGGCCCCGGGGTGCCCAGGCGCTCGCTCTCCTCAGGGTCCAGGTAGATGCACACGCCTGGGCGCGGGGGGCGGGTGGTCAGGTCCTGGAGCTTCAGGGGGCCCGGGGAGGAGCGGGAGGATATCAGCATGGGGGCACCTTCCCAGCCGTCCCGGGGGCCGCCCATCTCTAGAGTCTCAGAGCGGTTCAAGGCTCTGTTCAAACACAGGCAGAAGCTGCAGGGAGAGAGGGTGCAGGGGGTCAGGCTGCGGCGCGTTGGAAGCACAGGCCTGCAGGGGTGAGCCTGGCACAGCTTCTGGGAAGGAGCGCGTCTGATGACAGCGACTGTCTGCGGCTGGAGGTGTGGCTACGGGGTCTCTAGACAAGAGCCGGCCGCACAGGGCCTGAGAAAGATCAAGTTCTGGGGTTTCACACTGAAAGCCTGGGCGACAAGAAATAGATTAAGCAAAGTGTCTCGGATGCACAGCGTGTGCGCGTGGACAATCGGCAGCCAAGACCGCAGCGCCTGGGAGGGGGGCGTTATCACAAGCCCCATATCTCATAAGGTCAATGCCCAGATGTATGAGGAACACCTACAACTCAACAATAACAAAAACATCACTTTTCCATAAAAAGGAAGGAATCCCGACACCAGCCACACCGCGGATGAACGAGGAGGACGTGGTCCCCAGCGAGGTCTACGGTGCACAGAGGGACCGACCCCAAAGGATCCGCTCCCAGGAGAGCCCAGAGGAGTCAAGACCACAGATGCAGGGAGGGGGCGTGGGGCGCCGGGGGCTGGGAACAGGTTTTCACGGGACAGAGTCCTGTGTTGGCAGACGACCACGTCCTGGGGACGGACGGTGGGGACAGTGCCCAGCAGTGTGAGTGCGCCAACGCCCCCAGACTATGCACGTAAAAGCGGTGAAGACAGTAAATCCACGTTACGTGTATTTCCCTACAATTTTTCTAAAATGTGGAGGGAAAAAAGAACACAAGGAGGAAGACGAAGGATCCACAGCCTTGCCTGTCGGGGAGGACCCCGGGGGGCATCAGGTCAGAGCGGCCAGGAGCCCCCCCTGCTGGCCTGTCTACAGAGGAAGGGGCTGCCTGTGGGTGCGGGTCGCTCTGGCCAGGGGCAGGAGCCTGTAAGCGCTCACTGAGCTGCACTGACCAGACATCAAGTTTAAACCGGTAAAAACCACGCAGCCTCCTGGGCTGCTCTGTGGACCTGGGCCCTGCAGGGGTGGCCTGAGCAACATGGGGGACGGGCTCCTGACCCCTCCAGAGGCTGCCCAGGGAAGGGCCTTCGGAGCAGCTGCCCAGGCTCCGTTAGTAAACACAATAGTCGGGGCGCCTGGGGCTCCTTCGTTTGGGCGTCTGCCTTCGGCTCAGATCATGATCCCGGGGTCCTGGGATCGAGTCTTGTGTCGGTCTCCCTGCTCAGCGGGGAGCCTGCTCCCCCACCCCCGCCCCTCTCCCCTGCTCTTGCTCTCTCTCTCTCAAATAAATACAGTCTTAAAAAAAAAAGTACGCATAGTGAAAACAAAGCAAAAACGGAAGGGAAAAAACAGAAAAGGAGGCTGGCGGAACACAGAAGAAGCGGGACCCCCCCATGCTGGGGAGGCGGGTGCAGAATGGCACAGCCAGTGAGGAAAGCCCCCGGCCGGCTCCCCAGGAGTGGAACACACACTTCCCCCAGAGAGGCGCCCGCGATGTCATTCCCAGGTCCGCAGCGTGACACAAAACGGGCAGCCCAACAACTCATCCGCTGCCACCAAAGGGGGAGGCAGCCCAACCGCCCCCCAGCCGGCCGACGGCCACGCCGTGTGCGGCAGGTCGCGCCGGGTAATCTTATTTGGCCGTAGAGAAGGAACGAAGGCCCACGGCACGCTACAGCAGGTGAACCCAGAAGACATGTTCCAAGGAAGAAGCCAGACCCCAACAACCAGGTGCTGTGGGTTGGGTGGGTGCTGAAACGTTCTGTGAGCAGGGAGAGGGCGTGGTCCCCCGACACGGCGGCGGCGGGGGGATGGCTCGATGCCCCTGCCTCGTGCTCCGTGAATGGGCCGTGAGGTCTGGGGTCCCCCATGATCACCGGCTCTGCGCAGAGGGTGCCCCACCCAGCCACGGCAGCTCATCTACCCACCTGCCCGGGGCCTCCTGGTCCCCCAGCACCATGCCAGAGGTCACCTTGCTCCATTCCAGCACAGGCGACCCCAGGCTCCCGGGAGCTTCCAGGCCCTAGAGCAGAAGGGAGCATAGTCAGAGCCCCGGCCAGGCCAGAAGACCCCGAGGCCCTGTGTCTCAGCCCCACAACGAGCCCTGACCTCTGGAGGGGCTCAGGCTGGACCCCATGGGGCTCCCCCTCCAGGGCAGAGGCAGAAGCAGTGGGTCCCTCCCCTACATGGCCTGGGGAGGCAGCCTCTGGATCTGCTGGGAGCTCGGAGGCCGAGCTGGCCAGCCCCGCACCCTCACCACCCCCAGCACCTACCCTGGACTGTGCACAGTGCGGGAAGAAGGTCACGATGCCGGGGGTTGTCTGGGAGACCATAGGGACGGCCTTGCCGAGGACGGCCTCCCGCTGCTTCCTGTACACGTCCTGTAGCCGCTGGTTCCTCAGCTCCAGGGCGCGCACGGCCGAGGCCTTCTCCTCCAAGGCCTGCCGCCGCCGGGCCTGAGTCTTCTGGCGCATGAACTCCCGCAGCGTCTCAGCACTATAGGGGTGGCCCAGGGCCCCCCGGGGCTTCGGGCAGGGCGGCGGCACCCGCCCCTCCTTCTCCCTCTCAGGTGCACCCCTGGCAGGCCTCAGCCAGCTGTGCTCCGTCTCCGAGGGTGGCAGGTGCGAGCCTCTGGCCTTGCACAGGGTGCTGGCGCCTTGCGGGAAGGAGGCGCTCCAGGACCGTGGGCCACAAGGGCTCCACGGTGTTCGGACAGGGGTCTCCCAGTCTGCATAAGTGGCCCAGGTCCGCTGGGACCTGGAGGCCTGCCCGGCTGAGGCGCTTCCAGGCTGTTGGGGCAAGGAGGTCAGGCTCTCAGGGGGGCCCCCGGGCCTCTGGAAGGAGGGGTTCCATCCTTGGTGTGTTCCAGTCCGCTGGGTCCTGGAGGCCTGCTGGGCCAAGGCACTCCAGGGCCGGTGAGGCAAGGAGGTCAGCCTCTCAGGGGGGCTCCCGGGCCCCTGGAAAGAGGGGTTCCACCCTTGGGCCGCTCCAGTTGGCTGGGGATAGGACTCCCGTCCAGCCAGGGTGCTCCAGTGATGTCCAGTGGGGAAGCTGCCGGCACGGTCTGGGGAGGAGTGCCTCCCTTTCTTCCCTGCTTGAGGACTCTTCGAGAAGGAGCCCCGCACATCTGGGGTGCTCCAGGGGCCCCACTGCCTCCTCCCTGCCGGGTCCTGCAGCCACAGGTTTGACCGTCCTAGCTCTAGCCCTCTGCTGGGGTGGCGATGCCGGGCCAGCTCCAGCCCAGCCTGGATCTGCTGGCGGAGGTCTCTAAGGATAGTCAAAGCATTTTGGATGGTCACAGGCTGATCGCAGGAAGCCAGGTGGGGTGTGTTGGCAGACAGTGGCGGGTCATGGCGGACAGAGGCTGGGCTGGGCATCCGGGGGCAGACAGGGGAGCTCTCGGCCGCTCCGACTTTCCTGCTATCTCCTGCAAAGAGAGGTGGTCACAGGTGCCCGGAGCTGTGGGGCCCCAGAAGGAGCAGAGCGAGCTCCCCACCCAGGCACTCTCCGCCCTGCTCCCAGGGAGCTCGCCCCTAGGCCCTCACACACATCGTGGGCTCAGGTGCTACGTGTGTGTGACTTGAGGCTCTGCCCAGCACCAGGCACAGAGACACCCACTCTAGACTTGGCGAAAACAGCATGAGTGGGGGTTGATGTGTTTGCTAGAGGAACCACTGACGCTCTCATCCTGCACTCCCTGTGGCAGGAAACTCTAGACGGCTGGGGCCTGCCTCCTGGGAGCCTTTCCTTGGCTTTTAAACATAAGGATTTTTCCAAGTCCTGATGGTGGGTTGGCAGGCGCTCGACAGGCCGCTGGGGAAAGGCTGCTGCAGCACCCAAGGCCACCTCCTCCCTGTTCCGAGCCCACCCTCCCCAGACGTCCCAGCAGAGCAGGGAGGGGCCCAGGCGGAGAGGTACCAGCTACCTAAGTCCACGGTGGGGGACTGGTCTCTGGAGGGAGCCTTGTTCTGGAGCCTGGGGAGGGCAGGAGCGGGCCCGAGGAGGGCCCTTGCCAGGGCTGGTCCTTTCCTCCAGGCGTGCACACCAACCAACTCAGCATCTTAAACAGAGAAAACGTACACACAGCGGAGTGGCTGGGCCCTTTCGAAGGCGGCCCACACGAGGAGGTCTTCGGCCCCAGGCAGCCCCTGGAGACAGGTCACACGCTTTCAGAGGAGCTGGGGTGAGCCTCAGCCACTAGCCAGCAAGAGGCCCGGCCGAGTCCCAGGGTGACTCTGGATGGTGACCTGACTTCTTTGACACTCGGTCAGTGGGATAATAAAACCCACTCCCCACGGCTTTGCCTGTAAAGCCAAGTAAAACCAAGGCCATGGGCCCAGGTGCCCTGCACATCCTGGGTCAACACCGGCCCATCCCAGCAAGGGCCAGAGTCGGGAGGCGGCGCGAGTGCAAGTCTGTTCTACGGCTGACCTCGGCCCTGATCGGACCACACACGGTCTTTGCTGTGAGGCTCCACCTACAAGCGTGTCCCGGCCATGGGATGAGGGGTCCCAGGGAGCAGGGACACAGACGCCCACCGCCTCTGAAGCATGAATGAGCTTTCCGCAGCAAATGCTGTCACATAAGAAGCATCATTTATGAAAGCCCTACTTCATAATCCCACATTACACAGCACTGCCAGCATCAGCCCCCCCACCACTACGGACCAGGCTGCTGGCAGAGGCCAGAGCAGCGGCCAAGCCTTAGCTACCCCCCCGATGTGCACACACGTGTTCACACTCACACAGAGACATGCACACACACACAGACAGGCACACATGCACAGATGTGCACACACGTGTTTACACTCACACACAGACATGCACGCATGTGTTCACACTCACGGAGACACACACGCAGAGACATGCACATGTGCGTGTGCACAGACATGCACACACACATGCAGACATGCACATGTGTGTTCACACTCCCACAGAGACATGCACATGCACACAGACACGCACATGTGTGTGCACAGAAAGCACACACTCACACACATAGGCACACATACACACAGACACAGACACACACGCATACACCCAGACATACACACGTGCACACAGTCACACAGACACGCACACACACACACACACACAAACACAGACATGCACATGCAGACACATGCATCCATGCACACATATACATACCGACTCGCAGACACACAGATGGAGACACATGTGTTCGCACGCACAGACACATGCTCACATACATGCACACACACACGCACACTGCATCTCCCCCTGAGCCAGCCCTGGGCAGGAAGCTGGACTTCCCAGGCCAAGACCTGTCCTGCCTCCCACGAAGCAGGGCATATTTGCCAAGGAAGGGTGCCTTATAGCCCAGGCCATGCAGAGACTGACCCCCCGGGGCAGGCAACCAACAGGATCCCTCCCCCATCACCTAGACCCAGAGATAATCACAGGCCTGGAGCAGCAGGTCCCAAAAAGGGGCAGGGGCCACATCAAGCCATGCCCTTCATAGGCCACACCTGGAGAAAGGACCTCGGCCATGCCCCGAAGTCCAGGCCTCCACGGCAAGACCCTAGGCTACACCACCTTGCAGTCTTGCCCTTTGTAAAGCCACGTCCCTCCAGGACCTGTCCCCAAGGCCACACCCCTCCAGGGAGGGCCCCTGAGGCCACATGCTCCCACACAGACCCCTGGGACACCCGCAGGTGAGAGCAAGGTCCGACTCCAGCTCTGCCCGGGACAGGCTATGGGCCTTGGGGTGAGTGACTTCACTTGGTTTCCCCGTCTGCAGGACCACAAGCAGGAAAGTGGTCACTCTCACCGCAGGGTCTGGCCAGGGAGGGCGAGCCGGGGTTTTGGAAGCGACCAGTGGGGTGGGGCTCCCCAGCAAGGCTCCTGCGCCCTGGCCCCCGGCACTACTGAGCCATGCAAAATCACCACCACGGCTCCATCCGTGGGGACACCACGCAGGGACCCCTGCCCCGGGCAAGGGGGCTGCCCGATGACCAGGCCCCTCCCAGGTCCCTCCATCCCTGGCTGCTCACTCCCCATTAGCCCACCAGAAGGGTCTAGGTCGATAAATGGGTCCTGATGGGCACATTTTTTCTTCTGCCAAGCAGTTTAATGGCAATTAATTTTTTTACAAGAGGATTTTTAATCTGCGGAAATGGATGAAGTCCCCAGGTGCCCTGTCAGAGTTCCAGGGCCGACCTAATCTATGATAAAAAATGCAAAGTGAGGGGCTATAATCTGAAATTAAATATTGGGCTTCATTTTCCTTCGGCCCAGATGGATGAATATTTTATAAGTATTGCGATTTAATTTTTTGTTAACTACAGCAAATTCCTAATTCATCCAATTCCCAAGTCCTCTGGCTCCGACCTTTGACCCCAAGCTCATCTCTCCTTAGCCCAGCTGTGACTTGGTCACTGACAGCAACTAATGGTCCAGTCCGTCAGGGTGACACGTGGTTATGATGATAGATGCAGCTATGGCACGCCCTCTGACCCCATGTCAGGCAGAAAGCAGGTCATTTGTCAAGCAGACCGTTAAAATAAAGCAAACCACAAAGCTGAGGGGCAGGAGGAGACAACGATGCAGAAAACTGTGATATCTTGTGCCTTTTCAGTGGGCCTTCCAGAACCTTCTAGAACCTTCTGCATGGCTCCCAGCATCCCTCCCTGTCAGGTTCGAGGGGGGGGTTGCCCTCCTCTCCTGTCGCCTCCTGCCCTGCTGAATAAATGTGTTTGTCCCAGTGGAAGGCGGCCGCCTGCCTCCCTCGAGGGCCCCAGAAGCCAGCATGGAGGAGGTAGGAAGTCACGCGTCCCGCCGGAGCCAGCACTGTCCCCAGCAGAGGTGCGGGTCTGAGGGCGCGCAACAGAGAGACGGGCGCAGGGCACGGGCAGAGCGCTCACCGCCTGGCTCTCTCGGGTGAGGGGCACAGGCCTGGAGCTGGCTCGCCCGCGTGGGCCTCTGGGAGCCTCAGTGTCCCCATCGACAGAATGGGAGCCCACCTGTGTTGGAGGAGGGCTGTGAGGGTCACCAAGCTGCTGTCCGGGGAGGGTGGCCACTCTGCACTGACCGCCCAGAGGGACACTGCCTTTCTCATTCCCCACACACCACACAGGGCCCTCCTGGGGACTGCCTGGTCCAGTCCGAGGGCACGGCCCCAAGCCTACCCAGGCTGGACTGCTGGGTCCCTGCCAGACACCGCCACCCCACCACCCCAGCCCAGCCCCAGGGGAGAGATGCCTGAAGGAGAAATTCCTTTGGGACCTCAAGCCTGTCACCATCCCCGCGTCTTCCTGTGACTCTCCTGGGACGTGGTCGGCCAACGCGCACCCCTGCTTCAAGTCCCCCAGAGGGCCCAGAGACCATGGACATGCCAGGCCTTTCCTGCCACCAAGGGCTCAGGTGAAAGCAGGTGTTCTGGGCTTGCTGCCCGGAGTCAAACCCAGACCCGGCGGAGAGGGAAAGCACTCCCTCCACCAGGGCGTCCGCTGCTGAAGGCCGCGGCACGGCGGCTCCGGGGATGCTGTGGACGCAGAGCAGACACCTTGTCCCCTGGACACCTCGCAGCTGCCCACTCACACAGACGCGTGCGGGCTATCCGTGTGTGTGAAGCACGGGGGGTGAGCGGCTCTGTGTGCCTGGAGACCTCCTCAGTCTGGGTCCGTTGCAAGGACAGCCCACTGCTCCCTTTCACTCCATCTCCAGGGGTGGCCCTTGCGTGGTGGGACCCCTGGCACTGCGGTAACAGCCAGGGTCTGCGGTTCCCCGAGATGCGGACACCAGGACTGCCCCTCCCCCATGCCCTGAAGAACACCTCCGTTCCCGCCAAGCCCGGCCCCTGCCGATCCCACAGCAGCCCGGGCCTCTGCTGGCGGCCAGCTGTCTTGGCACCAGAAAGCATGTACCAGAAAGCCGTGTGCCCACCTGGTGAGTGGGGTCACAGACTTTCACCCCCAGGCCCTGTTGCGGCCCTGACGGGCAAACCTTACCTTGGTTTCTGGCGGCTCCCCGGGGGACGGGCGCTCTGGGGGTCTTCTCCTTCTTGCAAGAACTACTTTGCCTTTTGGCTTTCTCCCGGGAAACTTCGGGGGAGGAGAGAGGGAGGGAAGGTGAGCAGGGACATTCCCAGAGGCCGCCCTGCTTCTCGCCTGTCCGGCCGGCTCCCTGAACCTGTGCCAGAGCCGGCAGCCGAGAGCAGGACCAGAGGGATAGGCTTGACTGCCCGCCCCTGTCGGTGGTCTGCATGGGGTCACCCTGGGAGAGACCCCCAACCAGATTGGTCACAGATTCCAGCACGCCTGGGCCAAGAGGAGGACAGAGTGGCCTCCCAGCTGGGTCTCCCCTGCCCACCCAGGCTGACCTACAGCCTTTACTCTGACTCAGTGAGCTGTCCCAGAGCGGCGACCAGCCAGGCTGGACAGGGGCTCAGCGGGGCAGGGGAGTGAGAACGAGGGCTACAGGGGCTTTGCGTGGTGGGGTCCACCTGGCTGGATAGGAGGGGACATGGAAATCCCAAGGGGGTAGAGGTAGTCCAAGTCCTGTGACAAATACAGAGGCTGGCAGGAGGGGACCAGCTTCCCGAGGGCCAGTGTGGTCACCTTTCCCCGTGCCGTTCGGCCTCAGTGTCTTTGTCCGTGGCTGGGGTACGGCTGCCTCTGCGGGGGCACAAGGAAGACAATCGGCCACTGCTGTGTGAGCGGGGCCAGCAGCGCTCGGGAAGAGACTGCCCGAAGGACTCCCCAGGCCTGGGCCGGCTCCTCCGTCCTCACTGCCCAGAACCGCTGGCAGGAGGCGCCTCCAGCAGGCCAGCCCACACGAAAAGCACTGATTCTGTAGGTCCAGCGAAACAGGGCCCTAGAGGAGTCAGGCCCACAGACAGGGGGCTGTGGCGGGGGCAGGGGCAGGTCTGCATGTGATGGGACAGAGCTCGGTCTGGGCGGAGGACCACGTCCTGGGGACGGATAGGGAGATGGTGCACAACAGTGTGAACGCGCTGTCATCCCCGGACTGTGCACTGAAAAGTGGTGAAGAGGGTAAGTCTTGTTATGTGTATCTTAGCATAATTTAAAAAGAAAAGACCTAGGCCCTGCCCTATGCCTGCTTCCAGAGGGTTCTAACACGCAGAGGAAGAGACGTGACGGTCAAGAGTGGTGACCAATGACACTAGATGCTGAGGCCCCAAGTGACCCATGGCCAGTCCTGACCTGAGCTGAGTGGTCCCAGTGGCCTCTGGGGGGTGGGGGGTGCTTGGGGAGCTGAGGCTATTGGGGTCCCCGTGGGCAGGGGAGGAGAAGGTGGGATGGGTGCTGTGAGCCCCAGCCAGCTTGGGCGCCTGGCATGGGGGGCGCCTGGCATGGGGAGCGGCTGCAGCCCACGGCTGGGCCAGAGCTGGACGCTGTCCCCTTGGCTCAGACTGGCAGGACCCTCGGACCCAGCCAGCATCTGACAGCTTAGATGTCCAGCTGGGACATCTACGTGCATTCCAGACTCTTCAAGTGTACCTCCCCCTGGCCTCCAAGCGTGGCTCCTGTCTGCCTCTCCAACCTCACCCCTCCTATCTGTTGAGTGAAGGAGTGAGCCCAAATCTTCCCTTGGCCCCTGGTCCCTTCCCACCGGCACGAAGCCTGCCTACCCACGACCGAGCACTCAGCACCTCCCAGGCCCAGGGGAGGGCTCAGCCCAGCCCTGTGGCTGGTATGTGACTGCACGGGAAAGACGTCACCCATTCTGTACAGGGAACCCCCTGCCCTTTGCACCTGGGCCGCCTCGAAGGACCTGCCCGCCTTCCTGCCCTGAGGGGGAGGCAGAGGTCGGGAAGCCACGTTCCAGAAAACAGGAGGCTCGGTCCAAATCTGGGCCTGGCCCTTCTCTGGTGGGGGTCTCTCTAGTGCGGTCTGAGCGGGGTCACACTAGAGACAGTGGCATAGACAGAGGGAAGCCGCAGGGTCCGGATCCGTCCGCTCTGACCGCCGCCAGAGGGCCCGGGATGGGGGCTGCCAGGACGGACGGCCATGCAGCCCCTCACCTGAGGCCTGGCGCTGAGGGACCCCGGAGGGCTTGCACCCCGGGCCGGGGATCGTCTTGTCTTCCACTCGGCACGGAGCCGCCCTCGGGACGCCTAAGCCTGGAGAGGAGCGAGAGGGGCACCGTGAGGGCGGGTTCCGTGAGGACCCTGCGGGGCAAGGCCCCTCGTAGCAGCCACTCATCCGCCTCCAAGCAGCACCTGCGGCGGAAGCCCGGGGCCCGAGGGCCTCCCATGGGGCTGGAGGGGCCTTCTTCAGCCTCCCCGCCTTCCTCCGGGCGTCTGGCTTGGAGGCTCTGTAGAGGCGTGAGGCGCTGGACGGGGCAGAGGTGCCCAGGGAGGCGCAGCTGGCCTGCCCCTGGGCCTGGGCCCGGATCCTGTCCCTCAGCAGCTCCAGCCGTGGGCTGCTCTCTCTGGGCTGCCGCTGGGGCCCCAGCACCTGGGGGAGCCTCTCCTTCCAGGGCCCAGGGGGAGACGTGCAGGGCTCGTGGCCCCCAGAGGAGCCGGAGAGGCGGCCTGATGACACCGAGCTGTCCCCATCCTTGGCCTCCTCGCCTTCTGACCACACGGGGTGGTTGCGGGCCTTCCCCCGGGGTCCTGGCTGCTCGATGTTGTCAGACCAGGCCATGTGGGGAGCTCCCCGCAGGTCACCTGGCTGCTGGGAGGGCCCGGGCCACCTCAGGGCAGCCATGGTCTCATCCTCAGCCTTAGGGGGACAGAGCCCGGATTCCCTGGGGACAGAGAAGCAGACCATGAGTCAGGTGTGGAGACCCGGCCGTGCTGAGCAGAGGGCATCTCAGCCCTTGCGGCCCTCCAGCCCCCGCCCTGCTCCCTCGCTCTCCTGTCTCAGGGTGCCCACAACCGAGAAAGGTAGGGGGCCGATAAAACGCCCCCAGGCAGGGCAGTGCCATGACCTTCTCTCCGATTGCCACCTCAAGCCTTGGAGGCAGGCACGAACATCAACCCAATTCACAGAAGGGGAGACTAAGGGTCCAGTAAAGGTGTGCAGCAGGGGCGCACTGGCTCCCCAAGTCCTTCAGCCTCATGCTGACCCGGCCACCCTCCTGGGCAAGGAGGCCGTCCCTCACTGGGCTCCCGCCTCATCAGCACAAACACTACCTGGCTTGGCTCTGGCCCTTCAGGTGGCGGGGCGGCCCAGGGTCCCGAGGAGCCAGA
The DNA here is from genome assembly GCF_010015895.1 of Lontra canadensis. Lineage (NCBI taxonomy): Eukaryota > Metazoa > Chordata > Mammalia > Carnivora > Mustelidae > Lontra > Lontra canadensis. Next base: position 18,192,380 of record NW_022631024.1, on the reverse strand, counting down.
GTGACAGGGGGCAGCATCTCTGGTTATCTTTGGGTTGGGGCTGGATCACTTCTCCTAGGCTGGCAGGCAGCACCCCCATGACCAAGGTCGCCATGGCCACCGGGCCAGGTCAAGGGCAGAGCCCAGTGAGCTTCCAGTCGCCACCTGCCTGGAGTCAGCTGGTGCTTTCCCAGGGCCGCCGGCTGGCCTGCAGCCTGGTGTCCATCCCTGCTCAGGACGGGGTGGCCACTGAGGGCTAGAGGGCTGGCCTACCCCGGTCCCCTGGCCCACGATGGAAACCCTCAGGATAGTCGTGGAAACTGGGTGGGCATGGCGGGCTGGCGGGCCCCAGGCTGGTGATGGCCTGGGGGAGCCTTCCTAACCAGCTGTCCCTCAGCAGGGTGGGAGAGAATTCTGGGTGGCCTGTGACAGCATAATTACCCCATGTCACTCAGCGACAGCAAGGCCTCGACTCCTGCTGGGACCGTGAGCAGGCCCGCCCCTATCCTCCCAGGGCACAGAAGTCTATAGCTGTGTGTGTGGCAAGTGGACTGGCCAGGACTGGGGGGCGGGCTCAGCTAGAGGGAGGCGGGGGTTAGCCACAGTGCAGGGCTGGGGGCAGAGGTGGGGCTTGACCCCAGGCTCAAGCCCAGTTCCGGGCAACATCAGCCTGGGGGCCCCGGGGAGCCAGCCCAGGACACGGCCCCAGCGGCTGGACGAGAGTCTCAGTCCTCCAGCCTAAAGCCCGCTGGGAACCACTGCCCAGGCCGCTGCCTTCGGCTCCTTGGGGCTGGTCAGGGCGAGCGAGCCCTGGCTTCTCAGTTCTCCCTGGCACACGCTCAGGGCATCCTTTGGCCCATGGACATGCTAGCTGAAGAAGTCTGAGCCCCAGGAGCCCCAGGCCTGCATCCTTGGCCCTGCCCTCCTAGGGGAGCACCCCAGGCGGGTCCACCTGAAGTGGGCGTCCTGTCGCCTTCTTGCCGGCCCTGGCAGGGCAGTGTGGTGGGGAAGACGTGGACGCTGTTGTCAGCTGGCTCTGAGCTTGGCATGGCCCCCGAGGAGGAGAGCTGCTTCAAATCCCCGCTCTGCCCCCAGCCGGCTGAGTAACCTCGGGTGACCAGACACCCCACCCTGCCCTGCCTCTGGGTATTGTGAGCTTCTGGTGAGTTCATGCCAGCAGGAGGGCACGAAGCAGGGCGGACCGCATCCATGAGCAGCAGGATGGCTGAGCTGGCCACGAACGCTTCACTTTCAGGATGCCCAGAGAAAGGGGGTCTGCCGCAGAAGACCTCCTAATTCCCGGCAGAATGGAGAGCCTCCTTGATGCTTATTCTAAGAGCCTGTACTGGGGAGGCAGGGATACCTGGAGACGGTTGCCCCCAGGACAGGACAAAGGGCAGGGCTCTGAGCCCAGTGGGCCCCTGGTCGCAGAGGACATGGCCCCATGTTCAGCCACCAGCAGAAGAAAGGGGCGGCCCCAGGGACAGGCCCTGCCCGGAATGTGAGGTTCCGCCCCTTCTACTCCAAAGCCAGCTTCTCCTGCAGTTGGGACAAGGGGAGAAAAGTGTGCGCCTCAGACCGCAGAGCCAGCCTTTGGCCCCAGGGCCCTTGACCACACCTGGTGGCCTAGACTAACGACGTGGTCCCCCACCGATGGCCCCGAGACCACCATCCCCTCTGCCCCATCCACCCGGCCAAGAGTCTGCCCTGCCCTGGCTGGCCTGTTCCACTGGGGACATCGCCCGGTGAGGCCAAAATGCCATGGGTCCCACCCCCATGTTTCTTCACGATGTTTTCGAGGGACTGGTGTCACAGAGGGCTGCCCCGGGGATTTGGGAAAGCAGGCCCTTCCAGGAGAGCCACGTTGCCCACGCAGGTTCCTGAGAACTGTGGGGGATACACGGTGCCTACAAAACACCTTCTGCTACACGGGGGCTGGCAAGCTCAGGGGACATCACCAGGGGGTGACCATGGTGTTCTCTATACTACCCTTAGAGGCCGGACAACCGAGGAGACTCCCAGAGACAGCTCAGCGTCCGCTGATTCACAAAGAGTCTCCCCATGCTGGACAGAAACCCCCCGCGGCTTCTACTGACGGACCCCACGGTCACTGCGGCCCCCGCGGCTTCTACTGATGGACCCCACGGTCACTGCGGCCCCTGGGGTCTGTACTTGAGGGCCACGCCCCTGCCTGGCCCTGGGGCGCCTATATCAGCTGATGTCCTGGTAAGCATCCTCCCCAGCATCCACCTGATTTCCTAGCCCTGCTCCCTCAAGGGCAGTGGGAAAGGGTTATCCTGAGCTGTGGCGACAGGAACCAATGTCCACGTCTCTGGAGATCAGCTGGTGGTCCCGGTTTCCCATGAGCAGGAGAACCGTGGGTCCGGAGCAGTGGCCTCTGTGGGAAGCGGTGGGGTTGTGAACTCGGCCGCCGGTGGCCACGCTCCAGAGTCAGTAAAAGGAGAATCCAGGAACGAGAGTGTGATGGTGCACATGACCCCAGCACTGCATCGACCCCGTGAGCTGGGACCAGCCCAGAGTGCCTGCCCCGCCCCCTGCTCCACCAGGCGCCCCCCTTCTGGGCCGGTTCCCCGTTGGGCAACATGAGGCCCCCGAGTCCTCTGCCTGCACAGGACCCTCCGTGCACCGCTGGCCTGCGGTGGCATGCCCGGCCCCAGTGCTCTGGCTCCTGCAGGGGTGACAGGAGCTCTGTGAGCTGGGCCACGGCCAGGGCCACCAGCCGTGGTGTGGGGACACAGCAGCCGCAGCCTGGGATGGGGGCACCCGTACACGGGTGGGGCCCCCACGTCTCCACCAGCCCTGAGCAGAGAGGCCCAGCTGGAGGGTCCCCCGGCTGTGGCAGGCACCCCCATCCTGACCTTCCCACCTCCTTCCTGGTTCAGGACCCACCAATGCCAGCCCCACTGCGTCCTGGTACCCACTCATCTGCCCCCCACGGGGACTGGGGACACTCGACAGGGACAGGTCCCGGCAAGAGCCCCAGCATGGCAAGGTCCTGTGTGACTTTATCTCCCTGAGCGGTCCCACAGCCCAGGGTCGCGGCAGGGTCAGAAGTGGGGGGCTGGGGAGGGCCACAAGGGTGGGCTTCTTGGCCTGAGGCTTACTGTGGAGAACAAGATAAGCATCCGTACGCCCTGCCCAGTGCCTCAATGTCCTGGGGACCCTGACCTCAGACCAGTGGTTCGTTCGTCAGTAAAGGAAGGGTCAGAGACACAGTGCTCACCTGGGGGGGCGGCCTGCGGGGGCAGACTGAAGAAAGAAAGCCCGCACACCTCTGCCCTCCCCAGCCCACCCCAGCGCCTGGATGGCCAGCCCAGGTCCCCACCACTGGCCCATCCCGTGGGGTATCTGCCAAGTGCCGCCAGAAAGGGGCAACTCACCAGGGCTCCTGCCTTTTGTCCCGGGGTCAGGGGGGCCACCCACAGCACCCACAGCCCCTCACAGTTCAGACCACGCCACTCTCTGGCCCAGGCCCCTGCTGGGCTGCTCCCAGGCAGGCTGGAGGGGTAGGGCGGGGTGGGGGCCGTCCTCCAGGAGCTGGATGTGGCTTCTCACCTGCTCGTCCCCAGGGCAGCAAGCCCCAGGCTGACCAAGCAGGCTTGGGGACAGAGTCAGTGGAGCGTGAAGGAGAAGCGCCCACCACGCCCAGGGTTTGAGACCACAGAGATCTTGCCAGCCACCATAGCTGGTATGGGCGTGGACGTGGCTGTGACCTGCTCAGACCCAGCCCCGGTACTCAGCGGTCCCTGCAACGAACACGCCCAGGCTGGCCCTGTACCCAGACTGGAGTCTCCAGCAGCCACATGTCCCCCAGCAAGCTCCCTGCCAGCAGCAGCAGCCAGGCGGGGTGGGGTGGGGTGCGGGGGGGGCTGCGAGGGCCAAAAGGAAGCAGTGGGAGGCTGACCCAAGCTCCAGTGGTGTCTGGGGAGACATGCAGCAACAAATCGTCTGTCCTACTAGGCCCTCTTGCACAAGAGCACACACTCCCCTCCGGGGCCCAGCGGACACAGACGCACACACATGCACACGGCCCGGGTCTGCAGAGCGGGGCCGGCAGGGCGGGCTGGCCTGGCTGCCACAGGCTTCGTGCGAGAATCTGGCCAGGGCGGGGTCCCCCCACCTCTGCCACTCACTTTGCCACAACAGCCACAGCGTCTCCGCCAGCCGCTCACAGAGGCTGAGGGACTCCTCGCAGCTGGTTGGGCCCCCAGGGCGGCAGATGCGAGGGCGGGGAGGCGGTGACACAGACAGCAATCTGGGGAAGACGGTTGGCCGTTGGGAGGAGGGCACCATCAGGGACAACAGATGGAAGCCCTGGTGGGCGAGGTGGGGCAGAGATAAACATCCTGGCCAGCCTCAAGTGTCCGGGTTGGCAGGCAGAGGGGGCCACGCGCATGAGTGCGGTGGAGCGGAGGCTGCCCGCACCCCCACGGCCTCTTGGCTCCAGCAAACGTCCGCGGCCACACAACCAAGACCCGTATCGCCACCGTCCATGGAACCTGTGGCCCAGGGGACCCCGGAGCCACCGTCCACTCCTGCCAAGAGGGACTCACGGCCATGCCCACATAGAGTCAGCAGGGAACTCCACCTGTCCCCAGGCCCTGCCCCTGTCCTCATCCCCCTGCCCCACATGCCCCCCTCAGGCTGCTGGGTCACTTGTGGAGACTGCTTGGGGCACCGCCCTGCGCCTGGGGCGTTCCCCAGGCGACCCGGGGCTCCTCCCCAAGCCTGCGAGGAGGAAGGCGTTGTCACCTTGCCCACAGTCACACAACACAGAGCAGAGACCTGCCCTGGGTCCTGCGTCCTCCAGACCGGAGCAGGCCAGGCACCTAGGGACTCTGAGAAGGAGCCTGTGGACACAGACATACCCTGGGGCCCAAACCATCTTCAGACGGCTCAGAACAGTCAGCCGGGGTCCATGGGTCTCTTCTACCTCTGCCTCAACCAGCAACTCACGCTGCTGGACGGGAACCTTCCAGCAGGACAGGATGGCCTGATGGGCCCTGTGCCCAGGGAGGTAGCTAGACAGGACCCAGGCTGGGCTGGCCTCATCAGATGATGGCCTTGCTGGGGGACCCAAAGCAGACACCCATCAGCCCCAACCGGGGGCCGGGAGTGTATTCACCCCCTTGTACACATGGGGAAACTGAGGCACAGGTCATCAGGGGAATCTAGCGGGGGCCTTACAGCAGCACCTGACCCCAGAGGCAGGCAGCCCCCCTGGGTAGGGCTCGGGGGCATCGCACTCCCAGGGGCAGCCTGGCTTTGCCTCAGAGGGAGCCCCAGACAGGGAGACCCCTCCTCAGGAGGGCAGGACAGAGAAGGATGTCTACGGTGCTCTCAGCCACCTCCGTGCAAGAAGGAAAGGCTAACCCCCTTCCCAACCTGCCCGTGCCCCCCACACCCTCTCCCAAGACACTGGGGCAGGCCAGGTGGGGCTCAGGTAGGGCCCCCTGCCAGGGTACTCACCAGCTGTCTACAGGGAGGGCGCAGGGCAGCGGCCGTGGCTCGAAGGCCCACCGACCGCCTGCCGGTGGAGCACAGACGCGACACGACACAAAGCCGGGCACCTGTACCTCCAGGTGCGTGGGGAGGTGGGGGAGGAGTCTGGGAGACCCGCCCTGATGTCGCCAGAGAAACCTCGGAGTCTATCCATGCAGGCTCCTCCTCCAGGCTGGCTTCCGGGAATCTGGGGGGCAGGTGGAGCACAGCCTAACCTGCTGATCCAGCCCACCTGGGCAGGGGACACACACCTGGGGCCCTGTGGCTGTGGGGGCAGGGCAGGAGGCAGGTGTGGGGGGATCTCTAGTGTGGTCCAGACCGCTCCCTCTCTGCCCTCCGCCGCTACCCCCGAGGGACCTCCAGCAGCCCCCCCCACCTGCGGCTGGGCATCTAGGAGCCCTGTCCTGGAGGCACCGCGGGGCTGGTGGGACTCCTGAGACCGGTCAGGCTTCCAGACAGCACAGAAGTGCCCGGTGCGGGGAGATGGGAGGAGGCAGAGCCGCTGGGAAGCTCAGTGACCAAACTCAAAACCTGAGTGTCTCCTGCCTCCTTGGAGTCTTGTGGCTCAGGGAGGGCTCCCCAGGGCACTCACCTTGGCAGTGGAGGGACAGGAGGGTCTTGGGGGACCCCAGCATTGCATTCTGTGCCTGGACGTGCATGTGGGTCCTGGGGTTTGGTCATCTGGCTAAGATCTGTGCCCGTACGTGCGGCCCTTATGGGAGGTTTTCAGCAGTGGGTGTGGGTTGGTGTGCGGGGGAACCGTGCTCCCCACAGCCCAGCCAGCTCCGAACTCGCACTCCAGGGGTGCCCAGGAGTCCCAGGACGGGCGGCCTGCCTGATGGAAGTCAGGGCCCTCCCCGGACCCTCTGACGTGGTGCCTTCTCTCTGTCACGCCCAGGGAAGCCAGCTCCCCAGGGAGATTCCCCCAACCCTGCCGGTCCCTGCCACCCCCTCCCCCAAGAATGGGGGGGTCTTTCCCTCCCAAACAGACTCTAGTAAAATCTCTTACCAAAAGATTTCTCTCAGTGTTCAGGAACGTCGACTTTGGGGGCAGAGAAACTCTGAGCAGCCTGGTCTCTTACTCAGGGGGTACACCTGCCCTTCCCAGAAGCGGCATGGGGGAGCAGCCCCTCGGGCCTGGGGAGCTGCTGGGCACTGTCCTGGAAAATCGAGGCACTTGGCCAGGACCTCTTGGCCCAGAGCTTGGCCTTCCAAGCAAGACCACACTGGAGGCAGCCGCATCCTGGGGCCCGAGGGTCAGGAGGGGTGTGACCCCGCTGCCCCGACCGCACTCTGCACACTGGCTGGGCCGTCTCAGCCCTCAGAGACATCTGGCACCCGGAGCGGGGCAGTGGGAGCCAGAATGGGCACACACAGGGGTTGCCCTGCTCCACTGATGTCAGAGAAACAGGGCAAGTCCTCCTGGCCTGAGGTGGCCGAGTTTTATTACCCAACCCGAGCAGACTGAGACACATGCCTTCTGGCATGTAAGTCTAGTGTGCAGCTGGGCCCCAAGCCCAGCCGGGCCTGGCACCGAGGATGGCCATCGCGAGCTGAGTCTGGCCAGACCTCCCACGCACGAGGCCCAGTGGCCCTACCCAGCCCACGTGGGACGGAAGAGGCTCACCCAGAACCGTGGTCTGGGCCCCATGGCACCCTCTGCTGTGTCACCCAGCCCTCAGCCTGGCCCTCCGCCTGGCCCTCCCTCCACCCGGCTGCAGAGGGGCGCCGGCCCAGCCAGGCAGCTGAAGGGGCGGGGTGTGCCGAGCTTGGTCACTGGGTGGGCCCCTGGGAGTCAAGCCGGAGCAGGTACGGCAGCAAGGCGCTCTCCTTCCAGGAGGGAACAGGGCAGAGGCTGTGCGGATAGGATGGCCTCCCAGGGGACGGGCTCTGCACCTGGTCCCCGTGTGTGGAAGAGAGACGCTGGAAGGGCAGTGGCGGGTGTCCTCCCGGCTGGTTCGGACCCTAAAAAGGAAAGGAGTGAACGGTGCAGGAAAGGAGGTCTGGGCAGAGGCTCAGGGTGCGGGTACAACGCACGCTGGTCTCTCTCTCCCTCCATTTTCTGCCCATCAGCGAGCACCTGCCAAGAAGCTGTGCGAAGCCACTTAGACCCGGCCCTGCCCTGCTGGCTGGGGTCACCAGCTGCCTTGGTGCTGGCCTGAGGGGCACTGGCCATGCTGATAGAGACGGACGGAGGCCACCCGTGTGCCCAGCTCCGTGAGCTCTTAGGGGCCAAAGTCAGTCCAGCTTTCCCTGCCTCCAAATGCCCAGCCTGCCAGCACTCGGGGCGGCACGGGGCCCCAGAGCTTGGCCACCGGGTGACTCTCTTGGGCCTCCTTGTTCCGGAAGGGCAGGAGGGGCTCCTCGAAGGAGGGGGTCTCAGGGCATGGGTTGGCCTGCTCTGCCCACGGGGCCTCAGCCGGCACCACCCCCTGGGGTTGTAGGCATGTCTGACCCGTGACACGGCTCCCACTTTCATCAGAGTGCATGAGGTGGCGGCCCCAGCTGGGGACACAGCCACAGCAAGGAGAACACAGCCGGGAGTGCCCCCGGGCCAGACTCCAAGAGGGGAGGGTGCCTTGCTCAGGATCCCCCTGCGGGCTGCGTCCTCAGCAGGAAGGACAGCGGGGTCTGGGGACCCAGGGGTGGGAGCAAGTCTCACTCAGCCAGAGCCCCGCAGGCCTGGCCACCTGGTGTAGGCCCCTGACCCACGTCGTGCACCCCAAACTCTGCCTTGGCCTCCGTGTCCGGAGAAACTGACCTGTAGCAGGTGGGGCCAAGGTCAAACCGGTCACTCTGAAGGACGGCGGGCTGCACACTCCAAACCTTTGGGGCTGGCCAGACCCTGAGAAGACCCCTCCACTCTCCTGCTTGGGGGGTGGAGCCAGAGGGAGGGGTTCTGTAAGTACCCCCATTCCCTGGCTCTCTGCCTCTGCAGGGTGGGCCCTTGGTCCCAACCTCCAGCTGTGGGGGGTCACCTCTGGAATCCAGCCGCCCCCCATGACACCTGAGGGCTGGCCCCAGCTACTTGCCTCCCTCTTGGGTCCTCTGTGTCTTTATGAGCTTGTAACTTAACAAAGAAACTCATTACGGTCATTTTAATGGGGCTTCCAAGGGGCCAAAAGCAAACGCACACGGATGGTTTGTCCCCAGTGGGTCCCTAATTGCCCAGTCAGCCTGGCTCTGAGCTCTGACCAGTCCTGCAGGGAAAGGAGGGAGCCTGGAAGCCAGGGGTCCTGTGTCTGGGGAGGGAGGTGCCAGACCTGTCTCTCCTTCCTTCCTTCTGCTCCCTTCCCGGGTGTTCCAGGCCAGTCCCTTGGGAAATGTCCGTGCCCCCATCTCAGGAGGCTTGCGGTTTGGAGGACCAGAATGGTGGGGTTCCAGAGGCTTTGGGGTCTGGGGACTCCCTAGGGCCTCGCGTGGACGCCTGCTGTGCTTCACCAAGTGACAGCCGCCCGCCCCCGCTGTGTGCTTCAGTCGCTCCCCCCAGATGGGTTAGGGCCACTGGTGCGGGGGCCCCACACCAAGGGGAAAGTGAAAGCCGTGCACGGGAACCCAGGGCCCAGTGCCTCCAGCATCCCTCCCTCTCCCACGGAGCTGGCCCGGTGACTTGGAAATTAGGGAAAGGACTCGCTGTCCTTCCTTCAGGGCAGCACGGAAGAATGGGCTCTGAGAAGAACCGCCCCGAGGCCACAGAGGGCTGGAGAGGAGGAGGCCTGCCTGAGCTTCAGGCAGAACCGTGGGAGTAGGGGCTCTAGGACGCAGGGTTTCCATGGCAACCATAGCTGTGGGGAACTACAGGGCAGAGGCTCATGGAACAGACCCCATGTGGGCGAGGGTGAGGGTCAGTCAGGTGGGGGCGGGCAAGAGGAGTGGTCCCTTCTCCTGCTTTCCTAGGCCCCTCTCTGCTGCTGGACCGAGAGCCAGACCTTGCGGGGGGACCCCACGGAGGCAGGCGGTTCCTCTTGGCTGCCTTCCTGGCGACCAGGTCCAGGTGTAGGTCTCGTCAACACGGGGAAGGGGCACTGGGTGCTTCCCGAGATCTCCTATGCCGGTTGCCCCGGGGAGCTGGCCACGTCCTCGCTCGGCCCCAAGTCCTGTGCCCCCCATAGCTTCCCACTCAGCTTCCTGTGCCGGCCGCTGCCTTCCCTGAGCCCCCGTTCTCACTGTGCTCAGGCCACGGGCCCCCTGAGCACCCCGCCATCCTCCCTCCCCGCCCCATGCCTTGGAACATGTCCCTCTAGCCTGCCTGGCCACCCGAGGCCTGGGTGGGGGTGACCGCATGTGAGGGCAGAGACAGGGCAGGAACTGGGGTTCTTTTTCTGTGACACCTGACGGTAGATGGGGCCTTGGAGTCTGGCTCCTACAGATGCAGGTGCACGTGTGGGGGGCCCCACGGGAGTGAGGGGGTCCCACGGGACCAAGCCTCCTGATGTGACACGCAGCTCCCAGGTGTTGTGAGCACCCAGCACTCAAGGGCCAAGCCTGGGGGAGTGAGGAAGGGGAGGGGAGGTGGGTACTGAGGGTGGAGGCCCCTCCTGCGGGGCGCAGGGCCCTGGGGATTCCTCTCATTCCAGCCAGGGCTCCAGGCCCCTTGCTAGCAGGCTGACCCAGTCCCTCAGCCTCTGGTGGCCCCAGACACGCCCAGCCCTCCCCCCGGGCACCCCCCACCCCGTCTTGCTGCCTGAGAAGGGCCCCGCCTCTGCCCAGACCTCCAGGCCAGGCAGGAGGGGTCAGGCCAGGGAGGTGGGACATCAGCTTGGGAGCAAGTCTCCTGGTGACAGCTGTCCCTTGCAGAGCGTGTGATGTGTTCTAGGCCTATGCCAAGGGCTCCACAGCAGCCTGTCACTCTCCAGGCTTGTGTTTGGAAGAGGAGAGAGACCCAGGGGAAGGCTGGGGCCCAAGCTTGTGAGTTGCTACGCTGTGCTGGGCCTGCTTCCCAGCTCGTCCCCGGCTCTGGGGGGCGACATCAGCACGGGCCTGTGGTGTCCCAAGGTGCACACTGTCCCTGCATTCTAGACAGGCAGGGTCCCCACGGACAGAGGTTTTCTCTTGCGTGACGACTCTGCTCCAGGAGCCGCTCCCATCCCCAGGACCCCAGGTGCTCCGCTCCCCCGGGACAAGGGGGAAAGGGGTAGCGAGGGCCTGGTCAAGGAGCCGCGGCGTACCCACGGACAAATGTCACACAGCCCTGCCCCCAGTCACGTCTGCGCAGACGTCTTTGTGAGGCCTGGGTAGAGCTCATGAGCTAATGGTACGTGGCAAGAAGGCCACAAAACCACGTGACCTGAGTCATGCAGCAGCTGTTGTAAGGAAGCACTGGGAAATGAGGGTAGTGGGGGTCCCCAAAAGACACCCATCTGGGGTCAATGTGACCCAGTTTGGAAAAAAGGTCTTTGCAGGCGTACTTAAGTGAAGGACCTCAGGATGAGACCATCCTGGGGTCCGCGGCGCTGCGTCTGATGGTCTGTCCTTCCAGAGAAGGGGACAGGCCCTTTGAGGACGGAGCAGAGGTGGAGGGACGCCTGGAGCCCCAGGGGCTGGGACAGGCAGGGAGGACACTGCCCCAGAGCCTCAGGAGGGAGTGCGGCCCCAGGACACCTGGACTCTGCCGGAGCCGAGAGAGAACAACGTTGTTCTCAGCCAGTCGGCGTGCGCTCGTGGGCACCCCGGCCTGGGAGACACCACAGAGGGCTTCGCCCCATGTCAGCGGAGCCTGGCGGGTGCTCACAGCGCCTCTCACCCACTGTCCTGTCACATCACCACCCCATGGCTGCCGGGACAGATGCCAAAGGGGCAGGGAGCTTGGCCAAGGTCGAGGGGCCGAAGGGCTGGGGGTGGCTTTTAGCCCCGGCGGAACTCCTGGAATGAGGAACTGTGGGCAGGGAAAACCCGCTGCCTTTTCTGTTTGCCGTCGGGGGCTTCCCCGGGTCGGTTGGGGCGGGACGTCTCCTCTCTTCCTCCGTCCAGTGTAGGCTCACGTTTTGACGCCCCTTCCCTCACACACACCAGCATGGGAACCCGGAGCCCCCAGACTCCGCTGCAAGGGTCAGCCCCCCCCTCTCTCTCCGTATCTCCGTCTCTGTCTCTGTGTCTCCCTCTTTCTCCACGTCCCCGCATCTGCCAGGCCCAGGCTGGGGACACAGATGGGTGGGGCATCACCGAGGCTGAGCCGCACAGCCTGACCCACCGTCGCCGCCAGGTGCACGTGTCCCGCCTCCCGAGGCTCCGGGGGCGTGAGCAGCCGACCAGCCAGGGCCACAGGAATGCCGCGTGGCTGGCTGTCGTGGATGTCGTGGGTGGTGGGTGGCCTCCCTCGGACCTCCAGCTATTTCCTGGGCACGTGGTCCCGGGAGTGGGCAGATAGACCATTTCCTGCCAGCTCCCCTCTGTCCATGCCCATGCAGCCGAACGCCCGCCCGGCAGACCCCACCCGGCAGACCCCACCCGGCAGATCCCACTCTCTGAGGACTTTTGAAGGGCCCGAGGAGAGAGGAAATGGCTGCGGGGTGACCCATGAGGGTCTCGGGGCCACAGGAGCAGGCACTCGCCCGGCGACTGTGTGGGACAGTAAGTTCCTTCTCCAGGTCATGAGATCGTTGGGAACACAGTACACCTGAGTGATCTGCTCTGGCCGTGCTCCAGCTCCCACTGGGCCCTTCGGGAACAGCCTTGCTGCAGGGGTGGGAGTGGAAGGCAGCGGGGGTGGGGGTGTCTAGGAGACCAAGGTCGAGGAGCGGCCACGCCGGCCACAGGGACATCCCCATCACCCCCGGCCTCAGCCAACACCCAGCGGGCCTTGGGGGCCACACACCCTGCTGAAGCCCGTATGCCCGTCTGCTCGCCCTCGGATCCTCCAGGCAGCCTGGACGCCCTCCGCCGGTCTGGCCTTCATCCTGGGCCCGTGGGGAGCCTGGAGAGCCCACCAGGTCTCCCCATTTCCAGGGGCTCAGAAAGAACCCTGCAACCATCCATCGTCATCTCCCGCCAGGCATGTCCTGGGGACAGATGCAGAGGACAGATCCAGGAAGGGGTGAGGCAGGAGACCAGGGTGTGATGCCGTCCGTGCCCCAGCGGCCCAGTCCCCTTGGCCCAGTTGGGAGACCCAGGACGCCACTGCTCTGTGTGCTCGCCTATACAACAGGAGGGGTGTGCCAGCGAGGCAGGGTGCCAGAAAGGCTGAGTGGTGAAGGGCAGGGCAGGCACGTGGCAGGTGCCCTCGGAGGGAGGTAGCACCGTGGCTGACGCGTGCTGACAGGAACGCCCGGGCCCTCCGGATGCCGTGTGTCAGCCCTTGAGACCAGGTGCCTCCCAGACCGGGGTCAGCGTTGCTGCCTGTGCCTACCCCTCGCGTTCCGCTCAGGGATGTGTCTGGGCAGGAAATCGCTTTCCTTTCCTCTAACGCTCCTTTGGGAATGAGGCCCCTTAGGGATGGATGGGTGGATGGATGGATGGAGGGAGGGAGGGCATGTGCTCACGGCCTCCCGTGGGAGCGCTTTGTCTGGCTGGTGCACCTGGCATCATGAAGTGGGGAGGCAGTTACAAGGCAGAATGTAAAGACGTGCTCCCCTGTCTCTGGGGAGGCTGGGGAGGGTGAGCAGAGCAAATGGGGGAAGACGGGACCAGCGGGAGGCCGGCGGTGACGGAAGGCTGGTGCCCTCCAGGAGCTCCTCCCAGCCCAGACCTGTCACCCAGGAGCCCCCTGCTCTCCGTGGACCAGTGATGTGCTCCGTCTCACAGGTTGGGGGCCGTGTAGGCAATGCACACTGGCCTGTCGCCTGGTGGCAGCCCTCATCACGGGCCATCTCCCTGCACGGGTTCTCTGGGCAGGAGAGAGGAGCAGGTCCAGCCAGGACCCAGGACCACCATCAGGGCCCAGTGGGGACCAGGCCCAACCACCCAGGCAGAGTGCTCCCAGTGCTGGTGCTCCCTGAGCTCTCAGCTACCACGAACACTGAGGAGCAGCATCCACTCCCCCGTGGGCCTTCACGGTCCCTGCAGGAGCGAGCCACTGAACCATATTCCCGGGTGGCAGAACTGGGGCTCAGAGAAGGAGAACAGCTTGTGGCAGGTGACCCGGTGCAGGGGACAGGGGGCAGTCCTGCCTGGCCTGTCAGCCTGCGCTGTGGACCAGCTCACCGCACAGCACCCCCAGAGGGTCCCGGCTCCCCCAGGAAGCTCTGATATAAAGCAGAGACTCTCCCAGCCCAGGACCCTGGCTCCCAGTCTGCCTGTTTCCAGGAAGGAAAACAAGGTGCTTTCCCCGCCTTGACCGCTACAGGGGCCACACATTTCTCCTCTATTCTGCCATTCACATCTGTCACTCTGAGGGCCTTCTTGGCACCAGGCCCCCCCGCTGTAGACCCAGGGGACCCACAGGAGCTAGCAGCTGCGGCCTCCTGGGGACGCTGAGCTCCGGTCTGGCGAAGGTGGGGCCTCGGCCTCAGAGTGACGCCCACTCGGGAGGCACCCCAAGGATGCAGGCCTGGGGCTGTGGCAGATAAGGGGGGTTGGCCCCGCCCACAGCCCCCCCAACCCCCCAGCCAGCAGCCTGGCCCCAGCCGAGGAGCGACGCCTTGCCCAGCTCCTGTGGTCACGGGGGAGGGCAAGTGGGATGAGCTGCCAGGCCGCCAAGGCTTTGGGCACAGATGGTTCTCATTCCCGCTGCCTCTCTTCCGTAGGAAAAACAAACTAGCCCGGGGCCAACAGGCTCTTTTCTATCTTCTGTTTACTTTTGTTGCCGTTGGCTTCTGCCTGTGGGCTGCGTTTTGCTGAGGGTCCCGCTGGAGGCCCTGGCATTTCCCTGACCTTAGGGCAGCTCTCCTGGGAAAGTGGCCCGCTTCCTGCTCCCAGAGTTGTTGCTGTCCCGTTGGGCCTCAGCGACTCTTCAGGGTCCGGAGTCCCCCGGCTGCACCAGGAAGGCTGGGACTGAGAACCGCACGACAGAACCAGGTGAGACCCAGGTGTGCCCAAGGGGCCTTCTGCGTGCCCGCACCCCCTCCCCCCAGGCGCTGCCCTGGGGAGAGTCCCCGAAAGCCCTGCAGAGCCCAGAGTGGGAGGCCGCAGGGTAAGGTGTCAGCCGGCAGGGCTCGCAGGCATCCACAGAGGGGCCCAGCGGGGACACAGGAGGGCGGTGGCAGTGGGGGGCGTGGGCGCAGGGTCCCTCCACTCACATTTCACAAGTGAGACCACGGTCGGGAGGCCGAGGCGGTGACCCCAGGTTTGGGGAGTAAGAAACAGCAGGGTGGGGGGCTCCCCTGGCCAGGCCACAGAGGTCGCAGTGAGTGCAGATCCCAGGCCCCCTCCAGAGGACCAGGGGAGTCCCACGGGGGCAGGGAGCAGTGTTTCCCATCAGCTCCCCAGCTGTCTCTAAGGCAGGCAGAGGGTCACCGCAGGGCCAGCACCCACTGCCAGTTGAGAAGGGGGTGGGCATGTTGGAGCTGGACATGAGGGGGACAGGGGACTACCAAGGGGGGCTGGCCGCCTGCCAAATAAAGGCAAGGAGGCCTCAAACGCCCCCCGCGTGGGGGTGGGGAGGCCGGCAGGGCTGCAGGGACACCCAGGCGCCCCGCGGGTCCCAGAAGAACCCTGGGGCCCAGGGGCCGAGCCCAGAGCCAGGCCCCTGCCCCCGTGCCCCCGCTAGCCCCGAGCTGCGGAGAGAGGGGGTCCTGGGGGGCAGGAACGCTCTTGCTCAAAGGCCCCGCCCCCTCCCCGGGGCCGCGCGCGGGGGGAGGGACCCGCGGCTCAGTCCGCGCCCCCTCCCCTCGCGGGCGGCGGTGACATCACGGCCACGGCGGGAGGGGCGGCGCCCCGCGCGCATCACTTCCTCGGCGCCTCCCGCGGGCGGGCGGACAGACCAACGGAGGGACGGACTGACGGTGGACGGTGGGCGGCGGACAGCGGACGGGGACAGGCGCAGGGCGGCGCGAGCGGGGTGGGGGGGGCGTGCGCCCCCGGCCCTCGGCGACCCCAGCCCCATGGCCGGCCCGGCCCCGCCCGCCGCCGACGAGCTGCCCGGCCCGGCTCGGCGCCTCTACTCCAGGTAGGCTGGGCGGACCGGCGGGGGCCTGCGGGGACGAGCGGGGACGCGCGGGGACCCGCGGCAGGAGGCGGGAGGCCCGGAACAAAGGCTGCGGTGGGCGCGCAACGTGGCGGCGACGCGCCCTCCCTGCGGGCTGCCGGCGATGGAGGCGCGGGGGAGGAGGGGTGGAGGGGTGGGGGGCTCCCGCGGGGGCGGGGACTGGGGAGGACGGGGTGCTGGGGTAGGGGGCACCCGGGGTGAAGGAGGGGATGCAGAGGAAGGGGACACCCCTGGTGGGGGAGGTGCCCGCAAGGGTGGGGGGCGTGGGGGGGAGGACATGCAGGGATGGGGGGGCACTGAGGGTGGGGGCCGCAGGCCTCCCAGGGCTGGTGCCCTTTGGGGGCCAGAATTAGCCAGTGGTCAAGATGGTCCGTGCGCTGGGGTGGGCTGCTGCTTGCTGGACTGCCCCCCCACGCCCTGCCCTGGGACAGTGGGAGGGAGACCCTCAGCTTCCCAGCTGCGCTCCTGACAGCTGGGCCACCTGGCCCAGCAGGTGTGTGGCGGGGGCCCGCCAGGAGCTCCCTCCCAAGCCTGGCACCACCTCCCCACGACTGCAGTTTGGGTTCTCTGGAGGCAGCATGGCTGAAGGAACCCGGCTTTGTCCCCCCAGCCCCACCATGAATCTGGGTTCAGGGGACCACAGGCTGGAATCCAAGCTGCAGAGCCAGCCAGCTGGGTGGGGTGCGTGTCTGCCTGAGAAGGCTCCAGCCTCCGGGCCCCTGCATGGAGGCTGGCGGCCCGCGCTTTCTGAGCTGACACCTGCGGGCGTCCCTGCCTGCTGACCCCGGGCCAGGGCGTCCTGCACGGCAATGCCAGGTGCCCAAGCACGTGGGCACCAGGTCCTCCCAGGGGGATGGACTCTGCCAGGGATGCTGGGGGCCCAGTACAGTCGGCACAAGTGCCAGGCAGGGGGTGGACTGTCTGCCTCCAGGGCGCCTGACAGGTCCCCAGCTTGGACTTGGACGGACACCATCATTCCTAGGACCTGGCGGCCTCCCCAGATGCTGGGCCTTCGAGGGGCCCAGCCTTGCCCAAGAGGATTCTCCAGCCCCAGCTGGCCAGTGCGTCAGCAGCAAACCCGTTTTGTGTGCCCCCCCTCCTTGCCCCCCCACAAAGTGCAGAATGAGGCCCTGGTGGTGAGTGAAAAGGACGCCTGCCGCTCCTCCCACCTTGGTCCCTGTGCCACTGGTCAGACACAGCTGCCATTGTGTGGTCCCAGGATTGAGTGCTAAGCCCCCCGGACTGGCTCCTGGGCCCCATGTAGGGGGAGGGGTGTGCGGGTGGGTTTCCTGGCAGCTGACACTGGAGGCCCACCCTAGAGGATCCCCTGCACAGCTGAGCCTGGGGTCCCTTTCGTGTTGGTCCACATCCACAGTCTTGACTTGGCAGTCGGGGGTGTGGGCCGGTGCTGGGGCCCAGCAGTAACACGCCAGGCAGGACCCTGGCCGGGGGGAGCCGTCCTTGGCAGGGACAGAGCTAAGAGGGGACGCTGGCAGAGGCCCTGAGCCCAGCCAGGCATCCTTGCCAGCCGAGAGCTGAGTTGAGCTCAAAGGGGTAGGCCGAGCACAGACTTGGGGTGTGCTGCCGCAAGCCCTCCTGTGGGCCTGTGCAGACACCCCTCACAGGGGTGTTTGGGTACCCACAGCCAGCTGTGGGCAGGGCGGGTCCCGCTCAGTGGTGGCTTTCGGAGGCTGGCAGGCAGGGGTGGGAGTTGGGGAGCGTGTGCGGGAGCATCCTGGATGGGTGGGGGCTGTTAGCTGGAGAGGAGGGAGGAGCTTCCTCTGGGCTGGGGGAAGGCGTCAGGAGGTTGTCCACCCCCTGGATACTCAGGCCAGCAAGCCCACCTATGGCAGGGCAGCTGAGGGGGCCATGAGCGGCCATTTGGTTTAACCACTCTGCAGACAGTCGTCCGGGCGAACCTCTGGGCCGGGCCTAGCCCTCCCCCAGCAGCTCCCTTCCCGTGCCAAATTCCTGCCTGGTGACATGGGGTCTGGGGGACTTGGCCTCGGAATGCGCACAGAGAGGGGCGTGAGTGTGCCCATGGGCCCAACAAGTCCCCAGATGGGGCCCTGGGGAGGGGACGGTGTTGGGGAGGCAGGGTCTCCTCCCTGGAGAAGGGGTTGGGGAGGGAGGGGCTGATGGGCCTGGGAGAGAAGGGTTCAGGGGAGGGGCAGGTGGCCAGGAGGTCCCTGAAAGTGGGGAGGCCCTGGCGGAGTGGTGAGCACCCGCACCGTGGGGAGCCCTGTCAGACGTGGGTCCCAAGCATAAGGTGGCCAGACAGGGCCATCCTCAGGAGTGGGATGGCCTCCTGCCACCTACCCGTCTCCACTATGGCTCCTTCCACTGTATCCCAGGCACCGGCAGTGGCAGGACATCTGCAGGCTAATGGCCTGGCCCCTGGGCTCACTAGAAACACAACCCCCAGCGCTTTCCCAAGCTAGGTGACACACGTGTTCTCCACCAGCAATTCCTGTTCCCACCATGCTCCCTGCCCTGTGCTGTCCCAATGGCTTTGCTTTTGGGGGCAGCGGGATGGGGTGAGCGGGGGCCCTGGCCCATCAGCTTGGTGGCCCAGACTGGGGCAGACATCCCTGGAGAGGGAGGTCAGTGACTGCGTTTAGCAGAGAATGGAGGAAAGGGGGACACAGCCCCCAGCTAACCCTGTGCGGTGGGAGCTGGGGGCCTGGCTTGGAGACCAGCCATGGTGTCTGCCCCGGAGGACCCCGAAGAGGCTGGTGGGACAGGTGGGTGAGGGCAGGAGCCTGGTGGAGAGCGCAGCAGTTTGGTCCGAGTGAGGCTGGGCTGATGGCTTCTGCGGGGTGCGATCTTGGGTGCCAAGGCGGGGCTGGAAGGGTGTGGGCGTGATGTGGCCAAAGAGTAAGGTTGGCCACTGAGGAGTCCGTCACCATTTTATTAACCGGTAAGCCTGCAGGTGGGTGGCAGGAGCTTGGCAGACGGTGTCCTTCCTCCCGGCCACTGTGGTCCGGCCTCTGGGCAAGCCGGCCTGGTGGGCCCTTGCAAGGAAGGGCGACACATCCCAAGTGGGAAGGCCGTCTCTCCCAGGGAAAGGAGAGGCTGCCGGGGAGCTGTGGCCACAGCCCTGGGGAGCTCTGCGAACTCTGGTCAGCCCAGCCCAGAGCTGCAGGGGCTCTCGTACCCCAAAAGTGGGACTCCTGGTAGCCTGTGGGTGGACAGGCCCCGGGCATCCTGCAGGGAGGGCGTGTGGCTAGAAGGCAGGAAGGCCCACTCCACAGACTGGTGCTAGAGTGGGCAGCCCAGTGCGGCTGCAGACCGGTCCGTCACTTGTGTCAGCGGGCACATGCCAGGTGACGGGGCAAACACCCACAGGCCTGCAGAGGTGGTGTCGGGACAGAGGCTCCGGAATCTTCCCTGAGCAGGGATGTGGGCCTGGCTAGCCTGGGTGGGTCTCAGGGAAGACAGGGGAGGGTAGCCTGTCCTTCAGGCGGGCCCTGGGAAGCAGAGTAGGGGGCCTGGGGTTGATCTGAGGGTTTGGAGCGCTAGTTCGTTAACAGGAGCCGTGTGAAAACGCGGTGACCCAGGCCCGCCCTGTACCTGTCAGCTGAGTGGTCTGGGGGGGTGGATGGGGGTATTGGCAGAAGCCTTAGTGTCGGGGGCTACTCAGTCTGGACACTCTGGGAAGCAGGACCTGGCGTGGCAGGCAGCCTGGGACCAGATCCCCCCATCCCTGTCCTCACTTGCCCCGGGCCCTCCGGAGACTCAGCCTCACCAGCCCCCACCGCCGAGTGAACAGGGCCCCCAGGGCCGGTGCTGGCCTTGAGATCCTGTACCTGGGCTGGTCTTTGCCCTGGGCCTCCCACCCTCCCTCTTGTTCTCGGTTTCTCCGTGTGCTCTGACTCCAGGTACTTTTGGGGTCAGAGGGCACCCCAGAGCTGCACCCCCTTCCTGTTCCCATGGTCCAGAGCTGCACAGCCTTGGAGCCCTCTGCCATCCCCATGCCCGTTGCTGAGCTGGGCAAGTGGCCTGGCAGAGAAGGCCTCTCCCCCGCCTGGGCCCTGCCCTGCCTGCTGACAGTGCTGATCCCCAGCTCTGAGCTGTCCTGATCCCTTGATCCCCCTCAGTCCCCGGGAGGCCCTGGACAGCCTGCCTGAGGACCTGGGGTCTCCTGGAACTCGGGACGCCAGAGCCTTCGGCCCACTGCTCTGGGGTGGGTGGAGGCAGGGGGACCACGAGGCCGGGGCATTCCCGGGACTGGCAACCAAGGTGGGCCGGGAGCTGGTGGGCCAGGAGGGAGGCCTGGAGCCCCGCCATGCCGGCCGCCTCCACCGAGGGCCAGCCTGTGGCCTTGAGCCTGGCAGAGAAGGCCGTGTGCAAGGTGGTGTACGGTGCCCCGCGGCCCCACCCCCTGCTGCTGCCTGTGGGCCTGGAGCTGTGGCTCTACGTGCAGAAGATGCGTAACCTGCGGAGGAAGAGGTGTGCTGGGTGGTGACGGGGGCAGGGGGGTGGGTGCTGGAGGTCAAGGGGCCGTGGGGGGCTCTCGGGCTCAGTAGAAGGGGTGGGGCTTCCAGCCCGGACTCCCTGCCTGCGGCCTGTCCAGGGCCTGTCGAGGATCGTCCTCACGATCCTGGAGCCAGGGTCAGACTGGCCAGTCTGGGACTCAGGGTGGCCACGCCCGACACCCCTCTGTGGACCCCCCACCTCCTGCTTTTTTGGGCCCCAAGCCCTTCCTGCACCAGAATCCTCCTTCACCGTGGTGTCCAGGCAGGCCCGGGGGTTGGGGGCAGCCGTCCACCCTCTCCCCACTGTCGACCCAGTCAGAGCCAGCAGGGTGAGCTTGGTCCGGACATGGCAGCGTCATAGCCCCGAGGCTGCTAAGTCCCCTGGGAGGAGAGGTTGGCCCACGGTGTCACATGGCCTGGTGCCCAGCTGGGTGAGGCCTGGCAGGCCTAGATTAAGGAGCTCCACGAGTGGCAGTGGTTACGGGGGTAGGCCACTGGGGGGCTTCTGCAGCGTGGCATCTGGATGGGCCTTCCCAGAGCGGGGTGGGTATGAGGCCAAAGCTCTGACCCCCGGCTCTCGGAGGGACCCCCCAGGCTCGGCTAGAACCTGGTGCAGGCAAGGCGGTGCCAGGTCCCAGAGCCCAGCCCTCCCGGGAGGAGTGGCCCTGATGCTGGGGGGTCGAGGCTGGGCAAACAGTGCTGTGAAGGTGGGGGGCTTCCCAGCAGAGAGCTCTGAGCCCATGGGGTGTGGGGTGCTGGGCCCAGCGTCTCAGGGCACAGGTGCACCCCTGCCTCTTGGTAAGCGGTGCTGTTGGAAACGTTGAAAATGCGTGTTTTCCTGACGATGCAGAGGTGAAGTGGGCAGGGCACCGCGGTTTGTATCGAAGGGGGTTTGGTCAAACGGTGGAGAAGCACTGCCGTAGACAGATTTGTTGGTTGGTTGAAGGGAGCCGTGTGCTCCCCCACCAGTAACTGCTGATCACTGCGTGACCCAACAAAGCTGAGGGGCAGGTGACCTGGGCCACGTGGGCTGTTTGGTGTGAACATTTTCAGTTACCCATAGGCTTTCCACAGACCCGGACCCGGGTGGTCGGGGTTGGCCCTCGGCCGTGCGGAACGTGCCCCCCACTTTTCCAGGGCTGCATGTGCGGTCACCTGCCAGGGTGCCCTCCAGCTTGGGGCCCCACTCTCCCACCCAAGGGCAGGGCCACGGGCCAGGCCTTGAGCCGGGAACCCACGGGACCAGCCAGAAGAGGATAGAGGAGGAAACCAAGGCTCTGAGTGGTGATGTGGCCTCCCAGGACCCCACAGCTGGGAGGGCCCGAACCAGGGCCGGCCTGACTGAGTGGCCCCACATATGAGGCTCCCGTGATAGGTGGTCTAAGGCCCAGGGACCGCAGGGCCCAGGCTAGCAGCTGGGGGGCCCAGACCCCACCTTAGGGGCCGAGAAGGGCCCTGTTTCTCTGAAGCCCCCGCCCAAAGGTCAGGGGAGGAGGGGCTGGCGCAGCCTCTGGCCAGGGCCCAGGTTGTCATGTGGAACTCTGGACCCTTGGGGTCAGGCTTGCTTCATGGACCAGAAACCTGGAACGGTTTCCAGGGGTCGGGTTCATCCTAAGACGTGGTCCTGTCCTGTCTTCCCCTAGTAGTGCCATGAGGTGGGGGAGCCACTGTCCATCAGGCAGTCGTGGCCGTGGGGCAGCTGAGCGCTCCTCGGCTTCCAGGGCTGGCTGACCCTTGGCTCGGATGCAGCCCTGCCTCCCCCATGGATGGGAGGTGAGAACAGATGATGCCTGAGCCTGCAGCCCCCCATGGAGACCTTGGAGGGTGGGGGCGTACTCTAGGACGAGGGGGGGGTCCGGTTCTGCCCATGTGGCCTTGGCCAGCTCTCCAAACCTCTTTGAGCCTCGGTTGTCCTTGGTGACACTCAGGGCCCATCCCAGGCTGCCGAGGCCGCCTTGGAGGAGGGATGTGGCTCTGGGGCAGCCCTCACCGGGCGCCTGAGACTTCTTGGGAGGTTGTGTTTGGGGCTTGGCCGCCGTGGCCTGAGGCCTTGCTGTGGTCACAGACTCACGCCTTTGCCCGGAGCCCCTGAGCCCTGGTAGTGAGGGGCGGGCAGTGAGACACCCTTGGTGAGGTGCACAGGTGTGCCAGCTGGGGGATAGGCGTGCCACCGGCCCTGGCACCTGCTCCCGGGCACAGCACGCACATGTGCAGTGTGGATCCCGCTGTCGGAGGGCCTCGTGGTCCTCGTGACGACAGGGTGGGAGCCCGCGTCCCCTGCAGGGCTGCGTGAGAAGCAGGCTGTGACTTTCCTCCCCTCCGCCCAGGATGGAGGCCTCGTGCCTGGAGCTCGCCCTGGAGGGGGAGCGTCTCTGCAAGGCGGGGGACTTCAAGGCAGGCGCAGCGTTCTTTGAGGCGGCGGTGCAGGTGGGCACCGAGGACCTGAAGACGCTGAGTGCCATCTACAGCCAGCTGGGCAACGCCTACTTCTACCTGAAGGAGTACTCCCGGGCCCTGGAGTACCACCGGCATGACCTGCTGCTGGCGCGGTGAGCACGGGCGCCTGCCTCGGGGAGCTCGGCGGCGCGGAGCCCGCGGGGGACCGGGACTGGGTCGGTCTGTCTGCCCGTGGGCGTGGCTGTGGCCTGCTCTCCCGAGTATGTCCGCGCTTGTGGGCCTGCCTCCGGGACTGTGTGTGTGTCGGCTGGCGGGGGCGACCACCTGTGCTCCCCACGTCTCCACCGTCCCTCAGCCCCCGGGCCTTGGCTCGAGCTGCTCTCATCCCCGAACACCTCCCTTGCTTGTCTCCCACCCTCTGCCCCTCGTTCGCATGTGCAGTCAGCAGCGGGGGCCCCTGAGAGGGAGTGGAGCTCCCCAGGACTCCCACCAGCCATGCCCACGGGCCCTTCCCCGGCCAGCGAGCCCCAGGTGTCCTCCGCGCCCCACCAGCATGTTGAAAGTTACTCACACTGCCAGGTGCCCCCTTCTCCCCGGCTCTCTCGGTCTCCATCCGGCGCCCCCCAGGCCCTGACAGCTGCAGGCTGGGCCCCGTAGAGAAGTGACCCCCAGCTGGACTCCCCGCCCTGGGGGCTGCCCAAGGGGGCCTCGCCCGCCAGCCACAGGACCCCTGCCCAGCATTGCCCCAGTCGGCTCAGGGCCGGTCCTGCCAGGCCAGCCCCACCCCTGCCCGGCCTCCCTGCTGGACTCAGCGTCTGGAGCCCTCAGTGAGCCTGGCTGCTCACTCCCCACTGCCCTCTAGGACCATTGGGGACCGCATGGGGGAGGCCAAGGCCAGTGGGAACCTGGGCAACACACTGAAGGTCCTGGGCCGCTTTGACGAGGCCGTCGTCTGCTGCCAGAGGCACCTGGACATCGCCCAAGAGCAGGGGGACAAGGTCAGTCGGTGGCTCCCTGGGAGGCCAGCACCCCCGACCTGTGGTCCCACGCTGTCCCCCGTGGGAGGAAGATGGGAGGATGGCCTGGCCCGCTGCCCAAGCTAGAGGCCCCAGCCCCCCAACATCCATGTCAGCTCTTCCTCTCACCGACCTCCCCGCTCTGGGCTCCAGAGGGAGATGTGGCCACGTGGCAGCAGGGGGAATGGGGAAGCTGTGGGCCCAGCCCGGTGCGGACACTTGACTGTCCTGCTCTGTGACCTCCCTCTGTGACCCTGTGAGATCAGCACAGATAAGGAAATAGGGTGACTCACCCCAAGTCACAGCTCAAGGGGGCCAGGCCTTGCTGGGAGGCCCTTCCTCCCCCTGGGCAGCAGAGACAAGAGGGGTGCCCATTACCAGGCATGGCCACCCCCCCCCTGTGACTCAGTCACTTGGGGTGTCCTCAGAGAGCAGTCGTCACACGCGAGGCCCCCCAGCCCTTCTTGGGGCTCCGGCCCTACCTTAGCGTCTGGATGTGGTGATCGCCCCCTCCAGGTCCTTGCCTCAGGGGATATAGGGATCGGGGACAGTAGGCTTCTTGGGGGCCCGGTCTACAGAGGTCCCCCAACCTCAGTGCCACCCTCAGGTTGGGGAGGCGAGGGCGCTGTACAACATCGGCAACGTGTACCATGCCAAGGGCAAGCAGCTGTCCTGGACTGCCGCACAGGACCCCGGGCACCTGCCACCGGACGTCCGGGAGCCCCTGCGCAGAGCCTCCGAGTTCTATGAGTGAGTGGGGTGGGCAGGGGCGCCCGCAGAGCCGGTGAGCCGCCGGGTGTCCACACTTTCCCTCGCGCTTCCTGACGACCTGCTGCTGGTCACGGGGCGTGGCAGGCGCCCCTATCTGGCCCCATCGGCTCTCCACAGACCCCTGCATGGCGATAGCCTGGTCAGCTCTCCTTCCCCACCCCCCACTGCACCTGTGCTCAGGGTCTGGAGGGGCTCCACCCCAGCCCCCGGTATCTCCCCACACGTCAGTCATCCACAGCGGTGCGGAGAAGCCACGTGTGGCATTTAGAAAACATTTGGCTGCAAGAAGGCCAGGGGTGTGGGGCCGAGCGTCTGTGCATGGGAGAAGCCTGGGGCAGATGAGCCCCGACTCGGCCTTGGAGCTCACACGGCGCCCGCTGGGGCGCGCTCCTGGGAGGAGCCAAGCAGAGGCTGCCTGCTCATCGCCCTCTAGCCTGGTCGGGTGGGGATGTCACAGGGCCCCTGTTTCCCATGCACTGAGAGGGACGTGGCTCAGACAGACGCGACCCCCAGGAGGAATCTGTCCCTGGTGAAGGAGCTGGGCGACCGGGCGGCCCAGGGCAGGGCCTATGGCAACCTAGGCAACACCCACTACCTGCTGGGGAGCTTCATGGAGGCCACAGCCTTCCACAAGGAGGTGAGTGCACTGCGGGGCTCCCCCAGCCACCCGGCTTCGTCGGTGCTCAGTACAGGGACCTGGGCGGACCCCTCTGCACGTGCAGACATTGGCCTGGCCGCCCTGGGTGTGTAGGCTATGTCTGCTGTCCGCCTCAGGTCCCAGGGCTGCTGGGTGACCACCCGGGCCTTGGGTCTGTGTCCTCAGCGCCTGGCCATTGCTAAGGAATTTGGAGACAAGGCGGCTGAGAGGAGGGCCTACAGCAACCTGGGGAACGCCCACATCTTCCTGGGGCGCTTTGACGTGGCTGCTGAGTACTACAAGTAGGCAGGCCTGCCCGCCCGCCCCCACCTGCCCAGCCCAGCCAGGGGGAGGGGGGCCACCTGGACACCAGCCCAAGGTCAGAGGTGAGCCTGACCTCCCAGCCTTCCCAGGGGCCAGGTGGGGGGTTCTGGGCCACCCCAGAAGGGTGGCCTAGCAAAGCCCTCGTCTGGGGGCTGCTAGGGACGGAAAGAACGACCTTCACTCGGTAAGTGCCGGCGGAAATCACCGTGTGCCAGGGACGCAGCCGGCCTTGGCGGAGGGCCTCCTGGCTCCCGCTGTCGGTGGAACCCCGGAGCTGCCTTTGCCCCCCACGATGCCCCTAGGGCGCAGGTGCAATCTGTCTCGTAGGGACTCAGAGGGTAAAGATCACGGGGGCTCCTGGGCGTCCCTGGCTTGTGCTGGGAGGCTCTGCAAGCCGTCCACCTCCTAGCCTGAGTCACAGAGTCCGGGTCACCAGCCCCGGGTCCCGTGCCGAGCCCTGACATCCTGAGTCAGGACCCTGAGCTGGGGTGTGCTGCCCCTAGTCCTCTCTGGAGACCCCCGTGGGACCCTGGAGCTGAGGGCACTGAGCAGATGGACTGCATCCCTATCGCCCACTGTCCACCCCGCAGATGGGGGCCCCCCAGCAAAGGGGGGTGCTGGAAACCCTCCTCCCTGGGGCTGACACCTGCGCCCTCCTCAGGAAGACGCTGCAGCTCTCGAGGCAGCTCAAGGACCAGGCAGTGGAGGCGCAGGCCTGTTACAGCCTGGGCAACACGTACACGCTGCTGCAGGACTACGAGCGCGCGGCCGAGTACCACCTCCGGCACCTGCTCATCGCCCAGGAGCTGGCCGACAGGTGTGCGGGGCGGGCACTTTGGGGCCATGGGGACGCTGGGGGCAGGCCCGGCCCCGGGGGATTCTGGCCGGTTCTCATGGGCTAAGCTGCAAGCTGCTTCCAGCGAGGCCCTGGCCTACCGCTGACCGCCAGGAGACTCTGAGCCCTGCCTGGCCTCAGCCTCCCTCCGTCGCGGGCCCCGCCATGCTCCAAGTAGGACTCGGTGAGACCCGGTGGGCGCTGGGCCAACTACTGTGGCAACCCTGGGGGCGGGCTGGTTGGGGGTGGGCCCTCGTCACCACGTCCGTCCATGGCCCTTGAGCACCCCGTGTCTCCGAGGAGACACAGAAGTCTGAACACACGCACAGGTGTGGGCGGCGGCCGGGGTAGGGGCCTCTGAGCCGTGGGCTGCGTGCCTCTTTCGGGGAGGAGAGGGCTCTTGGCCGGCTGCCCTGTCCGGGGGCTCCAAGTGGCCAGCTCTTGCTCCTGGGGGGACGACGTTTTGGAACCGGATGGTGATGGCTATGGATTGTTAGGTGCACGGAGCCCCTGGGCTGGCCCTGAGGGGGTTGCCTTTACCTTGTATGATTTTTCACCTTAATTGAAAGATTAATGACTTGGGGAGTGCCCCTGTCCCTGTCCTCAAGGATGAAGGGAGCCATGGGGGTGAGAGCCTCATGGGCCTGTAGGGGTCCAGCGAGGCCCGGCAGGCCACGGGCTGTACCTGTGACCTGTTTCCCGTCCTGGCAGAGTGGGCGAGGGCCGGGCGTGCTGGAGTTTGGGGAATGCCTACGTGTCCATGGGGAGCCCCGCACAGGCCTTGACTTTTGCCAAGAAACACCTGGAGATCTCCCAGGAGGTGAGCCTGGCCTGCCCTGCCTCCCCTGCCACCTGTCCCCCACGGCTGCCTTAGCTGGCCTCAGAGGCCCCCCAGTGCCCGGCCCACCTGGGACCAGGCTCCTCTGTGTGCCGTGGCTCCTGGCTGGACATTCCCCCACCCCTCCCGGGCTGTCATGTGCTGGGCGAGCCTTCAGAGGCCGGTGGGTGCTTATCTCTGCAGTCAGGGCGTGGGGGGAGGGGAGCAGGGGGCCTGTGTTCCACGCCTAGAATGTCATCACTCCCTGTGGGCCCACCCACGCCCGGGTCCTATATCCCTGATGGGACCTGGCCAGGCCAAGGTGGAAATGACGTGCCACAGGCAGCCCAGGGGAACAAAGGCATGACCGCCCCCAGGCTCTTCCCCTGGGACCCCCCAGCTGGACACCCTTCTGAGGATGGGAGGCAGGGTCTTCAAGGGACCTTGGACCCAGGACCCTCCTACTATGGTCGGGTCGTCCCAGGTGGCCTCTGGCTTCCTGGTGCCTAGCCTGCCCCCTTCTCTCAGTCCCATCCTCCTCGGCCCCAGTGACATGGCCACATCCCCCAGCACGCACCCAGTGCCCACCCAGACCCATCACAGCCCCATGCCTGCTATTGGCAAGATCCATAGGAGCCCAGGTGGTGGGGAACAGGGAAGCTTGGGTCAGGAGAGCCCACCCCAGCAGGGCCGGCCCCCATGGCCCCCTGAGCATAGGTGGGGGCCCACCAGTGGCCCCAGGGCTCCACTCGAGGTCTGGCCATGGCCCACTCACCGTGTTCGGGCTTGTTCTCGGGCGGTGTACTCTCCTCCTATGCAGCAGGGCCATCCTCTGCTCTGACCTGGGACCCTGGAGGGGGCCTGAGGGGCCTGAGGGGTGCTTGGGAAGCTCCGGGACTGAGAAAGGTGGGGTCTGGGGCAGGCCACCTGCCCTTGAAGGGCGCTCTGGCAGGAGTGCCCCACATGGCACAGGGCTGGCTGCCTGAGGCCCGGGCATTCCTGGGGTATGGAGGTGCTGCTTAGGGCCCACATGGCCCCCCCTTACCCAGGGCCAAAACCCCCAGACTCCATCCCTGAGGCACAGTGAGGCATGGTTCCCTTGGAGGCGCAGGGCTCAGCGACGGTCCACTGGAGCCTCCCCGCTCACCTGCGCACTAACTGGGCCCCGCTCGGCTGCAGGTTGGGGACCGCAGCGGGGAGCTCACGGCCCGCATGAACGTGGCGCAGCTCCAGCTGCTGCTGGGCCGGATGCCCAGTCCTGCGGCCACCGAGAAGCCAGACCTGGCTGGTTACGAGGCCCAAGGTGAGTTCCCAGGCTGGGTGGGCAGGGGTCTGGTAGGAGGCCCCCCGGGGTGTGTGGGGCATGGGCTTGTGCCTGGGCTTCTGGGTGCAGTTGACCAGAAGGTCAGCGGGAGAATTTTGGACAGAGCTGCCCAGTGAGGGTGGTCCGCCCCCAGCCGCGGGGGCGTCTGCACGGGCACCCCCTTCTTGGCCCTGCTCTGGAGCACCCAGATGGGGGCAGGGGGTCCAGGGTGCTCAGGGCACAGACAGACGGTCCTATTTCCCTGGGGTCAGCTCAGGAACTGGGAGATTGGAAAGTAAGGGGTAGAAAGGCATTCAGGGGCAGGGACAGTGTGGACAAAAGTGTGGCCGGAACGTGAGGTCTTCAGGCCAGTGCTTTGTTGTCTCTGCGGCAATGAGGGCCTGTACTCAGCCTGAGCGCCCCTGGCTTATCACCCTGTGACACCGTGGGGATGGGGAAGACGAGGAGAGGGCCACTCACCGCCCCTGTCTCCGTGATCCTCCTGCTCCGGGCTGAGGGCTGGGCCCCGGGGGCGGGAAGCGGAGGCTGCATGAGCCAGAGAGGCTCAGGGTGCTAAGCTGGGGGTGGGCCAAGGCAGCTGTAATGACCTCATTCACGGGCTGCGGGTCACCCCACACAGGTCCACATCGTGAGGCACACAGGGGCATGTGGGGACAGAATGTTCCTTGCAAAGCAAAAAATGGATAAAAAGTGTGGGGCCCAGGGAGGGCACCCTGAACTGGCTTCCCGGGGGCAGTAGGTGGGTGCGGGGCAGGCTCCAAGCGGGGAGCTAGCTGCCCCCTCCCTGCCTGCACGGACCCCAACCTATGGTTCTTTGAGTTTTGGCCCCAATCCCTTCATGGCCGTGTTCCCCAGGGGTGCCTGCCCACCCTGCCCCAGCCTCCAGAGCCCGTCAGGCCTCCTGAGGAGGCGGCTAGGGAAGAGGCTGTGGGCTGTGTGGAGGGGCTGCAGGGTTTCCATGCCTAATGCTGGGAGTTTCTGAGCTTGCCCTGTTCTGGGAAACAGGGGGCACATGTCGCTCCCACTCGGGTGAGGACAGGAGTGAAGGCGCAAAGCCTTCTGGGACCCCCAACCACCTTCGTTTTGGAGTGCTGTGGCTGAAGGGGGTGGGGTGGAGGAGGGCGCCTCCTTCGTCCCCCATCCTGCCCCAGGATGCACAGGACGGTATCGACCCTTTGGGTGGGGTTTTCCTGAAGGTGGGCAGCTCTGCTTGGAGCCCCTGGCCCTGCGAGGCCCCCCTGAGGAAGCCAGCAGCAAGTGGGGGCGAGGCTGGGCTGGGCTTCTGGAAAGGCTCCCACGGGGGCATGGCTAGTCCAGGTTGTGCCGCTCTTGTCCCCTTCTGCGAGCTGAGGAAAGGCGGGGCACATCACGGGCCAACGGCTGGCCCGTGCTGGGAACAAGGCAGCTTCTGTCCTCCCCAGGCCGGCTCTGCTGCCCTGCCCCGTGCCCAGACCCTTCCCAGCCAGGGCCTCCGGAAGCCCCCTCCCCGCCCGCTGCTGGCGCTGGCAGGGGCCGCTCTCCAGAGCAGCCCGCTCAGGCCATGGAGGCAGGTGTGGGGGCCCCGTGCATCTCTGGGGGCCTTCAGACCCTGCAGTGCAGCTTCTGGGGGCGGGCAGGCCCCCGGAGTCTGGGCAGCTCTGAAGGAGAGCCCCTGTTCAGGTGAGCCTGGCAGGGGCTGGGCCTTGTGGAGGGGGCACGGCTGGACACTCCTGCAGGGGCCGGATCACTCCCTCACTGACCCCGTGCACGCACACAGAGCGTGGGTGGGGGCCTGGAAACGGACCCTCGCGGGTAGGGATGGTGCACTTGTGTGTACAGCGTGTCAGTTTGTGGGGGTGGGGCGCGGAAGGGGGCCAGGGTAGAGCAGGGAGGGGGCTTACCCGCCCCATATCCTGGAGCCCTGGGAGGATGTGAAGAGGGGCCGAGGCGGGCAGGGCCACGGTGGGCGGGTGGTGGACTCGAGCTTTTCTTTACTGTTGTGAGAAAAACAAGAGTCCTTTATGCTTTGCGGCTGGAGGACCCAGAGCCTGGCGCGGGGCGGGGCTCAGTCTGTGAGTTGATTATAGGTCCCAGCCTTGCAGCCCCCATCCCAGCAGAGACCCCAGAACAAGTCTGGGTGGGCACAGGCTCCTCCCAGCCGGCCACAGGGGCCTGGGCCTGGGTCTGGTCTCTTGCCGGGCCGCGTGCCTGCCCTTTCCGGCGAGGGCGTGTCAGATGCAGGTCCCGCTGCACCCCCCGGGGACGCGGCGGCCCAATCAGTTCATAAGAGGGTGGGGCCGGTCCTGAGCCCTGGGGAGCTGGACCCAGCAGTCTTGTGTCCCACAGGGTAGGGGCCGTCCATGGACCCTGCGTTTGGCCACCATAGCGGGATGGGATGTGCACAGCGAATGTCTGAGCCACAGCTGTGGCTGCAGGCCCTGGCTCCACCCAGTCCTGGCTGGCGGACCCCGTGATTTGACCCAGCTGTGCCCTACTGTCCCCGCCTGGGAACTGGGCCCACTGTTGTCCTGGGGCAGGGATGAGGGCACTCCCTGGGGCGGGCTAAAGATGTGGACACTTCCCTGTCCCTCCGCGCACTCAGTAGGTGGCCTGTTCCCCGTTCTCGAGTCAGGCACCTACGACACACGGCCGAAGACTTCAAGGCCGCAGGGGTCCTAGCTGTCCTCATGTCTGTCCCTTTCCTGGCTGCTCCAAGCTTGACCTTCTGGAGCTTGCCAAGTGGACCTGACCTCTCATGTCCTGACCCTGGCTCTGCGTCTCCAGGCCCTGTGACCACGGCTGGCAGTCTCCTTTCTTGAGCCCCCGTATCCAGAGTCTTGGGAGGGCAGCTGGGTGTGACGGGTCCCACGTAATAAACACCCGGAAACACGGGCTGCTCATCAGGGAGCGAGCCCGCCCAAGGTGACCAGAGGTGACAATGTGTGGCGGACAGTAGTGGACAGATAACGCGCTGCAGGAGTTTGGGGAGAAGGAGCAGCGTGAGGCTGGGTGTGAGTGTGCATGGCCTTGTGGGGGCCGCCGCCTCCGCCAGCTCGGGAGCGGAACCGAACACTGCAGACCAGGACGCTTAAAGACCTGGATGTTTACTTCTGATGGTTCCGCTGCTGCTGGCGAATGGAGGTGCAAGAGCAGGGAGCCAGGACGGTGGGGTCTGGGGGTACAGGGGGCTCTGTGTTTTCTCACAGGGGCACCCACCCCACCACCCGCAGGGCCTCAGCTCAACCCTGATCACCTCTCAGGGTCCTGCTTCCTAATGTCATCACGATGTAGGTGCGGCTTGGGTCTTCAATATGGAATGTGGGGGACACAAACACGTGGTCCGTAGCAGTGACATCTGATCAAAGACTTAGAAGGGGAGGAGGGAGTGAGCCTGAACTTAAATGGAGAATAGCCGTGCAAAGGCCCTGGGGCCCGGTAAGCCTGGCTGGGAGGAGCAATGATGGGGAGGGGGACCCTGCAGGGTGAACAGAGAAAGCAGATCGAACACGCCCTGCAGGCATCTCTCTAGCCCCCCAGCATGGACAGGGTCAAAGAGCGGGGAGGCAGACCCCAGCA
The DNA here is from genome assembly GCF_010015895.1 of Lontra canadensis. Classification (NCBI taxonomy): domain Eukaryota; kingdom Metazoa; phylum Chordata; class Mammalia; order Carnivora; family Mustelidae; genus Lontra; species Lontra canadensis. The sequence goes on along the minus strand of NW_022631024.1, from coordinate 18,160,643 downwards.
AGGTGAGAAGGGCTGAGATGCTGGACCTGTTTTGAAGGTGTAGCTGCTGGGATTTTGGAAGAGACTGAAGGCAGGGAGAAGCTGGGGGGACACAGCCACGCAGTTAGAAAGCGGGATTGCCCGTGTAGGTGGGACAGGCTGCACGTGGGAGGGGCCGGTCGGGGCTGGGCGCAGAACGAGACTGGTGGGGCAGAAATGACGACGGTGCTGGTCAGACGCAGGCGGGAGTGGGGTGGTGCTCAGGGAAGTCTCCAGACCTCACCCTCTGGGCTGGGTGGGATGGGACGCGTGCCAGTGCTGGTGTGGCCTGCATGCCCCAGTGAGGGCAGCCCGCTCTCCTGACAGAGGGTGCATTTAGCCAGGCTCAGAGGGCCACGAGGGGACCCGCCCCGGAGCCGGACACAAGCCGTGTCTCAGAGTGGCATTTCAGCCTCCACCGTGGCCTGCGCCTGATTGTCCAGCCAGGCGGGGCCCAGCACACAAGGTGGGGACATCGAATCGGGCCCTGGGGTATCAGGGAGCAGAGAAGACAGGGGCCACCATCCCACCCATGGCGGGAGATGGAACCGGGTTGTCGCTGGTTGTGGTGAGTCACAGGCTATGCACAGAGGCCTGCCCATCCCGACGGGCCACTCAGCTGTCCCCAGAACGGAGGTGCCCGTGCATTACTGCCATGGCTGGTCGCGGTTGGTGTGGGATGGATCCAGGTGTTTCTTCAGCCTAGTCCGGGGCGGGGGTGCACGGGGTGGAGTGGGTTCCCTTATGAGGAAACACACAGAGGGACGCGCCCTCTGGGCCTGCTCTAGCTCCTTCAGCCCACGACGTGGGGTCGACACCTGGGCGCTGCCTGCCGGCCAAGGGCTGCATGCAGGGGGCAGAGGCAGGCTTGGCCTGACCGCGGCAGCTGAAGGCATGGGGGAGGGGCAGCGGACAGGCCCACGTCCTGGGCCCAGGTAGCTTCAGGCCACCATCTCCTGGTCAGGCTGCTGCAGCTGTCCCCTCCCTGGCCTCCTGGGACAGCAGCCCCCGAACCCCTCCTCCGAGAGTTACCACTTTTCCACCCAAGGCCTCTGGAGAGTGGGGAGCAGGGTGTGGCTGCTTCAGAACCCCGAGGCCAGGACAGGGAGAAGGGCTGGACACCTACTCCGCTTTTAGGAAGCCTTGGGCGTTTGGTTTGGGCGGGTCCGAATGACCTCCTGAGCCGGCCCCTCTTGCTCTGGGGACCGTGTCTTAGGCAGCGCGTGTGGGCCCAGGGTGGGGTCGGGCTGCCGCGCTGTCCGCCACGGGTGTTCGCCTGGAGCTCCGTGCCGTGCCGGGGTAGCTACGGAGGGCGGGCCGTCCTCGCGATGTAGCCTGCAGGTGTCCACAACACGCCAGCCGTGGTCAGATGCTTCCCCGGGGCTCACGCTGCACCGCCGGCGACAGGCCTGCAGGCCCAGTCTGCCGGGGGCACCGAGCCCGAGGGCAGGCCGTGGGTCCAAGGTCCGGTACCGCCAAGACAGGACCCTGGAGCGTCCGCCACACCGCGGGCCTTGCCCACTCTACCCACAGCACTTCCTTGCCTCGCACAGCCCCACCCTTGCACAGGGGCCCCCAGCGGGTGCCCAGCCTGTGTGTGTAGCTGGAGGGGTATTCGACTCCGGGAGGACCTGGGCTGCCCGTGTGCGTGTAGGATGAGGAGTGAACAGGTCGGTGTCCGAGGCCCCGTCTGCACGGAGTTTGGTGGGGGAGGCCCTGGGTACGGCAGGAGCTCAGAAACCGGACCTGTGGGGAGCACCAAGGCCAGACCCCGCCCAGGCCGTAGAGAGTCTGCCCCGTCCCCACTCCCACCTGCTTGTCCAGTCGGGCGGTGCGAGGTCATGCAGACACTGTGTCTGCTTCCACAGGGGACCGTGAGGTGGACGTTCCCCCGCCAGTCCCCAGGATGTAGGCTGACACCCTGACTCTCCCCGGAGAACCCGGTGGCCTGGGCCAGCCCACCTCTCAGCCCCCGGTCAGTGCCAGGCTGACCCGGCCTGCTGTCTTTCAGGTGCCAGGCCCAAGAGGACACAGAGGCTGAGTGCAGAGACCTGGGGCCTGCTGAGGCTCCCCCTGGAGCGGGTGAGTGGGGCTCAGGGTGGGCGGCTGGGGCCCCGGGGCCAGAGGGGCTGCCGCTGGCCGTGAGCAGCTGAGCGTGGAGAACAGGTCCCTGAGGCTGGCCCAGTACTTGCTGAGCCACCTCCATCCCCCACCCCAGTCTGCGTCGCATCCCCTCGAACGGAGACCAAGGTGCCCTCCGCAGCCTGAGACGCAAGCCCAACCACTGGCCCCCGGAGAGGCCCCTGCAAGGCCCTGTCCCCTCCCACTTCATCCCAGGGTCCCACCAGCCATGTGCCCCGGGGGACAAGCCCCAGCCCTTACCCACTGTAGACCCCAAGCCCCCACCCAGCCACGGTCCCCAGCGTCCTGGGCGGCTCCCATTCCTGGGTGCTCCCCGCCATTCCAGCTGGAGCAGCTAGGCCTTGGCAAGCCCCCAAGCGATTGGACACGGGACACGGTGGGGCTCTGGGCCCACTCTGTACCTGCCTGAGGTGGGCGCGGTGTCACCCTGGGGGAGCGAGCTAGCCTCTCTGAGCCTCCGGTTCCTCCAGCGTGGACGGGGTTCAGTGCGGGGGTCTGTTGGGGAACAAGGCGCGTGGCTGCCGTGGTCACTCGTTGCTCAGTGTGGGGTCAGCCGCCTCGCTCACAGCTCTTCCAGCGCCCTGCCCTGCCTCTCCGCACCCCCAGGCCCTCTCTCCCTCCCCTCTCCGACCCCTGAGAGCTTAGGTGCGGGTCTGGGAGACAGAGCTGCTGCTCTCCCCTCTTGGGGTCCTGCGCCGGGGAGCGTGGGTTTGGGATTGCTGACGGCCCCCTCCCATGCCTGGCCTTCCTCCCCCTCTCCAGGAGCAGAATGGAGACAGCCACCAGGTGGGGGAGTGGCGGGGGCCGGGCAGGGACGTGCTCCCTCTCCCCATGAGGAGCAGGAAATACCAGGAGGGGCTGGAGGCTGCTGAGAGGCCCCGAGAGGGCGGCCACTCCCCGCTGGACAGCGCAGACGTCCGGGTGCAGGTCCCCCGCACGGTAGGCGACCTCTTCTTGGGTGCCGTCCTGTGCTGCAGACCTGGGCTGGGCCAGGCGCCCACCCCCCACCCGCCGGGGGCAGAGGCCACGGCCCTGTGCTGTCCCCAGGCCTGAGCGCAGGGCGCACGGTGCAGGGACAGCACTCCATCTGTTGTGTCCTGGCCTCGGCTGGGCCCAGGCCATAGAGAAACTGGACTGGAGGCCTCGTGTTTGGGGGTCTGTAGGACGACCTTGGGGGGGACTACAGGCCCTCGGGCCCGGCCGGCAGCCGTGTCTGGGTACACAGCGTCCAGAGCCAGAAGCGGACGGATGGTGGGTGAGGGAGCGATGGGCTGGCAGTCAGATGCAGACCAGTGGGCGCAGAGGGACAGGGACCTCCCGCTCCTGGCGGGTATCTGCGAGACGGGGCTGGCCCGTCTGGGCTCGAGGAAGCTGGTCAGGGTTTGGGAGGCCCCGCCGAGCCACGTTCAGAGGTCAGCCTAGAACACCACTCCTCACCACCAGGCATGCAGAGCACCTGGGTCCACATGCCTGGAAATTAGTCTAAAAACAGTTTCCTCTGAGGGCTTAATCAGCACCTGCCCCGACACTGAGGAGCGTGGGCGCCGCGCAGGGTATTCTTAGCCCCGGAGGGCTGCTCTGTGCCCGTCTTTCCCTTGAGCCCGGGAGGGCCTCTGCCAACCCCGTGTGACCCTGGCACTGCCCTCCAGCCTGCCAGCCAGGGTCTGTGTCCTTGGAGGGAGAGGGGGGAGGAAGGGGGTGCCACTGAGGCCCCAGCAGAGTGGGGCTGCCACCCACACTGTGCGTTTGGGGCCCCCAGCCCTCAGTGCGGGGGCTTTGCCACCATCACACGGGGCTTTGGGGGCCCCGGGAACTCCTCCTGGGGCAGGACATGGGGATCAGGGCTGCGCCGGCCCCGAGTGTCACGGTCCCTCCAGAAAGTGTCTGGCAGGGGAGGGCCCCCAGGCACCAGGGAGCCACAGCAGGCTTTGAACAGGAAGGCCTTTCCCCATGGTAACCTGGCCCTAGCTGAGTCCCTATTGCTGCCATCCGGGGGAGGGGGCGCCTTCTACCAAACATGGATAGTAGCCAATGTTCAGGCTTGCCACACAGCAGCCCTAAGAAGGGAAACTGATGCACAGGGCAGCGAGGGAGGTGGCCTGAGGGCACTCAGCTAGGAATGGTGGAGCTGGGGTTCCAAGGCCGTGGTCAGCTCCTGGAACCCCAGCTCTGCTCCTCAGAGACCTGGCAGGGCTCTGGGCTGTGGGGACACTTTTGCAGGAAATGCCAGTGGTGGAGAGCCAAGGCTGGCCCCAGCTGGAGGCCTGGACCCCAGTGGCCGCCTGATTCCCCTGTCCCGAAGACACTTGCCCAGCTCCCCACAGTCAGAACTGTGGGGTGGCCCTCCTTCCAGGGCTCTGAGCTCCCTGTAGGTGCAGGACAGAGAGGGCCCTGGGGCTCCGCTTCCCTTTCCCATCCTCCCCTCCTTCCAGGGCTCCTACCCAGTTCCCCTCAGTGCCCCAGGGTCGGCCGGCACTGGGCCCTGGGCCAGCACGAGGACTATCCTAGGAGCCAGCCAGAGGCCAAGGCTCCACAGACCGCTGGGTGCAGGGAAGGGACCCCGTGGCGAGTGGCAGGGGCGGGGAGGGCGCTATGGGTGGTGGTGGCCCCTGGGGCTGCTGCATGGCGAGTGGCCACACAGCCTGTGCCCGTGGAAAGGGCCAGCATCCTTCTGGCTCCTCATGCGGCCATGGCAGACCCGGCTCCGGCCTCAGGAGTCAGGGCTGAAAGAAGAGACTACTTCTGGGCTGACCCAGCTTGGAAGGAAGCCGGACCCCTGTCAGTGGCCTCTGTCCATGGGAACGCTGCTTCCCAGACAGGTTCCATCCCCCTCACCCCTCGGCCTGACCGCCCGTGGGCCAGAGCAGGAGCCCTCTGTGCTGGAAATAGTCTGAGTGTTTACAGAGCGTGTGCGTGTGCGTCTGTTCCTCGTGTGTGAGTGTGCGCCCGCGGGAGCGAGTGAGCGCAGGGAGGGGGGCCCTCTGGGGCGGGGACAGTGCGCCCCTGGGGCCTATTTAAGCACTGAGCCTACAGGGGCAGCACAGACGCCACATGGCCGAGGCTGGGGACAGCACATAGCGTGCAGCCCGGTCACGGCCGCTGGAGGGGAGCTACGGTTCTAGCGTGAGTGTCGGGTCCCCTGCGCGGGAGGCTCAGGGAGCCATGTGATGCTGGACGGGGGGTTGGAGAGCAGAGCTGTTGTCCTGGGGTTGGTGCTGTTGGGGTGAGCTCAGCACCTCTGCACCCAGCCAAGGCAGGGGTGCGGGGAGCCAGCAAGTCCCAGGCCAGAAGTCCAGCAGGACCCAGGGAGCCCAAATCAGGGGCCCATGGAGAGGGCACAGCGTGTCCTGCAGGGACCCAGGGTGGCAAACCACACAAGAGGGGGCCTCTCTGCTGTCCAGAGCCTCATCCCCACACACCCCCAAACGACGGAGGCCCTAGCCCTTCCCAGGGGGCCCGCACAGCTCTGCTCTGGGGCCCTCTCTGCCCAGCCCCAGCTACAGGGATGATGGGCCAGGGGAAGCCTCTGGCAAACAGCACCTAGCTCAGCCTGGGGAATCTGGAGTGCTGAGGACCCAGGTGTCTAGAGAAGAGGGGCCCCGCGGCTACACCTTTTCTGGGAGGGGTTGGCTCCCTTCACCTGACCCACAGTCCACCTGCGGTCCCCAGCAGTAGGCGGGTGCGGTGTGTACCCCCACACCTGGCTGACCCCGGGGCCCCAAGCAGCCTGTAAACAGCCCTTACCTCTGGGGAGGCACCTACACGACCCCCACCTGTGCAGAGCTGATGCTTGGCCCTGACCACTCCTCCAAGAGCAGCACCCCCGGGCCCCCATCCCGGCCCAGGCCCCTGTGCACTCTGTGCCAGCTTTCAGTTCGCTCCGGGCTCTGTGGGGTCTTGGGCCAGGACGCAGGACAGCAGAGCCCTGAGTCGGAGGCTCCTCACTCTCCCTCAACCTTGGGTCTGGGCCCGCCCTGGTGGGACAGGGGAGGGGCTGCTGTCCTCCCACACCGGCCACAGGCACGGCTCCCCCGTAGGCTGTGTCAGGACCACCCATGAGGTTGGCCCTCCCTGGATCCCTCTTGACTTTTGGGCACCGTACCACCCTGGGGGCCCAGGCTGGGCCTGTTTGGGAGATCCCCAACCAAGCTCCCCCGCCCTGGTACCCGCCTCTGCGGTGGGGTGGTGTGGGGTCGTCAGGAGATCTGGGCCCCAGCCAGCGCTCAGTAGGTGACACCATAGCTATTGTGGTCTCTCCATGAGCAAGGCTCTGAGCAGGCCCCAGGAGGCCCCCTCAATTAGCCAAGAGGTGGACAGGCCAGGGCTGGGCAGGGGCCACCGGCGTCGGACGGGGGAGCAGGGGGAGGACCCAGTCTGTAGCCAAGGTGGCTCCTGGAAGCCGCCTCCTTCACCAGTCACCCTCGGGGCCCTGAGAGACCACTGCCTCCAGCCTCCCCTCCTATGGATGTGTAAACTGAGGCCCAGAGGGGGACTGGGTTTGCCAGTTGGGACTCAGGCAGGTCCAGTGGCCCGGACTCCGCTTCCCATCCCCCCTCACTCTGAGGACCACCGCCCCCTCCCTGGCCTCATCAGTGGGGCTTGCCCAGACCTTGCAGGTGGCCCCTGGGTCAGCCTTCCCCACCACCCGGGCTGCACACTGAGGCATCTCCCAGAATCCCTCAGGGTGTCCAGGCTCTGCCCCCCAGCCACTCAGAGCAGAGCCTGGACACCTCAGCCAGCATGCAGGGGGCTGGGGAGCGGCCACACCTTCTCTTTAGCCTGGACATCCTGCACCCAGGGTCCTGGCCGCCACACATCTGTCCTCTGGGCCTGCCCACGGGTCTAACCGCAGAAGGGGTGGGACTGGGGTGGAACACAGGAGCCCTCACCTCCCCCAGCTGTGGCTCCCTGCCTGTGGTGATATGACCTGACACTACTGGTCCCGGATCCACCGTCGCTGCTGGGGCCCTGGCACAGACAGGCCGCTGTGATACGGGAGCTGGGCAGCAGGGCTTCCTGCCGGCGCAGGGTCTAGTCACTCACTCGCTACTGGTTGATTTGTGCGTTTGGCCGCCCCAGCGAGTGACATGCTGGGTGGTCGGGTCCAAGCTACCACCACAGCTGGAGCTCTTGACAAGCATGTGATAGGGTCCCGTGGGGCAGGGGTGGGGGACATGGGGCACGGGGATGCTGCTGGGAAGCGCTCCAGGAGGGCAAGCAGGGGTTGGGGGCGGGGTGTGGGAGGAGGACGGGCAGGTGGGGAGAGGGTCCTGACCTCATCCCGGGCGGAGCAGCAACCTCAGTGCTGTCTGGGGGCCTGAGGAGCTGGTGACCGGAGCCAGGCCGCCTTGGCTGGGCCGGAGCCAATGATGACTGCATGCCCCCCCCACCCCCCAGAGCATCCCTCGGGCCCCATCCTCCGACGAAGAGTGCTTCTTTGATCTCCTGAGCAAGTTCCAGAGCAGCCGTATGGACGACCAGCGCTGTCCCCTGGAGGAGGGCCAGCCTGGGGCCTCCGAGGCCACAGCTGCCCCCACCCCGGAGGAGAGGGTCGGTGAGTGCCCCCCATGGAGCTCCCCTTGTCCTTGCCACGCTCACTCCCCACCCTCCACCACAGTGCCCCCCAGGAGCCCTTGCTCCCGAGGGGTGGGATACCCCTGCTGCAAAAGTGCCCCTTGTCACCACCTCATCCCCTGCCTCCCCCAAAGCTGCATCCCGGGAAGCCTGTCGTCATCCCTGCTCCCTGGGGCATACCACGTCAGGGTGCATCGTGGGCCAGGAGCAGGCGTGGCCAGGAGCAGGCGTGGGAAGCCAGGCCTTCTTCCCGGCACCTAGGAGCCCCCATGGGTGGACGTGGGGCCTGTGGCAGGGACAGCCCAGGGCATCTAGGGTCACTGCTGGGAGCCCCGTGTCCCCCAAAGTGTGGAGGGTAGTATGGGGCCCTGGCCTGACCCGGCCCGTGGGGCCCCCTCTCCCCACCTCGCCCCCACAGCCCAGCCCTCGCTGACGGCCTCCCCACAGACTGAGGAACTCCTGGACCTCATCGCCAGCTCCCAGAGCCGCCGGCTGGACGACCAACGGGCCAGCGTGGGCAGCCTGCCCGGGCTGCGTGTCACCCACAGCAACCTGGGCCGCCTGCGCGGTGATGGGGACCCACAGGAGCCGGGGGACGACTTCTTCAACATGCTTGTCAAGTGCCAGGTGGGTTTGCGGCTGGGGGACTGGGGGCACCCTCCTCCCCGTGCCTGCCCGTCTCCCCCCATGCCTGCCCCGTGCCCCCTGTGCCCTCCCAGTGCCCGCCCATCTCCCCCCATGCCTGCCCCATGCCCCCTATGCCCTCCTCCCCGTGCCCACCCCTGTCTCCCCCCTTGCTCGCCCATGGGCCCCCGTGCCCTCCTCCCCGTGCCTGCCCATCTCCCACGATGCTCGCCCATGGCCCCCCATGCCCGCCCCCCTGCGCGCCCCTCCACCCCGCATCCCTCTCCACCTCCAAGTGGCCCAGGGCCCCTTCACCTTCGTGTGGGGTGGAGGCTCCTCATGCCTGCGGTGGGCTCTGGCCAGTCCCGCTCAGGCCGGCTGCACTGGTGTCACCGGGTGCCCACAGATGCTCCTGGCCGTTCCTCATGGGGCAGGAGCTCTGGCTGGGGGGTGCCCCCGGGGCGTGGTGCAGCCCCTGGTCCCCCAGGCAGGGCGAGACAACAGAAGGGTTCAGGGATCTCATGCAAGGTGACAGGAAAGGCTGCAGCCTGAGGGACGGTGTGGTTTCCAGATGTGACGTTCGTTCCCACAGAGCAGAGGAAAGCGCGGCCCTAGGCGAATCCAGAAATCCTCCGAAGTGGCCCGTACGGAGAACCCCCGAGCCCCTGGCCCACACGCTCGCACGCGCCAGCAGCCGCACCGGCTCCCGGCCCTTCTGCTCCAGGCCCTGCACAGGAGCCCCAGGGCCTCCTTGGTCCCGCCCCAGACCCCTGGCCTGATGGGGCGCCCTGGAGAGCTTCGCACCTTGGGCTCGGGGAGCCGCAGCCCCCAATCCTGCCCCCGCGGTTCCTGAAGGCATCCCTGTCGGGGGGTCTTGGGTGCAGTACAGGAAGGCCAGCCAGCAGCCCCGCAGCCCGGCCTGCTCCCCCATGCCTGGCGGTGACTCAGTCCCCTCCCTCCCTGTGTGGCCTGGGCAGAGGCTCCTCGTTCTTGGGGCCGGGGCTCCCAGCACTGCCCGCGGGGCTGATTTTACCGGTAAACGCAGAGAGAGCCGCTGGCCAGAACCCCTGCCTGGGCCTTGTCCCCGAGACCAAGGACTGCTGGGCCCGTGCGCGAGGCCGGGCCCTCTGAGGCGGGGGAGGCCCGAGCTGCCAACTGACGAGTCTGTGTCTGCCCAGTCCTCCAGGATCGATGACCAGCGCTGCCCACCTCCTGACGTGCTGCCCCGCGGCCCCACCATGCCTGACGAGGACTTCTTCAGCCTCATCCAGAGGGTGCAGGCCAAGCGGATGGACGAGCAGCGGGTGGACCTTGCCGGGAGCCCCGAGCAGGAGGGGGGTGGGAGCCCTGAGCCCCGGCAGCAGGGCCAGCCCGGGGCCAGCTAAGACCCTGTAGCCACGGCCAGGCTGGCCCCAGCCCAGCTCTGGGCCTTGGGGCCAGGGGGCTCACTGTCACCTGTGATGCCCACAGCCCCTCGAGAAGCCCATTCCTCCAGAGGCCATGGCTGAGGGCAGGCTCTGCGCCCTCTGGCCCTTCCCACTGTGGCCGATGCTGGGCACACGGCCCCCACAGCATCCCCCTCTTGGAGGGGCAGGCTCGGGCCAGGGCTGCCCTGGGTGGGTGCGCCTGCCTCTGTCCTGGACTGGCTCCCACGTGGGACACGGCCTTCTGCAGGCCTGCCCCGACCTGCCTGGCCTGGCCTTCTCCCCACCCCCTCCCTGCCCCAGGTCTGGCCTGTAGCTTGCTGGTCCCTAACCCTCCCTGGCCTCTCCCCACTCTGCCCAGCTTCGTCCCTCCGGCCCGCCCGGCAAATGTGAAGACTCCGCGGCTGCCCCTATGCCCCCAAAGGCTGCTCTGAAGCTGCTGCCACGGGGCCTGCCAGCAACATGGACGGTTCTGTCCTCCCGGGGAGGGTCCCAGGGATGACAGAGCAGACGTGCTTGGCCCAGTCCCAGCCCCTTGCCTGTCAGCCCACCTGCTTGCCTCCTCTGGGCTGGAGGAGGTGGAAGGCCGACTCAGAAAGCCTGGAGCCTGACAGGACGGTGCAGGCAGGCCAGGTGTCCCCACACTTTGTCGCCGGGCCCTGGCCCCCAGCCCCATCTGGCACCCAGTCCAGAGCAGGCAGGGGCCTTGAGGGAGGTGAGGGGAAGGGTGGGGATAAGCTGTGACACCCTAAGCCCTAAGCCCCGAAAGCCCAGGGACGGAGCAGGCCCAGGCTAGGATGCCAGCAGGCAGCGAGGTCTGCTCCCTCACCACGCCAGGGCCAGGGGCGGCTGGCAGAAGCCCAGGCGGGGGGGGTTAGCTCGGCTCAACCCTGGGCCTCCAAGTGAGCACCCAGCCTTCAGCTGGGAAGATGACATCACGGCCTTCTCCTGTGGGGAGGGTCCAGCCTGCACACACCATCCGCCCACAGGATTGGGCAGGAGACAGGCCCTCCGGGGGGCTGCAGCCCTGGCCTGCCACCAGCCCTCTGGCAAGCCCCTGGCCCCACACCTCAACCCCATGGTCCCTAGGGTGTGGGGGCTATCTTCTACCCAGGAGGTGCCTCAGCTGGGCTCCTCGGTCTTTCTCTGAGGCTCTCCAAGCGTGGGGAGGCAGCCATACCCCCACCCCACAGTACAGCCTGGGGGCCCCGGGCCCACAGCGACCATGCCAGAACACGGGCTCCTCCTGGGCCGCCCCACATACTTGAATGTACGTGCATATTTATTGCTCATGCGTCGTCTGCCGTGCTGTCAGTGGGTCCTTTCCAACCCAAGAGGTACATTTTTTTTTTGTTTTTCCCAAAAAAATAAAGTCTGCCAAGTGAATAATGTCTGTGTCAGAATTAGTCCTAAGGATGAGAGGATTTGGGTCCTTTAGGAAGCCCCAGGTGATTGAACTCATCTGGGTAAGCAACCCTGCATTGTGCAAAGGGCCTGGGGCCACCACTGTGCTACAAGCCTACCCCCACAATGGTGCCAGCCAGCCACCTGGTGGCAGGTTTGTTCCATTCTCCACACTGGGAGTGGCTGTGCTAAGTGGACAGAGTCACACAGTGTCCAGGAGCGCTTGCCTCTCCAGTTCTGAGTTCTCAGCAGTAGCAGAGCCGTGGCCCACCTGCCCAGGACCTGCTCGGGGCCACGGAACAAGGTGCAGAGCGCCTATGATGTCGCGCCCATGATGTCACACCCCTGGCACCACGGGCCGATGAGTGCAACAGAGCCGTCTGCGAAGACAGGGAGCCAGCTTGGGGAGACACCCCCAGCAGACACCCCAACCCCCAGCTGCTCTATGGCGCTGTGTCCCCAGGAGGAAAGCGGAGGGGTCCGTGGACCCAGCGAGGTAGGAGGTGCCTCACTCACCTCTCCTGTAGTGACCCGCTGGGCCCGGGGCACCTGCCTGACCACAGGAGGCTGCACAGCCGGGCGGGAGTGGGGGTCGGGAGACCCCTGAGGTGAGGGTGGACCGGGGAGGCCAAAAGCAGGTTGGGAGGGAGGTCTGCAGGGAGGACCACAGTCAGGACATGCCCACAGAGGGGGCACCCCCAGGGGCCCCGGGGGACTGTCACAGAGCCTCTGACCCGACAGTCCTTGGTGCTTTGGGAACCCGGGCACCCAGAGAAGGTGGCTCTGCTACGGGGCGCCGCGCTGCCACTCAGTGCCTCCAGGAGCTGTGGTTTCCCGGGGACGCAATAGTGTGGACCGTCTCAGGAGCTCGGTAGTGGGGCCCCCCTTGTTGTCTGGTACCTGGCCATGGGGTGCATTCAGCCCCTCCAGGGTCAGTGGGGCCTGGATGTCAAGCATCAGAATACAGGAAAATATAAACGTGGCCTATCCCCACGTCCACACCCCGGCCTCAGTTTCCCCATCTGTGGAGAGAGGAATTGGCCCGGGGCCGCCGTCCTCTGTCCAGCTTGGCACTGTTAGATCCAGCGGGCTCCCAGGGGACAGCGAGGCAGCCAGGCACAGGCCCGGCCCTGCCTCCCGAGGCCCATGGGGAGGGGCAGGCGCAGGGGCTGGCTCAGCCTCCAGGCCAAGTCTCCGGGAGGGAGGCTCTGAGGGGGATAATAGGTGGTTGTTTTCTCGGGGAAAGACAGGGGGTAATCGAGTCGCACACACTGCCAGCGCCCCAGGGAACAATGGCAGAGCCCGGGGCGCTGACGCAGTGCTCCAATGCTCCATGACCTGCGGGGCCGTGCCTGGTGACTAATGGTGAAGGTCACACTTCTGGAAATACCCACGCTCCTCCCATAAACACAGCACATCCTGAACAAGCCGTCAGACAGGGCTGGGAGACAAACCGCACGCCCCTGGGGGCAGGGCCCACGTGGGGCACGCGGCCCACCGAGATTCCCACCCCCATCTTGCCACCACGGCCGCCCAGGCCCCCGTGGTCACGCTGAGCAGCCTGATGTGCGGACCCCCTCTGGCCCGCAGCCAAGGGTCAGGGCCGAGGGCCGCGCAGGCTCCCCGGTACCCCCGCAGGAAGCATCGGGGTTGGCAGGGGCGCGGGAGGAGCGGGAACTGGGAGGATCTCCCCATGTCTGGCCAGATGGGACCCACGGTGGGTGCTGCCCCCCAGGAAGAGTGGCTGATTGGCCATGCCTTCCAGGTCCCCGCCAGGCCCAGCAAGCCCGGGGTCCCAGCCTACAGAGCACGTCCCCGCTGCCCCATGCCTGTCCCACGTCTGGTCTTCCTGGCCTTCCACCTAACAGGGTCTCCCATCTTCATCCGGTGGGAAGGCACAGTTCAGAGAGCAGAGGGACCCGTCCGGGGACACCGGCCACAGCCAGGGGGCTCAGGCTCCCCACCCCGTCTCCTCCCACACAGACACAGCTGACCACAGGCAAGTACAGGGCCCGTCCTCTGTGAAGAGGGACCGTGGAGGACCAGGACCACCACCTGGCAGAGGGCCCTGGAAGTCCTTCTGACTCCGGAACCAGGGACAAGAAGAAGGCGCCAGGCCCCACCACCTCCACAGGACGTGTGTTTATTGAGAGAAAACAGGCCAGCCCGGGAGGCCCTGGGCCAAAGCATCTTCCGGAAGGCAGAAGACAGAGTCAGCTGGGCTCCGTCTTGCCAGGATGAGTGGGGTCCTGGTCCTCACCCCCTTCTGGAGCAGGGGTGGATCTGGGGTTCCCGGCAGCCTCTAAAACCAGCTCTAGGGCCCCCTCGCCAGCCACTCGGCACACCTTCTCCCCTCTGGCCGCCAGGATTTCTTCAATATTCCTGAGAGAGAAGGAGGTGTCGTGACCCTCCCAGGACCCCCACCCTGTACCTGGGCTCTTCAGCACCACCCCAAGGGCAGCCCAGGGCCAGGCTGGAGCCGGGAGCGTGGGTCCCCACGCTGGTGTGGCCACGAGCCCCCCACATGCTGACCTCCGGACTCTTCAGAGCCCCCAGAAGCAGCTTTTACCAACCCGCCCTCAAGACGAACAGCCCAGGACCTCCAGCCAGGAGGCGCCTGCCCAGGGGGGTGCACACAGCCTCACACACACCCCGAGTCTGGCGAGACCAACCAGCCAGCGGGGGCAGAGAACGCGAGTGAGGCACTAGGCCCCCCACCGGAGCTGACTCTCCACACCTCTCTGTGGGGACGAGGGAGCCCACGACAAGAGGGAATCAGCCCAGCGCGCCCCTCACTTCACAGTCCCGACCCTAACAGGCCAGCGGTGAGGGCCACGGGAGGCTGAGCCCATCCCTGCCCAAGTCATTCCTGGTTTCCCCGAAACTCAAACCCAAAGCCCCTCCTGTGCCGAGGAGGCTGGGGGCGCAGGCTCCCCGGGGCTCCCGACAGGAGGGGGGATAGGCGGACGCGCGGTGGGGCCCCGACCCTGCAGGCCAGCCCACGTGCATGGGCCTGTCCTCCCACCCGGCCCGCGGGGCCTCACCTCTTCCCATCCAGGTCTGAGAACCAGCCCAGGTTGTCGGCGATGACGTGGTGCTTCTGGCAGCCGGGGCAGGTCACAATAACCACGCCCCGGTGATAGGCCAGCTTGGAGATGCGCTTGGAGGACCTGCTCCCACACACCTGGGGACACCCGCAGCCCAGGTGACGCCATGTGCCTGGCCCCGCCCCTCAGGAAGACCCCGCCCCCTCTGAGGATCGACTTCAACCGGGGCCGGGCCTTCTCCGCCTCCTGAGACAGCGCACCGACGCGGTGTGCTGGGCCCCGCCCCCGGGGACGGCTCCACCCCATCTCGGAAAGGCCCCGCCCCTGGGGATGGCTCCACCCTTCTCCCAGAAAAACCCCGCCCCCGGGAAAGGCTCCACCTCTCTCCCGGAAAGACCCCGCCCCCGGGGACGGCTCTACCTCTCCTGGAAAGACCGCACCCCCGGGGACAGCTCCACCCCCTCTCGGAAAGGCCCCGCCCTCGGGGACAGCTCCACCCCTCTCCCGGAAAGGCCCCGCCCCCAGTACAGCTCCACCCCTCTCCCGGAAAGGCCCCGCCCTCGGGGACGGCTCCACCCCTCCATACTGTTCTCCGCTCCCGGGGAGCCAGTTTCGCACCCGTCGCACGCTCACCTTGCAAGTGTAGACAAGCTGGTAGTGCGCGGCCCCGGGCCCCGAGCTCAAACGCCGCCAGCCCCAGAGCCCGACCCCGGCCTGCCTTCTCTCCGCAGCCTCCGGGCCGCCCCCGCGTCCCCACAAACCCCTCAGGCCGGGCCCCTGGGGCCACCTGCGGCTCAGTAGCGGCGGCACGCGGCTCAGCGCAGCCCGCAGCATTCCGCCCTCCGACGTCGGCTGCCCCGCCCCGCCCCCCCTCCACGCGGCTGAAGCCGCGCTGTCGCCATCTTGGAAGCGGGCACGCGGCGTGAACGGCCCTTTTCGGCTTCCGTCCGCCGACTGGCAGGCCGCGCTCTGCTGCCCCCTGGAGGCGGGAGGTGCGCGCGCAGCTCGGGGTGTACGCGGGAGCGAGGCGGGCGGAGGACACGGTACCGGACCCCGGCCGTTTATTCACAGAAGTGCATCTGACAGTGCTGCCCGCCCAGAGCACGCCCCCCGGCCCGGCCCGGCGTGGGCCCCGCGCGCGGGGCTGGCTAGGAGCCCTCGGTGTCGGTGTTGTCGCTGCCCGTGGTGTTCTCCCAGTCCGCCTCCGCCGGCCGCGCGCCGGGCTGCATCTTCCGGAGCGCGCGCTTCCTGCGGGGCGAGCGCGTGTCCGCGGGCCGACCGCGCCCCCGCCCCCCACGCCTGGCCAGCCCCCCCGGGGCCGCCCCCTGCCCGCGTGGCGCACCTGCGGTAGTTCTCGAAGCTCTCCTTGAGGCGCCGCCGCTCCTTCTCGGGGGGCTCCCCGCCACTCGGGCCCGCGTCCTGGGAGAGGAGCGGGGCTCAGGCCGCTGGAGCGTTGGGGGTTCCCCGCCCCGCGACCGCGCAGCCCGCGTCCGGAGGACCGCGCAGAGCCGGGACGCACGGCCTGCCGGCAAGCCGCGCCGCGGGCCGGAGTCCTGGTGTCGCCACGCCCCGGGACCTCGAACACAGGCTCCCGACGGCTGCCACGCCCGGCCCGCTGTCCCCTGCCTGCTCCCGCTGCCCCCTGCCGCAGCCACAAGTGGGGACTCGGCTCCAGGCTTGTGCAGCCCAGAGCCCGTGGGCGGAGACCCCTGCCATCACCCCCAGGCGTCCAGCTTGAACAGTCGGCCACACAGCTCAGTCACAGAGGCCCGTGCCAGCGGCACCCCTGGGCAGCAGGGCCCCGGGGGCAGCCTTACATTGGGGGTCAGGGAAAGATGCTCCTCCTGCAGAGCCGCAAAGGGCTGCTGTGGGCTGTCCCCGTCGGCCGGGCCACCTGGAATGGAGGAGTAGGCCTGTGGGTCCTCCCCAGCTGTTGGGACCACACCTGGCCACCTCCTCTCCCCTGAAGCTGCCAGGCCAGTCCTGCACCATCTCCCGGGCCCTCGCTTGAACCCCAAGAGGCCTCCCATTGTGTACACAAGAGGACTGGAGCTCAGAGATGTCAATACCTACTCTGGACCCTCTAAGCAGGCAGAGGCTGCTGGAAGCCCACCAGGGCCCCACCATTGAGCTCTGCTCCCAGCAGTTGGGAGCACAACATTCCAAGCTGCCTGGCCCCTTCAAGATCTGCCAGGGCCTGGATGGGCTCAGGGCTCTCAGGACCGTCAGACAGAAGGTGCTAGATGGACTGGTTCCCCCTACACTGGCCAGGATGGGAGTCTGGACATCTAGTCTCACGAACGTCACAGGGGGAAAGACCCCAATCCAGGTCTCTCCCGGGGCTGGCACTTTCCCTTCCTCGGCTTCTGACCCTGAAGCCCGCCCCAGCTCCTTCAAGGGGCCACACCAACCCTGGGCTGGGCCTCCCAGGGTCTCCCCCTACCACTCACTGCCTGCTGGGTCCTGCCCACCTGTCCCCATGTTGGGGCTCCATGGCCTGAAGTTCAGGTCTCTGGGCAGCGTTGGACTGCTCTGCTCCCTCACTTCTGCACTGGCTGTCCCTCTGGTGGCTGGCCTGAGCCTGAGGAGGTCCATCTGGCTTCCCATGCCACCTCCCCACCTCCCCTCTGGCAGCCACCTTCAGAATGAACGCCTCGACCCCTTGTCACCCTTCGTCACTCCCCAGGCCATCTCTCTGCCATCTCTGTGCCTGGCCCTGAGACGCCCCCTTCCCCCCTGTTTGCATCTCCCACACTCGCTGGCAGACTCCCCCCCACCCCGCCGCCACCCCCTGCCCAAGCGGAAGCTCAGGGAGAGCAAGGTGCCTCTGCTGCATTCCTGGGCCCAGAGTGGGCTCTGATGGAGGGACGCGTTCTCAACATCAGAACTGGGGTGCAGGCCCCCCACACCTGGCTCGTTTGCTTGCTGGGGAGCCTGGGGGTCACTCGTCCCTCTAAGCCTCAATGTGCCCATCTGTAAAGCAGGCTTGTGAGGTCAGTGGGAGAGGGCTGTCCCCTGTCAGGACTGGTGCTGAGTAAGGTGACAAAGAGGCCTCGGCCGGACTCATCCACGAGAAGCTGCCCCCCTCCTCACCTTTGCCTGAGAGCTGGACAGCCTCCAGGTCCAGGGGGAGCGAGAGCTACCAGGGAGAGAGATGGGCGTCGTTAGACCGCCACCCCCCGGGACCCACCTGACCTACCGCGCTGTTTCTCAGCGAGCTGGCAGGAAGGGCCTGCCTGCCCCAAGGACCCAAAGGCGGTCAGCCCACCCGGCTGGGGCCTGGGAGGAGAGCAACTGGCCCAGCTCCCATAGGGGATGGTGGCCTGGAGCCCACCGAGGGTCACACGCACCTCCTGGGAGTTCCTGGGTGAGCTGTCCTCCAGGTCAGAGCTCTGTGGTCACAGAAGGAGTCGGTCAGCAGGCCGTGGGGAAACCCAGCCACCCCCAGGGCCTGGGGTGGGGTGGGGCTTGGTGAGGGGTTCCCAGGCCAGCCCCTGTCCTCAAGGGGGCCTCTCTCCAGGCCGTGGCCGGCGCTGGCACCCCAGAACACCCCTCTCTCCCCCTCCTGACCCCCAGAGTGGCCTGCCAGGTTCTGAGCTGAGGGGGCTCAGAAGGCCACCCGTGGTGCAGTAGCCAAGCCAGGCCTGGACCTGGGCTGCCTGGAGTCCCCTCCTTTGGGCTCTGGTGTCTCTGGGGACTCCCTTGCCCCTGAAGGCCAGTCCCCTGGGCTCTACCGTGGCAGGGCTGCCACTCTGAGCAGTGGGCACTACGAAGGCCCCCAGCCCCCAGGAGGCCCACCAGGACGAGCGCGTCCAGCTGCTGCCGCCTGAGCCTGCCCTCCGCGGCCAGCAGCTGGCCCTCACGCTGGAACAGCTGGAGCTGCAGGTCGTCTGCCTTCTCGGTCAGCTCCCGGACCTGCTTCCGCAGTGCGTCCTTCTCCTGCAGGCTCCGCGAGTGCTGTGCGTGCAGCTCCTCCCGCGTGGCGATGGCCTGCGGGGACCATGGCGCTGGGAGACCCCGGCCCCGAGCCCCCCTCCTCGCCCCCCTCCTCGCCCCCCTCGGCCCAGTCCGTGCTTGAAGGCTCGCAGGAGTACGGGAAGCCGAGGGTGCCGGGAACATGTGGGGAAATCTTCCAGCCCCAAACCCAGAATAGCCCCCGCCCGTCCCCACGCAGCCCAGGGGCACACCCCCTCCCCCGCGCTCATGCCCCTCACACGGCTTTGCCCGCCTGCGGGCGACGGTGCTTTACGGCCCATCCCTCTGTACACACCGGCCAGACCACACCCAAGGACACAGCTCTGACCCCTGCCGAGCGGCCAATGGGAGCCGGCCCGCCGCCCGGAGGCTAAGTCACGTGCCCTGGAGCCCTCGGCCTGAAACAGCCAGGACTGGAGGAATCACCGCAAACTGCCTTCATTTCTGTCCCTGCTTCTGACTTAGGACCAGCCGGAGAGAATCCTAGCTGCTTACCGGGGCTGCCCGGCTCCAGCGTCCCTGGCTAGTGGCCTGCCTTTGGTGGCTACAGTGACCCCTCTCCTCTGCCTGCCCCCGAGGGAAGGTGAGAGCCCCACTCCCCGGCCTGGTAGCATTGCTTCCCGCTTCCTACCACCGCCTGTGCCCTCAAGGCAGCCCCCGTGCCCCAAGCTCACTCTGCACACTCCGGCCCCCACGGGGCGGTTTTCTGACATGGGACTGCAGAGCTAGAGGTCCCTAGCACAGGCTGCCGGTCCCCTCCGGACAGTCACCAAAGCACCCACCATACCTGACCAGAAAGGACCCCACATGATGTGGCGGGAAGGTGGCAGAAAGCAGTGATGGGGACCCAGTCCAGACGGACTCCCGCCCCCGGTCCCCAGGAACACAGCCAGCCCACGAAAGGGCCAACAGTGTTTGAAGTTAAAAAAGCTATTTCTGGGGCACCTGGGCGGCTCTGTTGGGTGAGCGTCCCACACTTGACTCCGGCTCAGGTCATCGTCTCAGGTAGCAAGATCGAGCCCCACTCAGCCAAGAGTCTGCTTGGGAGTCTCTCTCCCTCGCCCCCTCACCCACGCACGCTCTCTCGCTCTCTCTAAAATCAGTAAATCTTCAAAAAAAAAAAAAAAAAAAAAACAACAAACCTATTTGCCAAACAAGAGAGCTTCCCGTTTCGTAAGACAAACGTGGAACTATATGTACTTCGGAAAGAATCTGGAAGTACGACCGCCGGTGGAGCGGTTTTCCTGGCGGCGAGGGAAGGGTTCTCCTTCCGGGTGTTCCCGGTTGCCCCGAGCTCTCTGACAAGCGCCTTCCCCTGAAAGGGCGAAGGGCGAGGCGCTCTGCCCCCAGGGTGGGAGGCGGCCTACCTGGTCCCTCTCACTGGCCACCTCCTCCATCTGCCGCAGCACGGCCTCGATGCGGTCCTTGTACATCTCGGAGTCCTTCCGGAGGGCCAGGCACTGCAGCTCCAACATCTCCTTCTCCTCCACGCACTGCGGGAGCGGGCAGCTAGCCCCCGCCCCGGCCCCTTGCCCGCCCCGGCCCCTTGCCCGCCCGTTCTGGCTCCTGGTCAGGCCCGGCGGGGGGAGGGGGCCGCTGCAGGAGCCCCTGGGTCCCTGCCGGCCTTGAACTTCCAGAACAAAGGCGGGGCCTGGCCATCCTGGGGGAGTGCGGGCCAGGAGCGGGGGAGGAGACCACGCCCCTGCACCTCCAGGAAGGGGTGAAGTGGGGGTGTGGATCCCAGGGGCTGTGTGGACACGGGGCAGTCCCTCAGCCCAGCCGGCCACGTACCCGGGCGTGCAGGGCCTCGCCCTGCCGCAGGGCCCTGCGCAGAGACAGGATGGTGTCGGCCTGCTCTTGGTGGTCCCGCAGCGCTTGCCTCCAGTCCTCCTCCAGCACCTGGACGTAGGGGCTGCTCTTGTCCGGCCTCCCTTCCTGGGGGCGGTGAACAGGATGGAGCGGCAGGAGGCAGCTAAGCGCGAGCGGCCCTGCTCTGGGACCAGCGTCCTGCCGGGCCGTCCAGCTCCCCCGAGCACTGCCCCACCCGCCTGGGGCCCCCGGCTCCTGGCCGGGCCCGCCCTGCCGGCCGCCCCCCACCTGCACGGAGGCCTCCAGCTCCTGCACGCGCGCCCGCAGCAGCGTCTTCTCCTGCTGCAGCTCCCACACCAGCTCCTGGCTGGGCCGCTGCTCCACCGCGTGCCGCAGCTTCAGCGTGTTCCTGCGCTCCACCCGGCAGTCGTCCTCCGCCCGCATGAGGCAGTGCCTGAGCCGCTCCACCTGCGGGCACACGCGTCAGCCGGCCCGCCTTGCCCCGGCGCCCGGCCACCCTCCGCCCCGGGCACCTCGAGCTGCAGGTCGCGGCTGTGGGTGAGCGCAGCGCCCTTCTCCTCGCTCCGGCGGGCCAGGCGCAGGGCCAGGTCATAGTTCTCCTCCTTGCAGCGCCGGAGCTCGCGGGCGCCGGCCTCGCACTCCTCCCGGAGCCGCTGCGCGCGCTCCTGGTGCTTGCGGAGCAGCCCGTCCTTCAGCCGCAGCTCGGCCGCCAGCTCGTCCCGGGCGCCCAGCCTCTGCGTCAGCTCCTGCACCCTCCTCTGCAGCTTTAGCACCTCGCTCATCAGCAGCTGCGTCAGGCCCGACTCCCCCGATGCGTCTGTGACGGCTGGGCCGCGTCAGAGGGCCCGCCCGGCCCGCGGCCGCCCCGCCGCGCCCTCACCCTGCCGCACCCCAGGCCCGAGGGCCGGCCGGGCCCCTCCAAGAGACACAGGGCCCGGCCGAGAGGCCACCCCGAGGTGCTGGTGCTCCCCTCTGAGGACACAAGCGGAGCCCCTGACCCACCCCGCGGCCCAGCCCCGGGGCCCATCCCCTGGCCCACCCCGCAGCATGGGAGCCCTCAGGCCAGGTACCCTCCCGCTTCAGCTCATTTTGTCACGATCTTGACTGGGAGGTGAGAGGACATGCGTCCAGGCCAGGGAAAGCGTGGCTTTGCCCGTTGGTAGCACCAGTAGACGCCCGTCCTTCCAGGAGCTGAGGCTTTGGTGGGGTCAGACAGAGGGGTTCTGACCCGTAAGTCAGCCTGCGCCCCCCCCCCCCCGGTGTGGGCCTGCCTTTCCTCCAGCAGAGAGAGGAGCAGGACGGAGCCCTGCGCCCCTTACACTTGCTCTTGTCCCCGGTTTGTCCGTCAGGCCAGCCTCAGCGGCCTGCCTGTGGGGTCCCATGCCTCACCGATGATCATGGAGAAGACTCGGGTAGGCTCCTTGCCCGTGACCTTCTTGTAGAGCTGCGGGTAGTAGAGCTCCAGGCTCTCGAGGAAGGCCACGTAGCCCTTGTGGCCAGTCCGCTGCAGGATGTCCAGGAGCACGCCTGAAACCACAGAGCCTAGCTGGGCCGTGGCCGTCCTGCCTGCCCGCCCTGGGCTCTCCCCTGGGGCCTCTGCTGTGCCCAGAAGCGCCACCGCTCCCCACGGGCGGGACCGGACGCGGGTGCTGGGGGTGCCCGTTGCTGTGCCCGGCGCTCCCGGCCGAGGCAGCACTGACCCACTTTCCGCTTGCGGATGACCAGGTTGGGGTCACTGAGCACCTGCTCCTCGTCGTCAGGGCTCAGCACCTTGCACTGGCGCAGGTAGGGCGTGATGCGCGAGGGGTCGATGATGGAGATGAGCTTCACGCGGAAGCTCTCCAGAGCGCCCCAGCACTGGTCCTCGTTCTCATAGTCTGACATGGCGATGGTCACGGCTGCGGTCAGCGGGAGAGCTGCTGGGAGGGACAGCCACACGCCGGGCCCTGGCCTCACCCGCCCCGGCCCTCCCTGCTCTGTGCTGGTGCCGAGACCTGGGCTCTGCTGTCACTCCCCCGGCACCTGGGCTCTCTCTGTCCCTGAGTCGCTCTGATGATGGTAGGGGAAGACATGGAGGGCTCCAGAGACAGGTGGCATCTGAGAACACCGCACACCCCGCACCGTGGCCCTGCTCTGGGCTCTGCACTCCCTATCCCGAAAGTGTGGGGCTGCTGGGCCACCGCCTCCTACCCACTGCCTGGGCCTCCCCAGGCTGAGGCCACGAGCCCGAGGCAGTGACTCGCCCGCCTGTGCCTGCGTGCCAGGCAGGGCTGTGGGGGACTTCCTCCTTCCTGGACGTGGCACCCACTCAGAGCCTAGCCCCACCACCTCCTCTCCTTCCGGCGGCTGCAGGCGGCTGGTGGTGCAACCATGGACCGCCCACGGGACAGTCAGGCCCGCCGTCCCGGGAGGGGCCGCTGCATCACCCACAACCAGCCCCAGCGCCGCTCTGGTGCCCTCTGTGGGCTCTCAGGTCCCGGGTGCCAGACACCTCGGGGGTCCTCTCCCTCTCCCACTCGGGCACCATTGTGCCAGCTTGCCAAGGGGGCCATCCGTGTTGGGACCATCCACTGTGGCTCCCTTCCACCAGCGGGAGTGGGAACCACTGTCTGGAGGCCTGGGCCAAGCCAGAAGCTGGCGCCTGGTGGTGGGACCAGAGCTGCTGACCCGCTGCCTCAGAGAGCCCTCAGCTGGCGTGGGAACGTGGTTTCCAGCCAGAGGAGCTAGACAGCACTCCCCAGGCTCCAGGGGGCAGCCGGCGGGGTCTTTGCAGGAGTCTCTCTGACTTCCCGCGGCCCTCAGTCTCCCCATCCAGCCAGAGGCGAACTCCAGCAACTCAGTGGATGGCCCTTGGGACATTGGGCCTGTTCCCTGCCTTCGCCGCACCTGACCCCCTGCTGCTGAGTCCACAGAGATGAACGAGCAGGTACCACGTGGCGGTGAAAGCGGACGAGGCAGAAGAGTTGAGGTCACTTGCTGCCCTTCTGGGGTTCTTGCCCCAGGAGCCCTGAGCAGAGGGACGGGCGTCTTCCTGGACACCTTCAGAAAGAGCAGCAGCCCTGCCTACCTCAAGGTCCTGCAGGGGTCCCTGCGCAGTGGGATGTGGGTCAGCCTGGGCCACCCTGGTCCGATGAGCGGGAGGAGGTGCAACTGGCAGAGCCCGGGGGGAGAACTGTGCCTTCCTGACGGTGCTGGGGAGCTCCACGGGGCCCAGCAGGTCCTCCCCGAGGGAGCCGCTCCTGGGGCCTGCCTTCTGATTCGCCTGCCTGGCAGGGCCCGGGAGGCGGGGCGGAGGGAAGTGGAAGTCTTGCTCGGAGGCCTGGAGGCCCAGCCCTGGCGCCCACTAAGTGGAAGTGTGAGCAAAGACCCTCCCTGGAGCTGGAGGAAACCAGTGCACCGTCCAGTCTGCTCTGGCCTGGACGCCGGCTTCCGGAGGCTTCTCCAGCAGGGGCTGCCTGGGAACCAGCAGTGTGGGCAACCTGCAAGAGGAAGGTGGGGGTCCCGGCTCCGGGCGCTCCGCCGGGGCCTACACGTGCAGCCACCCACCGTGGGGACTTGATCCTAGGAGGGCTGCCATGCAGCGTCCAGAGGGCACGCAGCTGGAAAGGCCGCTGCGGCCAGCAGGCCAGGGACCTGGCCACGCTTGTCCCCCATGGTCTCCAGCCCACACCACAGCCAGCACAGCACTAGCCCGTCCCTTCCAGGAAGCATCTCCCCTCAGCCAGCTCTCTGCAGCGGGTTCCTGGGACCCCGACACCACACAAACTGCTTTCAGAAGGGCTGTTCCCCAGCCAGCAGAGGTCGGGCCAACCGTCAGGGCAGAAGGCCCCCTGCCCTGCTCATGCCGGGGAAAGCCCCAGGCCAATGCCTCACCAGCTGGAGACGCCGGCTGCCAGGCAGAGGCAACAGCTAGGGAGAGGCCGGGCAGTCGAGGTCCAGACCAGGGCTCCGGGCTCCACCACCCCAGGCAGTGCGTCTCTCCGCACCAGCTCCCTGCCCGCGGGCTTGCCATCCTGTCCCTGGGCCTCCCGCGCATCTGAGTCCGGCAGGCGCGGGCAGCCTGACGCCCACCCCCCAACCCTGCGGGTCTCCAGGAGGACAGGGGCTGACATCACGCTTCCAGGAGCAGCTGGTTCTGGGCCCTTGATGGAACTGCGACCACCAGTGTCCCTGTCACGGTGGGTGTTTGTAAAAACTCAACAACGGAAACATCATGTTGTGCTATCAGGAACTGGAAATCCGTAACAAAACGCTAACTGGAAAATCCCTAAACATTTGAAAATTACACAGAAACCTCTAAATAACCACACGGCCAAAGTCGCCCGCAGGAAAAGCAGCCGCGAGCCGAAACAGTGCCGGGTGCAAGCTGGAAAGCGAAAGCGCGTTCTCAAGGCTGCGTGGTAGGGGGGGCACCCCCGCAGGTGGAGGACGGGGCGCCCGGGGGAGGGTCGCGCGGGGAACGCAGGAACAAAGGCTCTAGAACCAAGCGCCCTGAAAGGCTGTACACAGAGACCAGAGCTGAGCATCCCTCAGAGCCATGGCCGGGCTGGGGCTTGGGCTCCTGCCAAGCAGCAGCCGCAAGGGAGGAAGGCGGGCTGGCCTGGGGCTGCTGCCAGCTCTGTGGGCAGCCAGGCTGTCGCTGCTTCCAGGCACCCACCTCGGTGGGCAGCGTGGTCCAGAAGGCAGCGCGGTGGGTCCATTCCAGTCCCCGTGGCCACACCAAGACCAGCGGCCACCTGGGAGCTCACGGCAAGTCCCTTGGTCCAAGGCACAAGAGCGTCTCGTGGAAAGGGCCCCCCATACCCAACACTGAGGCCTGGGGTTCAAGGGGCTCCTCAGACTCAGGGCCCAGCCAGCCAGCTCTGGGCATGGCCGGAGGAGGCCCCAACCCTCTGCACATGCCCAGTCTCTCAGGACATCACAAGAGCCTGGGGCTTGCCTTTTAATAAAAAGAATTAGCTATTCCTTTATTCCTTCAAACATCCCAATTTGTGCCCGAGGGCCAGCCAACCCCTGTGGTCGCACAGTCCCTGCTGGCGGAGCCTCCCCAGCCTTCAGCTGCTTTGTCTGTTTCTCCAGAAGCATTGGTGCGGGGCTCTCTGGGTGGGTGGGCTCACCAGGGTCCAGCACAGCTCCTGCCTCCTGGAACACAGAGATGTCCGGATGGTGGGGACCCCCAGACCCCACAGACGGCACCGTAGGGCAAGAAGCACAGGCGGGCACCATGCCCCAGGGGGGCACAGAACCAGGCTGGCTGCCCACCTGCGTTCCATGCAGGGACCTTGCTGTGGGTGGGCCTGGGAGCCTCGGTGGACTTCTCATGGGACATCCCCCACTGCCAGCATCCCCTCTGTGGACCCATATGCCCTAGTCCCAGACCTAGGACCTCTCCAGGCACAGCCCCCACCGTGCTCAGAGGAGGCGACTCCTACCTCTGGGAACCTGCGGACCTGGACGTCCTTCCCTCTGTGGGATCTCCACCCCACGAACTCAGCTAATCTGTGCTGAGTGCCTACTTGGTGCCTGCCATCCGCACACTGAGGCCCCAGCAGCACCAACCACCTTACTGCCTGCATGGGTGCACATTCATGCCACTGCTGACACTTATAAACCACGTCAAGTGTAGAGAGGACAGTGCCATCAACACAGATGGGTGCTGGGACTGTGGCGCTGCCTCAAAAAAGCCATGGATAGCATCTCTGAGCAGCTGACCACTGACCAGAAGAGACGTGATTAGAATAAGGGAAGAGCCTTACAGAGAGAGAAGAAAGATAAACAGCACAGCAGTGCAAAAGCCCTGAGGCACATGCATGCTAGCAAGCAGGAAGCACCACAGCCGGAGGCGTGGAACCCAGTGGCAAAGGGGGGTTAGAGGGGCAGCGGGGCAGCTGGGGCAGAGGGAAGACCCCAGAGGCCTATATATACCCACACCCAACCTAACACCATCACACTTGATAGGAGCTCCAAAGGGCCAGCCTACTCTGCATCTAGACAGCTATTGGCTCCCACACACCCAGAGCATGGCCACAGGGAAGGCCCGCGCTTACCCTGTGCTCACACCAGCCGCCTCCTCTTCCGGGCGTGCCAGGCGTGCCGAGTTCTCAGCACATCAAGGTTGTCAAAACTGTCTAGGCAGGAAGAGTCAGAGCCCTGCCCAGGGTCTGGGGCTCCCTGTAACAGAACCCAGGCACAGAAGGACAAGAGTGACTCCCCAGCAGAACACGCCAGGGAGGAAGCTGTGTCTTGACGCCACAGCACGAGGGACACACAGCTCCCCAGACCTGTCCCTGTAGAGACACGGTGGCTCTTGGATGAACGGAGGCCACAGAGGTGTAGACATGCCCCCCTCCCCGGGCATCCCCACCTGGGGACTCCAATTCCCTTGGTGACGCCAGAGCCAGCGTCCCATGTCCTGGTTCTCCCAGCCAGGCCAGCAGGGCAGCGCCGAGGCACACAGGTGGCTGCCAGTGGAGAGCCTGCAGGCAGGACAAGGGACAGGAAGCTACCCTTCCCACAGCCCCAGCCCAAACCCCCCTCTGCTGTCCTGACGGCACAAAGGTTGAGTCCTAGCTGGGGACGGGCCACTAGCGGCAGGAGACCCCACAGCCTCCCTGACGTGACACACAGTGAGAGGATGTAGCTCCCCTGCTGGCCCCAGGAACAGGGCCAGAGGACACCTTGCCAGGAGCCCCAGGGCCCCAGCTTCCCGTGTTTATCAGGCTTTTTGCCAGGAATTAAGGAAAGCAGTTTGCCTCCATGGCTCAGAAAGCTCTTCTGGAGTACAGGGTGCCAGAGCTGGCAGCTGGAAGGATCTCGGTGTTCCCAGACACGCAGAGCCACCTCTGCAGAGCTGGTGCCCCAGTGGAGGGTCTGCGTGCACATGGGGTGCCGGGGCCCAAAATAACCTGCTCCCTGGGGCAAGGCTACGTGGTGGGGGCCCCAAGAGGGGCCGAGGGGCTAGAGAGCTTCCTTCCTCTGTTTTCCACGCTGGCCTCAGGACCTCGTCTGCAGACTGTGCAGACCTGGAGTCGGCTTCCTCCTCCTCAGCAACCCACAGGCCAGGACTCCCCTGACTGGGTGTGGGCATTGCCGCTGGTGGCTGGGGGGGGGGGCGCTCTGTGCCCATGGTCACCTACCTGAGGGGGGAGAGAGGCCGCCGGCCCCGCCTGGGGAGCGCCTGCGGAGCAGCCATCTGTGAGCTCCAGCTCCCCCAGGTCACCCTCGCTCTCGGGCTCAGCCCTTGTGGCCACGGACAGGGTGGTGGGGACGCCGTGTGGAGACAGGGTGGCCAGGAGTGCGGGGAGGGTGAAGGTGGCCAGGAAGCGGGCCTTCAGCAGCAGGTAGGCCGGGCTGTCCCGGAGCTGCCGGTGCACCTGTCCCAGTGAGGCCTGCAGGGCTCCAGCTGCCCCGCTGGACGTGAGGGAGGCGGCTCTCCGCTCCAAGGCCTTCTTGTGGAGCAGGAGTCCAGACAAGGCCCGGAGGCTGTACAAGGCGGGGGGCTGGTAGGGCAGCCTGGTCCCTAGTGGGGGCACACGCACCCCCTGCTGTCCCCTCAGCCACTCCCGCACAGCTGCCTCGCTCTCCTGGGACAGGAGGTCCAGGTCCAGGGTACCCCTCTCAGCCCCAGGCCGGGGTGGGGGTAGCCTTTCCAGGCCCAGAGGCCCTGTGAGTCCCCCTGGCCCTGGGGACCCCGGTGTCCCTCCTAGGCCACTCCCAGGGCCAGTGCCCGCTTGCAGAGGTGGCCGGCTGCATGAGGGGGGTCTTGCTTCAGGGCGATCAGCTATAATGGTCGTCTGAGAGGGTATCCTGGGCATGGCTATTTCCCTCGCCACTTGGGCCTCTCCAGGGAAGGAAGATCCCCCATGGGCACGGGACCCGTCACCGCCCACTTCAACAGAACTTTGGGATTGGCAGAACCTCGGAAGGGTCGAGAGGTCTGTCCTAGAGGGAGGATCTGAGCCTGTGTCCACGTTGGCTGGGGGCTGCCAAGGGTGGCTCAGCCCAGGGGGCCTGGGGCCCTGGCCTGCCTGCATCCCAGGCAGGGTGGGCAGCAGAGGCACTGACAGTCCTTTGGGATTAGAGGTCCCTGCTGGCCCAGGAAGGCCCACCACGGCTGGCACTGGGAGCAGTCCCTGGGCTGTGAGCACCCAGGTGACAGGCAGAGGGGTGCTGGCTGCCACATGTGGCCCGCCCTTGTGCGTGGCCAGAGCTGGCGTCAGGCCGAGGGGCTGGACAGGCAGCTGAACGGGGCTGGGGCTGGCAGGGAGGAAGAGTGGCACCTCCGGCAGGCCCTGCTTCCGGGATGCAGCGGGCGCCTGAGACTGTCCCAGGCCGCCCTGATGGCCGCTCACGAGGACCTGGCTGGGAACCGGAGCTCCGCAGGCCACAGGAGCAGCCTCTGTGGAGGCCAGGCTGCGGGCCCCGACGGGCAGGGCGGAGGGCTGCTTGTCCTCAGCTGACGTGCTTAGTCCCTCGGCTGCAGGGTCTGCGGCAGCCGGGCCCGAGGCTGCGGGGTTAGGGGTCGCCTCTGGGAGACAGGGCTGGAGCACCAGTGGCGAGGAGAGCAGCAGCTGTGGCGGGAGAGCCACAGTGCGTACGGTGGCCTTCCTGGCCCGGGCCTCTCGAAGCCGCTTCTCCCGCAGCAGCTCGGAGACAGTCTTGGGCTTGGGGCGGGGGCCACACAGAGCCGGCAGGGGCGCCTGCGGACTGGACTCGGCACGGCAGGGCCGCAACCCCCTGCTCCCTTTTTGGCTGGTGCTTTGCCTTGCAGCTTCCTGCGCTGGCAGGTTCCGGAGGCCGCGGCCTGCAGGGGACACAGGACACGTGCAGGTGAGCTCCATGTGAGTGGACCGTGGACAGGCCTCCCAGATGTCCCAGCGGAGGGCCCGCAGGGAGGGGGGGGCAGCTGCTGGGGGCCCAAAGCAGGAGCCTTGGATTCTCATCCGCCTGTTCCCAGACCTCCTGGAGCTCCTGCCGTGGCCAAGGCAGCAGGGCCCGCCGGGCACCGGCCAGCTCAGACCGCACACGGGTGGGGGCCTTCAGTAGCTCCAACAAGACTGCTGGGCACCACCACCCGCCTCGTGGGGTCTCCCCAGGCCCCAGACTCTTGCACGATGCTGCTGGCATGCGGAGGCTGGCGGCGGCCCGGACACCCAGGGCTGGCGTATGTGCAAGGAAGGAGCCTGGGCAGCTGCCTCGCCGGCTCCCGGCAGGCGTGCTACTGTCCCTGCCGTGGGACTCGGACGAGACCTGTCACCGAGGCCATGGCTGTGCTGCTCAGAGCCCGAGACACAACGCCCCTTCCCACTAGGTTAGGTGCTGAAGACGAGAGTGGCGACAGACAGTACCTGCGGCGTCCTGCGACGGCGACATCTGAAACACAAGAGCCGGCGCTTCAGGAAGTCCCAGGCCCAGGCCCACTTCTCCACCCGCAGCAAGACCCTCCTCCTGCCCTCACCTGCAGTGGGAGTGAGGCCCCAGGCACCAAGGCGGGCCTCCCTCCCTCCCCACATCCTCTTACAGGAACCACCGGCTGAGCTCATCGTGGTGGGGTCAGGGCTGTGTGGTCTGAGGGAGAAGCAGGGGCCTGGCTCTCCAGGCAGAACTTGGGGGCTCCGGGGCCTGGATGGGGCTCCAAAGGGCCAACCCGGTCATTCTGTCATTCCCTTCAGTTGTGACTGGACCCAGGTACATGGCCTCTCGCTGACAGACCGCATGCCCGGCGTCCCAACCCAGCAGGGCCGAAGCCCAGAGCAGTGCCCAAGGGCTTGGAGGCCTCCACGCAGGGACGACGCGGTACCAGCGGGGCTCTGCCCCTGTGGACATGTCGTGAAGTCCTCAGGACTCCAGGCAGACAGGGAGACCCCTCCCAGGAGGGCTGGCACGAGGGGACCAAGAGCCAGCAGGGCTACTCTCAGGGACTGGCCCAGCCTCTAGGGAAGCTGAGAACACATCCCGTCTCTTACTTCCTGGTGCTGGGAAAGGAAGGGGTGACGCAAGCCAGGTGAGCCTGTGTCCGGTGCTCACCCCTGCTCCTCACCTGCAGCAGCCTAGGCGCTGGGTCCCGAGTGCCAGTCTGGAGCAGGGCCGGAGTCTGGGCCTTCCTCTCCCGAACGACCTCCATGCAGCCAGCAGTATCGATCTGGAGCAACTGAGGGACACGTGTGATGCGCGCATGGCACGTGCCGGACCAGAGCCCGTCCCCCTTCCCCGTCCAGGACTGAGATGATGAGGGCGTCTGTAATCGAACTTGAGCCTGCTCTGACCACTGCTCGGGCAGGTCCGGAGGCTGGCACAGCCCCTCAAGACTACGACCCCTTCGCTCAGCCCCTGCCTGGCCTCAGGGCCTGGGGGCATCGGAGCAGAGCTCCCACCGGGCTGGGTTTTCGTCCCCCAAGCTTCCATTTACACACTTCCCAGCACCCTGTCGCTTCTCAAGATGGAGTTTAACTGATGGTGGTAGGGAGAGCGCTGCCCCTTCCACAGGGACCAGCCTGCCGAGCGTCACAGGCCACTGAAAGCCCCTTTCAAGGCTCTGAACCTCAGAGAGTTAGACCTCCAGAAGTGGGCCCACCTTCACCCGAGGAAGGCTGTGCCCTACGGGACTCCTCACCTGGATAAAGACGGTGAACGCAGGGGTGCTCGCCAGCCGGGCTTCCTCCAACTGCTTCCTGATGCCATCGGCTGAGGAAACAAGGGCACGCATGTGTGGTCAGCAAGGCCCCTCTTCTCGGGCCCCAAAGAACCCTGCACCCATCTGTCACCATGCTCAGCCGGAAGGAAGGGCAGGAGCCCGGAGAGAAGGCTGGCCCTGAGTGGCCTTCGGAGCCCCCCAACACCGATAACACGACCAGCTCTCCAGAAACCTGCACACAGGCACCGTGCACCCGAGCCCCGAGAAGACCCTAGCTAAGGCCCGAATGCTGGTCACTCCCAGACCATCTCCCCTGGGCTAGTCAGGTTGGAGACAAAACCCAATGAGCCCTCCAAGGGGACCTCCCCATGCACCCCCCTCCCCAGCAGAGCGACCCTCCATCTGCCCTGTGTTTCCCCACTCCCGGGCCCCACAGGAGGCTCTCAGCGGAGCCCAGGGGCAGTACCTCGGGTGTGTACGGTGGCAGGCCTCCGGGAAGAGCACGGCAGGACAACGTCACCCACCCATGGGCTCACAGCCATCAGAAGTTGACGCTCAAGGAGTCTCCTCTGTAGGGCATGTCCCCGCCACCGCCGCCTGCTCCCAACTGTCCTGTGCCACAGCTGCCGTACAGGGGGTCCGGCCACACCGTCACTGTTGCTGGTCCCCAGGGATGAGCTGAGCAGGCACGGCTGCCTCAGTTTCTCCTGAGTAAGGAAGAGAGGCACCTGGGCTTCCCAGCTAGGCTTGGCTCCCGGACTGCCTATGCCACACCCCCTTCTCCCTGGACTGGGGCGGGGCCCTGGGCCGCCAGGACAGTGGTGGTGGGGAACAGCTCCTACCAGCGTCTGGCGCCGGCGGGCTGTGCTGGTCCTGAGCACCTGCAGCACAGTCTCCAGTGGCACCTTCAGCAGACGACTCCCGCTCTGATGGACAGATGGAGTGAGGCTGGGCCCGTGGGGAGCACAGGGCTGCAGGGCAGCATGCACACACCCGCACCCAGATCCCAGCGTGGAGTGGTGGGAAGTGTCCTGAAGCAAGGTGGCCTCGGCGGGTCCCAAAGGCCTGGCCCCCACATGCCTGCTGGGCTCGGCTGCAGCCAGCACCGGCGGAGGCCCCTGCTCCTCCAGCTGGCGCCCCTTGCCGATGGCACCATGGGAGCCTGATGGTCACAGACATGGCAGAGAAGCCACGCAGAGCGGGGACTGGTGCAGACACTCTGTCCAGACGCCTGGACAGCCTGCCGTCCCCTCAGGAGTCACCGAGGGGAGTCTCCGACCTCTCCCAGCACACAAAGCCTGCTCACCACACCCCTGCACGCAGCTGGAGCCAGGCAGGTGGCCAGGGCTCCAACACGGCGGACACCGACCGGACAGGCGTACACGGGGCCGGACAAGGTGGGCCCATGCAATTGGACACCGGGACCCTGCACAGGGGAGGTGTCTGGCCTTTTGCAAGCCAGGAGGACACCCCCTGCTTGCTGCCCCCTGCCCTGCCCTGCTGCTGCTCGCGGACAGATGGATCAGAAACGGCTCCAAGTCCATGGGCCCACCAGGCAGTACCCTCAGCAGCTCTCCGGCTCAGCTTGTAAAGCAAACCCCTGGGGAAACAGAGGTGGCTGCTCTGGACATGACTCTCCTGAGACAGCCAGAAGCGAGCACTCTATCAAGCCAGGACAGGTGTCCGCTCTGCTGCACCCAGGAAGGCCACCGATGTGAGGTCAGACCGGCCTGCAGTGCCTTGGCTCCGGCTTCGCGACCCCAGAGCAGCAAGGTGGGACACAGCACCAGGGCCCATGGCCTACCTTGTCTGCTGGCTCCCCTGAGTTTGCGACGGGAGTGTCCGCTGAGTCTGGGCACCCGATGCCTCTCGCGCTGGTGCTCTGGGTCCCGGAGGGCGTGTCTGCCTGGCCCGCCTCCTCGGTGGGGCGACTGGCTCTGCTGCTCTCCCGAGCCTCGCTGGAGCCCCTGGGAGGGCGGGGAGAGGCAGCACGGCGTCCTGGCCAGCCTTGGGCTCCCCCTCCACACGGCTCACTGGTGCTCTGCCTGGCAGGCACCCACAGGTCCATGTCCGGCACGGTGTGCTGAGCCGATGGGAGCTCCTGTCCACCCGCCCGGGCCTCCAGGGCTTCCTCTGGCTCCGAGTCCTCACTGTCCCTGCTGCTGCTGCCGCCGCTGCCTCCGCCCTCGCCACCGCTGTCCCCGCTGCTGCTGTCCCCACTGCTGGAGCTCCACCGCATGCTGCGAAGGGGCCTCCGTCTCCTCCTCCCCCGACTCTGCTTCTTCTGTGGGGAAAGGCTACTTGGAGGCCTCGGCTGCCCAGGGCTCACAGACCAGGGGCAACCGGCAGGCAGGCTAGTCCTTTGGGGAGAGAGCCCAAGCAGGCTGGGACACAGTGCACTGGCAGTACAGGACCCTGGCCCCTGACTGTCTTGAGGGGACAGTAGCTGTCAGGAGAGGCCAGGGCTCTCTGCCCTCGGCTTCCAGGAAGAAGAGACGCCAGGACTGGAAACCAGATGTCCCTCCTCCTCTCCCCGCTCGGCAGTATGTTGGCCCCACAGGTGACAGGGCTTTCGGACAGACTTTGATAGAGACGCACCCTGACCATGATCTTCCACTTGCTCAGACACTGGGAGCCCGTCCGGTGGGGCAGCTCAGACGCTATCCTTGCCCAATGACCTACAAAGCACAACAACGTGGAAGTTGCTTCCCACAGTCTTTGACAAGTTCACAGCCTGAGTGAGAGGCTCTTCTCGCACGCGTGCTGTGTCTGTACAAGGCCTGCGTCGCGTTCCCTGAGAAGGAACGCCCGCGGCGCACGGCTCCCCGCGGGAGAGCAGTTTCCGAACCGCGGCGCACAGCGAGGCCTTTGGAAAGAGTCTAGGGGACACACGACGAGAGGGAAGAATCCATCTGCGCTTATGTGAAGACGGCCCTGCCTGTCTGCCACACCCCGGCGTCTACACCAAACGCTGCAAATTATTCTCTTCCCAACAGTGCAGGCGGGAGAACACCGGTGCCTTGTTTTTAGGGCAGCGGGACGCTGTGCCACAGTCAGGATTCCGTGTGTGCCTGAACCCAGCAACCCCACACCTCGGGTCTGTTCCTAAGGAAATGCTGCAGACAACGAGCAGACTCAGGCCGGCTCTGGAGCTGAAGCGAGAAACCACGGGAAATGCGCACCAGCGGTTGGGCAGCCCAGGCCGTTCTGGGGTCTTCCTCAGGAAGACAGGATGCGCTGTCGACAACAGCGGGAAGGCACGGATCGTGAAGACAGAAGGTTCACGACGGACGACGCAACGCTACGTCGTAAAGCGGGAGACAGCGGAACCCGTGAGCTCACACCGAATGACTCAGCTTTATGAAGCTGCCCCAGAAACGGGCCCAGAGCGGGTCGGGCAGGCGTGCGCAGCCGGGAGCAGCCGTCTCCAGGGGAGGAGTGGAGCCAAGGCGCTCCTGAACCTTCCATCCCAACCACGCATCAGCGCACAAGGGGGAAGAGCCGCTGCCCCAAGCTGGGGAGACGCTGGGGACAGGGAGGGGGCTGGCGTCACCACGAGCGGCGCTCCTGGGGGCTCTGGGCGGCAGGCCCAGGACTCACCGACGCCGTACTTGTCGATCAGCTCAAGCAGCTTCCCCTCCTCGCTTGCGGCCCACCGGCCCTTCTTCAAGCCAGCCTGCAGCCGCCGCACGTACCTGGGAGCAGCAACGACATGGGGGCATTTTGGGCGCCACAATGCCCTCCTGCAGCTGTCCCCGTTCCCACGGCCGTCCCTGTGCCGGCAAGGGCTCTGGGACCCGGCACCAAAAGCTCAGGACTGAACAGAAAATTCAGATGAACTGAATTCCATCAACATTAAAACCTTTTCAGCATGTCTACAGGACGCCATCGGGAAAGCCACGCCGATGTGGCTTTGGATGAGGGACTTGTAGCCGAGCACGTATCCGTGCACACAAAGCCACGACACACGGACAACATGCTTTCGTGACCGGGCGGGACGGCATAAATGGACGTTTCTCCAGAGTAGACATGCAAAGGGCCAGTCCACACACCAACGCTCAACGCCAGGGCCACCAACAGAAGCCACTGAGATGTCACCTGCCACCCTGCGCTGGCTGGAGCTGCCGGGGGTGCTGAGCTCCCGGAGCCTCCCGTGGGGACACCGCTGTGGGAGACCAGGGCAGCCCTGTGTGTCCCGGAAACCCCACTCGCAGGTGCACACCCAGGAGTGACCAGCATGCCCGTCCACACAGATGCTTGTGCACGTGCTCACGTCGCCAAGGTGCGCCCACAGGGGGAGCGTCAGGCCTTTGTCGTCCACGTATCTTTTTGATCCTCTCTACACCCGACGTGGGGCTCGAACCCACGGCCCCGAGATCAGGAGTCGCACGTCCCACTGACCGCGCCAACCAGGAGCCCGCCCTGGGTTTCATCGTTAAGGCCGAGCGGTCCCCTGCCGTCTGTCCAGCGTGAGCGCAACTCTTGTTGCTGCTCTGCCCCCCCACTGACAGACACCCCGTTCCCGCGTGTGGCCGCTGTGAGCTCTGACCATACACGGGCAGGTGCCCAGTTCCAGCGGCCGTGCGGCGGCTCAGCCAGCCCCCCCAGGAAGCTCACGCCGTCCTCCATGGGTGCAGCTCTGCACCCTCGTCTACACCCGCCTCTGGCGCGGTCTTAAAGCGCCCGTCCCAGGGCGCGCAAGGTGCCAGCCCGCTGCTGCTCTGGTGTTTCCGCAGCGACTGAGGCCGCCGAGCCCTGTCTCCTGTGCTCTCCGGAGAAGGCCCAGCTTGAGCCCTCAACTGTTTGCCGTTGGGAAACAGCATTTCCCTGGGGCCGGTCACACGCTCTGAAGGTGCCTGGGGTGATAGCCACACAGCTCACTGATGACAGTGACCCCCGGACCACACCCCTCGCGGGAACATGTCGTATGACACGTGGACTATGTCCTTAGGAACCGTTATAAAAAGCCAGGCTGAGGAAAAGAGGTTGCCCAGGCAGCCTTCCAGAGACCTTGCAGTCAGGGATCTGGAAAACGAACTTGAGCCACAGGCTCAGGGGAACGTCCCCAGGCCACCGTGGCTCGTGCCTGTACAAAAGCCTGGTTCGAAAAAACAGGGATCCTGCCTCCCGACCAGCCACCCTGGGTATGCAGGGCTCTCACGACCACCCCAGCCTCCACCAACAGACCATCCAGGGCCATAGATGGCTCGCCCACCCTCCTGGCCTCCCCGGAAGCGACCCCAGCAAGGCCTCCCTCCCCAGCGAGGTCCAACTCACCGGTCTCGGCACTGGGCATCGCTCCTACCTGGCACCTCTTCCCGGATTTTAAACCAGTCCTGCTGCCCGTACTTGGCAACTGCCTGAAGCAGCTTCTGTAGGATAGGATGGCAAACACGTGAGCCCCCCAGGCCACGTCAGTCCATTTTGGTAGGGACGGCTCCCCTTGGCTTCTTTGGTCGTCCACTTACCGCATCTTCCTCGGGGGCCCAGAACCCCTTCTTCAGACTGGGGTCCAAGCTCTTGGTCCACCGATAGATGAGCTGCATGGAGTCCCTCCCTTCCATGTAGTAGACAACTGGGGACAGAAGGGACCCACGGTGCAGAGGGTGGGTGACCCTGGACGTCCCCCTCCAGCCCCACCAGCCAGTCACGACCGCGCTGCCTCCGCCCAGGCGGGGCCTCGGGTTGGGGGTGGGGGTGGCCCTGCGAGCCGCAGCAGGGGCCTAGGCGGCAGGGCCCGGGCGGGCACTCACTCCTCCGGTAGGGGATGTGGCTGCCGACGCGCATCTCCCGGATGAGCTGGGCGAGCAGGCGGTCCTCCTCGCGCGTCCACTCCTTGCGTTTCAGGGCCTTGTTGTGCTGCTGGTACTGCTGCAGGCACTGGAAGGCGCTGCGGTTGGTCTTCCCGAGGCCCCAGAGCAAAGCAGAGCGGGCGTCACTGGCGCACACCCCCCGCAGAGCAGTGAGCTAGCTGCTCCCATCAGACCCCGCGGGGACAGCGGAGGGCCTGAGGCCAGAAGGCCATGAAGCACCCAGCCTGCGTGCTCACAGACACACAGCGCGTCCTGAAAGCCTGTGACGCTGCATCCACGTGACCCCAAAGTGACACTGGGCTCCTCAGTGGGAACGGCCCGGTCTGCAGCTGGGGGCGGAGCCTCCCACAGAGCACGTGCCTCTGACGCTGCGGGGGCGCGCTGCTGCCCTACGCTGGGCCCCGACCAGCCTCCCTGAAGCCTCCGTCGAGGGCGGCTGAGTGGTGCCTGCATGTCGGGGGGGGCGGACACCGTCCTAGGAGAGCTCCGGGGAGGACTGCAGCCCGGGTCCCATAAGCGCGCCCGCTAGCTTGTGAGCCGCCAGCGTCCACAGCAGACGTGGGGTACAAGCCTGTCCCCTCACTCGTGCCCCGATGGGAAAACCAGTGCCTCGATTTGAACTCTTTTCTCCTAAAGAAAACCCTCGGGGTGCAGAGAACACCTACGGCTGGACGCGTGCAGCCTGCCGGCCCAGGAGGTTTGGGTGTGGGGACGCCTCTTAGGACATGATGCCAAGAGTGCGGTCCCAGGGGCACCTGGGTGGCTCAGTGGGTTAAAGCCTCTGCCTTCGGCTCAGGTCATGATCCCAGGGTCCTGGGATCGAGCCCCGCGTCGGGCTTTCTGCTCAGTGGGAAGCCTGCTTCCTCCTCTCTCTCTCTGCCTGCCTCTCTGCCTACTTGTGATCTGTCTGTCAAATAAATAAAAATCTTTAAAAAAAAGAGTGCAGTCCCAGAAAGACCAGGGCAGCTGGCCGTCGCAAAGACAGAGACCCGCTGGCCGCAGAAGACAAGGTCAGGGCAGCGAGAAGACGAGGCGCGGAGAGAAAAAACTGTGGAAGCCTGTGATTCCAAATGCACACGACGGTCTTTAAAACTCATCAGAAAACAATGAAAAATAAACCAAAAGTCTCCACGGGCATCAGGCCAGCAATGACATGCGGGCGAGAACAAAAGCGTCACGTGTTTGGCAACACAGACGTAGACGCGAATGTGACGCTGCCACGCGCCCGTGAGGATGGTCACGTCTGGAGCCTGGATGCCGCCACACGCCGGGGATGACACGGGGCAGCAAGACCCTCGTTTGTGGCTGGGGGTCATGGCATGGGGCGGCCACTGTGGAGGACAGAACCAGACGTCCTCTCAGCACGCGACAGCTCCCCGGCATTTACCCGGAGCAGCCGAACACTCACGTCCCCGCAAACGCCTGCGCACAGACCACAACAGCAGCTTCCCCGCCACCAGATCCCAAGCATGACCAAGACGCCCTCAGCAGGCGGAGGGACAAAGCGAGGTCCATCCAGAAAACAGTGTGTTATTAGCGCTAAAGCAGCACGAGCGGCCAGGCCGGGAGAGGGCCGGAGGCACCTGCACTCCCAAGAGGACGGGGCTGTCCAGACGGGCCGCACGTGGCAGGACCCCGGCTCCAGGCCATCCCGGGAGAGGCCGGCGGGGCACCCAAGTGTGCGAGGCCGCCCTGTAGACGCATGTCCCCGTGCCCTGCCCACGCCCACACAGGGCACCCTGCCCGCAGGACAGCCCCGCCCGCCACGGTCAGCTTCAGGTGCCGGTGCGGCAGCATAGGCCCATCCCAGGGTTAAACGGAAGCACCCTTCTGGCAGGGACGCCGATGGTGGGGGCGACGGACGTACGGGAAGGCTCTGTGCCTTCCTCTCCGTTTACTGCGAACCAACACGGTTCTCAACCAACACGCTAAATAAAACCCCAGAAACTAAAAAAGACTAAAAATGACTTTAAGCCCGACTTACTGAGGGTACACAGCCTAAGCGTGCGTACGCCAGCTTCCCCAGCGGCTCCGCGTGGGGAGCGTGGCCAGCAGACACGGGGTGGGGGTGGGGGGGGGACCGTGCCTTTCTGATGCCGGCACGGCGCTCTGGCCGAGCGGCTCTATGGACTGAGCTCAGCCGGACAGAGAGGCCATCTGCCACTCTTGGGGTCTACACTGGTCTCTGGCTTCGGTTCAGTTTAGCTCGGTTCGTGGCGATCGTGTGCCTGTCCGCGGCAGCGATCGGCTCAAACACGGGGCTACACTCCTCTGTCTCCCAGGCCACGCGCTGCTGAAACTCAAACCAGGGCACAACCCGAAGGATTCCCGAGACGCATGAGCGCGTACGAGAGAAGCACCTCCCTACGCTAAGGCCCACGGAGGCGGCGAGAGTCACAGCCGTTCTCAGCGCGGCGAGCCTCCAACACCTGCACGGCGAGCCTCCAACACCTGCACGGCGGAGACAGGCCGAGCGAAGCCCTCGGTCCTCACCTTAGACAGCCCAAGAGCCCAGTGAAAACCGGGAAAAGCGTTCCTCTCAAAACCCATCAGAACCAACTCCGGAGCTGGACAGATACGAGGCAGGCTCCAGAAGGAAGCCAGAAACAGGCCTTGGGAAGGTGGGGGAGGTCAGGTGAGCACTCGGAGACGGAGGCTGAGGAACCGTAAGCTTCCAGAGACTCAGCCCAGAGGGCGGAGAGGCTGTCCTCCCCGCCAGCCACACCCTCAAGAGCGGCAGGATGAAGAAATCCGCAAGCTCCCAGCGCTGGGCTGTGGCCCGTGGCAACCCCAAGCCTGCCTAGCCTCCCAGACCTGCACCCGAGCCCCCTCCAGTCCTCACCCCCAGCTCCTTGGCGATCTTCTGCCACTGTAGGTGGCCGTGCTGGGCTGCAAGGGCCTTCAGCTGGTCCACCTCCCGCCCGCTCCACTCCTGCTTGTTGATGCTCGGGTGCTCCCAGTTCTGCCAGAATTTCCGGATCTCCTCTGCACTGCGGCCACCCTCGAACTGCACCGGCAGAGAAACCCAACCTATAGGGGCCGTCGCTCACGGACAGCTGGCGGCTCAGCACCCGGGAAGAAGTGGGATCCCCGTCCAGGTTGCCAGGACTCACACAGCCAGAAGTGGGGGTTCGGCCCCAAGCGTAAAGCCTGAACCTTCCCACTCGTCCGTCTCAGAAAAGGCAGCACACCCTAGTGGGGCGGGCCCAATGTGCGGCAGGTGCGGCCACCGGGGACACAGCCTGACTGTCTGAATCTGACCTTGCCGATCCCAGCCCCTGCCCTCAGCTGCCAGGATGGCCGTGAGCCAGCAGCCCAGTGTTGCCCCGACTTACATTAACATTGGAAATCTTCTCCCAGTCGTGGCTGTCCAGCCTGTTCCCCAGCAAGGCCTCCTCTGGGAGTTGCCTGGTGGAAGGGACAGGCTGCCAGGGTCATGCCAGGCCTTCCGCACCTCTCCCCAGGCCACACCCTCCCTGTAAGACCCAGCTCACCGGATCTCCTGGACTTCCCTCTCTGCCTCCTTGCTCTGCTTCTCCAAGACCTGCCGCTCTGCCTCGCTTGTTACCCTACTCCGTTTCTGATGCAAGTACTCAAGCCTATGGGGCAGGCAGACACACCAGAGTCACCCATGTCACGGCTGCACTCTGGGGGTAGGGGTGGGCGTACTGGGGCCATCGTGGCTTCCCCGAGGACCCCAGCACGTGTGTCCCTGCACAGGATAAAGCCATGTGTCAGGGAGCAGATGCCAAAGCCTGGCTCCAACCCCAAGCAGGAAACCGCCCACGGGCAGCAGCAACGCTCCATCTCCTGGCTGTCACCATGATTGCATCAGACACAGACAGTAATGACTACTGGTCCAGCGTCCCAACTGCCCGCCTGGGGCCCAGTATGCAGGGAGGTGCTCTGCGGGTGGCCTGGCGACAAGCCAAAGCCTACTTAAGCCTGTGGTTGCCCCTTCTGGAGGCCAGGGAGGAAGAAACCAACCCTGAAAACAAATCCTGACCCACACATCAAGCCGTGACACCAGAGGCAGCTCCTGGGACCCCTGGCCCAGCCACAGGTGCATGTGATGTGGTCACACGGTGTCACACCAGCACAACATAAAAAGGCCGTCTCATTGGGACACCTGGGTGGCTCAGTTGGTTAAGCAGCTGCCTTCGACTCAGGTCATGATCCCAGCGTCCTGGGATCGAGTCCCACATCGGGATCCTTGCTCAGTGGGGAGCCTGCTTCTCCCTCTGACTCTGCTGCCACTCTGTCTGCCTGTGCTCGCTCTCGCTCTCGCACTCTCTCTCTGACAAATAGATAAATAAAATCTTAAAGAAAAAAAAAAAAAAAAAAAAGGCCGTCTCGCGAATGATCCGCGTTCAGACCAGAGAAACTGCCCCAGCAGCACGACTGAACGCGGCCACTGGGCCTGCCTGGTTCTCGCACAGCCAACCTGGAGCCCAGGCGCCTCTGTGGGGGAAAGTCCCAGGGATTAGCACCTCTCCTGCTGTGAGTGGAGGGACGCGGCCACGCAGAGCAGCTGTCACAAAGCGTCCAGCCCGGACTGCCCCCACTCACCGGCTGCAGCTATGCTCAGACTTACTTCAGTAGCTTGGGCTGAAGCAGGCGCTGCAGGCGGTCGCTGACCACCGACCTTCGGAGCAAGGCCTTTTCCCAGTTCTTCCCTGACAAGACACGACGATGTCAGCAGCGCCTTCCCCTACCCTGATGCGAGGATGTGCTGGGCACACAACCAGGCCAGGGCCACGGGGCTGGCAGGGAGGCCGGCTGCGGGCAGGGGGCCCTCCGCCCAGTGAGCTGGACGCCTTGGCCCAAGCTCACAGCTGGGCCCCTCGGGCTGGACTTTCAGAAAGAGAGACCAGACAGTGAGCCGTAGGGATGGGGGTCCCCACGTGGCGTGAGCCAGGCCGGGGCTTGCAGGGGCCAGTCCCAGGGGTCAGGGCGCGAAAGAGCCCACAGAACCGCAGGAGGGCGTGTGAGGAGAGGCAGGGCTGTGGCGCTGAGGCCCAGCCCGTGCACGTACATTTAGTCACCAGGAGCTCCTCAAAAGCCTTGATGCCCTGGGCGGCCTTCTCCCGCGTCTCTTCGTTGGCAGGAGGCCCCTGCCCAATAAAGCACTGTCACGTCGCGGCCAGGATCCGGGCACGTTCGCCTTACGGGCTGAGCACGTCGCTCTGGGCCCCACTAGAACTCTGGAGCCTTTCCCTCGGCCTCCTTGAGCAGCTCGGCCACGTGGGAGGCCTGGCACCAGACACCTGGGCCCAGGCCTGCTCCCTGGGGAGTGGCTGGGGGCCGAGAGGCGCGTGGGGCGGGCTCGGCGGCTCCACAGGACCTCGCTACCAGGCCGGCACGACTGGGCCAAGCTGCCCCGCCCATGGTGCCACCTCTTAGGGAAACATCCCTGGGGATGAAGCTGTGAAGCTGAGGTTAGCAGGCGACGCTCCAGGGCCAGAGACCCTTTCACCACCGGCAACCGAAAAGAGTTCAAAGAGACCAGAGCGTATCATCCTGGACAGTCCCAGGAATTCCCAACACCCACAGGAGGTGTGGAGACGAGAGCTCCTTCCCACACAGCCTGCCGCCCACCCCCAACCTCCCTGATGAGAGCAGGGCCCCCGCCACTCACCACTCCGGTCACCCTGTCCTTGAAATAGGGCTTCATGAAGTGCCCTATGTACAGACTCGGGGGCAGGCTCTTGCCATCCTTCGTCTTAGGGCCTTTGGACCCTGCCAGGTCACACAGGATCTCCTCCTGTGGCAGATACAAGGGGCCCTCTGGGGTCAGGAGGCAGCGACTCCCTTTGCGGATGAGGGGACCTGGGCAGTCAGGGAGCAGAGCTCAAAGCCCTGGTTCTGGGGTGCCTGGCCAGGGGGTTTCTTAGGGCCTGGCCCTGTCCTACCTGCTGCTCCCGGTTCTGGGCCAGCAGGAGGCTGACCTCCGCCAGCCTCTCCTGGATGACCTCCTGGTAGACCATGTTCAACTGCAGGCAGGTCTCTGGGTCTTCAGGGAGGGTCTTGTCCTTGGGGTCATCCTCACCGTTGCTGGCCTCACCCCACTGCTCCTCTTCCTGGTTATGGGGGGAAACTGCTGCTGAGGAAGGAGGCACACAGACGCCACCCCCGACCCCCCAGCCCGCGACCCAGGGCAGCACAACGAGAATCTGAGCTCATGCTCTGGTCCCGGGACCAGCAGGAGACCTCCGATGTGGGACCGTGTCCAGCACGTGCCCATTCCATAACTTCAGACAGAGGAGAGAACATCTGGGAATACGTCTCGGGTGGGAATGTATGAGGAGCTTCTCTACCGTCCTCTTTCCACAACAGACGTTTCTACAGCACTCATGTATCAGAACAGGCTCATGTGCCCTTGTCACCACCAGGGGACAACACGTGTGAGGATGGCCAGCAGGACCTTCGGGCGAGGAACTACAGTAAATCTATGCCAAGGGCACTATCCCGCCATTAAAAACTGAAATTAATTCTGCACCTACTGCCTTCATGAGAGAACACGCAACAAACTGTAAAAATTCTCCAAATTAACGTGCGATCCTGAAACAAACAAAAGTAGCACTAAAAACCGGCCTGACTGCGGGACTACATGCCAGGCACCATCCTGGGACTGACTTATGCCGTGACTGCCCCACTGCATGCTGGAAACTAGGGCACAGACAAGCAAGTCACAAGGGCCAGACCCGGGCAGCAAGCACGCCCGAAACCTTCCACGTGTGGTGCCACGCCCACGCACACACACATCAGGAAGCTCGGCAGAGCCAGGAGACGTGAACGCCGAGCCTCAGACGAAGGTCATCCTGGAGCAATTTCAATTTTAGTGACAAATACCTGGGGACACGTCACGGGCAAAAACAAAGACACGGAAAACCTGAAACGTGCTCTGAGCAGCCCCCCTTGGTCTT
Organism: Lontra canadensis; assembly: GCF_010015895.1. Lineage (NCBI taxonomy): Eukaryota > Metazoa > Chordata > Mammalia > Carnivora > Mustelidae > Lontra > Lontra canadensis. The sequence goes on along the minus strand of NW_022631024.1, from coordinate 18,117,233 downwards.
GGGTACACTGGTAGGGGTGGCGTCTGCCTCGGTGGGCACCACAGCCAGCTCAGGCCAGTAGTTACCGAGCCTGGGGATCCCGCAGCCTCCGAGTCCTCGTCTGGCAGCGAATCTGTGGGAACACAAACACACTGTGCAGCTGATGGTGACGGGAGCCCACAGCCACCCCAGGAACGACCCGCAGGTGCAGCACAGGGTGGCCTCCTGGTGGCCACCGGCAGGGGAAAGGCTGAAAGGCCTCGGGACAGAAGTGCACCTACGTCCCCAGCAGCCAGCGGCTAAGCGCTATTCACCGCCGGGCAAGACGGGCCCCAAACCGAGGGCAGGGTCAGCCAGAGAGGGCAGACGCGCCAGGACCACGCGGGGAGCCCTTGCAGGAGCCAGCCCCGTCCCAGGGGTGCTGCAGTTAGTGGGGGCAGGGGCGGGCTGAGGCCCTGGAGGAGTTGGAAACTGCGGAACAGCCTCAGAGCTGCCCCCGAGGCTGGGGAGAGGCCCGAGGGCCCAGTTTCTCCTAGACCCTGACCCCGCGAGCAGGTTCCCAATCAGAGCTGTGCGAGTCCAGGCCCAGGGAAGCACCGAGGACAGCACGTGGGGGTGGCTCTCAGCTGTCCGGCACGATGGCCGCTGACAAGCTGAGCTCTGCAACCTTCGGACCGCTGAGGAGGACAGCCGGCTGCCCTCACCGGACAGCGCGCTCACTCCCGGCCCTCTGAGGACGAGCGCCAACGGCCACCTCGGGGAGTAAAGGCCGAGGTCAGCGCCGCCGCCGCCGAGCACTGCACTGGCCTGCAGGGGGCCGGAAGGGCGCCAGCCGCGGCCCGGAGAGCTCACCTGCATCGGAATCCAAGCCCAGGCCGGATGCTGAGATGCCCACTCCGACGCCTGAGGAGCTGGGGTCCAGGATCCGCTCGAGCTCTGCAATCTCCTTTGCTATCTTCTCTCTTTCGGCGTCGACATCCATGACCTCGACCTGCCACGGGCACAGTCCCCAAGACTTCAGAGACCCGCCCTTTACACATGCCAGCCGGGGGACAACAAATACCGGCCAGAGCAGGCAGTCGGGCCGGGTGGGGGGCCTGGACCGTGGCTGGACGCCCCCACACCCCACAAGCACCCGCTGCCGGCTCCCTGGGCGCTGAGGCCATGTGGACACGGCCAGCCCGCTCAGAGGCTGTGGCCAGCGGGCGGCAGGGGCGCGGACACCGGCAGGGGCGCGGACACCGGCAGGGCCGCAGAGCCCGTCTTCCCGCGGCCGCACGGGCACCGGGACCGACAGGGCAGGCTCCGGACGCCGGGTCACCACGGCACACGGGCGAGGCCCCGGCCCGCAGCACAGGTACGCCCGACCCCGGGGACACGCGGCAGGGCCCCCGCACCCACAGGGCGCCCGCGGGACCTGCTCCTTGAAGCAGCGCCCGTGCGGGGGGCCGGGCAGGGAGGAGGGTCCCGCGGCTTCAGGAGCGCGGCCCGACCCAGGAGCCGGGAGCCAGGGAGCCCGACGGGCCGTGAGCCCAGCGGCCGCCTCCGCCGCGGGGCGACAGCGGCCCCGGCTCCGCGCTTCCCGCCCCGCCCGGGCCCCTCCCCCGCGACGGCCCCGCCGGCCTCACCGCCGACCCCGGAGGCCTCACCGCCGACCTCGCCCTCCGCCGCGCCGCCGCCCCCCACTCTTCCCGAGACCACGAGACCGGAAGTCCCGCCCCGCGGCCACAGCGCGGGGCACGCCTGGCCGGGGCCGGGAAGTGCTGCCACCGCGCGGCCGCCCTCGGGACTGCGGAGCGCCGGGCCGGGGCGGGGATGGTGGGCGGGGCTGGACCTCCGCCTCTTCCCCTCGCAGTGACATCCGCGTCTGCGGACCCGGCTCGTCTCTGCCTGTGCTAATTCTATCCGGGTCTGTTGTTCGCTCCGGCGAGCAAAGCGGATAAGTGCTCCGCACCGCGGCGGCCAGAGCCGGAGCCCGCTCAGCACCCAACCCCAACCCCGGGGCCCCGCGCGGACCTCTAGGCCGTCGGGGGGCGGCCTGAGCCCGGGGCGGCCAGCCTGCAGTGGCTCCTCCTGGGGGCGTGTGCGGGACGGGAGCGCGGGTAGGGCAGGGGCGCCACCCCCTTCCACCCCCGTCTGAGGGGCATCTCCGGGGCTCAGCCGGGTCCGCTGGAAACCGGGAGTGCGCCTTCCCCTGGTGGACAGAGCAGGGTCAGGGTCAGGGTCAGGGACGCCCCGGAGAGCCAGACTGGACGAACGGGCCGCCCTGTGACGCTGGAAGTCCTGAGGCGGCGCTGGCCGTGCGTGCAAGTGGGTAAGCCTCCAGCTGGGAGCACTGCGGGAGGAAGCTCCGCGCTTCCCGCGGCCCCTCTGCCTGCCCTTGCAGGGGGCAGAGGTCAGGGCCGGCTTTTCGTAGCGCCCCAACCCCTTGCACACCCAGAAGAGAACCTCTCCCTAGCACTTTGCCCCTGACGCCAGAGCCGAGAACCACTTCTCCGCGGCAGGCTGGAGCCTGGGCTGTGATGTTTAAAAAAGTTCAGCCGCGTTACTGAAGGATGCTCTGCCACGAGGTTCCAACGGTGCCCACTCCAAAACACACAGCTCTGGCATCTGATGTGCGGGCCACCGTGGTCAGGCCCGGGCAGCATGGTGTGAGCCTACCCGTGACCCCACAGGCCACGGATTAATGCTTAATTTATCAACACAAATCACCCCCTACAACAAGATGCATGCCCTGAAGTCAGAGGACAGTACCATGCTTCTCAAGCATAAAGACCTGGTTAAGTCAGAAAAAAAAGAACAGTTCATAGGAGTTTTACAATTTATTAAATAGAAAAGCTGTCAATTTGAACAGGAGGAAAAAGGGAAATTTATTTAGAAAAATAACGTCTACAGAAAAATAGGCAAAAAGGCACGTAGTGCATGTTCTGCCTGCCCTCTGTGGCAAAGCAGTTGGAAAGGCACCATGGAGGGCCTTGCGTCAACACAGGGAGGCTCTGCACTCTGAACTCCTGAAGCCTAAATGTCATGATATAAACCCCCTTGAAACACGTATCAAAACCCTCCAGCCAAAGCACTTTTTCAAACCCGCCCCATGGCACAGAGGTGCACTTAGATGGCCGCACACAGTGGCCCACCTGGGTGACCCAGGGCCCCCGCATGGGGCATCCGCGCTCAGGTCTCCCACGGCAGGCACGCCCACAGGCCCACAAGAGTGGACTCCGAGCCGGCAGGTGCCCCAAGGGAGGTTGCAGGGCCCTAGGTCTTCGGAAGCAGCTGCTGACCGCAGTTCCCCTGCTTTCTCTCCTGTCGAAATTAAGAATGAGCAATTGACTTATCTTATAATTAACATTCCAGAATGACAATGGAAGACACTCATTGCAGAACTGTGGTTTTTCAGGTTTAGTAACTTCAAAAAATCACTGGCTTTTATAGAAACGTCTTCCGATAGAGCATTAGTCTGGGAAGTAGCGGGAGCTCGAGCCCCCAGAAGGGCTGCGGAGAAGCCGGTGCGGCTCTCACACAGGGGCTGCTTCTCCCTGCAGAGGCTGCTCACACTTCGCAGGTCACGAAATTAGCAGGTCATGATAAATAGCTTTACTACGGGTGAGCACGACATATTTGAAGACACGACGGCATTTCCAAATCTGGTGAGCAGAGACGTCTGGCTGTGAGCGAGGCTACGGCCCAGAAGCACGTCAGGGTTCTCAAGACTCCTCATCTTTAATTTCAGAAATTCTGTCTATAGATTTAAGGATTTCAGCAACAAGATTCAACGTTTCAGCTCCCGAAACCAGCTGCCTGAAATGGAAATGTGGCTGTTACGGGCCCGCTACCATGACTCTCCGATGACGAACCTGACAGAAGCCAGAAAGAAGCCCCCGGGGGGGGGGGGGAGAGCAGACTCCGGGGGCTGCCACTCCTCCCCAGAGGGGCCCGGCCCCGGGGCAGGCAGATGGGGCACCCAAGGGGAGTGACCACAGCAGCCATCTCTGGGGGGTCTCTGACGAACTCATCTGCTTCTTATGACGAGAGGGAAACACTGTTATTCCTCTCTGTGCAGAACAGAAATGTCCGGCAGGTGACGGAACTGGGACTCCGACCTGTGTGAGGTCAGCGCTCTGGTAAAAACCGCTTACCGTGCAGATGGTCCGAGTGCCTGCTAGCCGGGCACACGTGGTGCAACCTCAAGGTTAACAGCGCCAACAAGTGCACGTCTGCTCCCAGAGCCCTGTCCGCTATACCTAGTGTGGTCGTGCTTTCAAACACCGAGCTGAGGACCCTGCTTCTCCCAGGCCCGCTGGCCGTCTCAGCCTCACCCCTGCCCATGCCCAACGCCCTCGGCCCCCCCGCACTCACTTTATTGAGGAGTGGGCATTGTTCATGACAACACGGAGGTTCTGCAAGGCCACGTCGGTGTTCTGCTTGACCACTGCCAGGCTGGCGCCCTGGCCGGAGCGCAAGGCTTCGTTCTCACGCTTGAAGTTGGATACCTGTGCCTGCGGCGGTGAAAGCAGTGAAGCAGTTTGGCGGCCACAGCCTCGGCACAGGCAGTGAGGGGACATGGGCTGGCCCCCGAGGCAGGCGTCTCCTGAGGGGCTCCCCGGAGACCCGGGCTTCCCCTGTCCTTGGGTCCACCCTCAGCACTCCTCCGCGGAATCGGGAAGTTCATGCGGGGCCCCATGCCGTCCTGGACAATGCAGCCTGTGCCCAGCACCCTGCCGCTGAGCAGAGCAAACAGGGCCGGGAGGACCGGGCAGGGGGAGAGCCGGCGGGGCCAGATTGCGCGAGCCAGCGCTGCTGGGGAGGCTCCCAGACCCTGTGCCCATGCTGGCCACACACCTGGAGCAAGCTGATCTCCTGTTTCAGCTTCATGACGTGATTTTCTGCCTTCATAGCCCGTTTCTGTCCCGACAAAAAAGAAACAAACAAACACCAGCACCATGTAACGCGGCAAGACCCGGAAACAGAGTGAAGGTGGCCCTCTGCCCCCACCCAGGGGCCTCCGGCTCGACCGTGAGGGGCCCCTCCCGGCACTGCACCTCTGCGGGCTGGCGGTGGAGGAGGGGACACATCCCCGAGCACCCTCCCGGCCCCTGTACCGTCATCAGCTCCAGGTTCCGCTCCACCTGCTGGACTACAGACTCCAGGTCGTGGTAGTCACTTTCCTCCTTGATCATTTTCGCTTCCAGCTTTCGCTCCAGTGTCCTCACCCTGGGGACAAAGAAGACCAGGCTGTCGATCACCCACGCAGCTCACTGTCCAAATGCGTCTGAGAGTCGGCCAGGTGGGGCGGGCGGCTGACCACCACGAGGCCAGCGACCCATGGCTCTGCCGCTCTCAGCAGGCACGGCTGGCGGGGGCGCGGCGTCGGGTCCGAGCTTTCACTCAGAACATGAGGAGCGTGTGTGACACGGGTGACCCGCGGACAGGGAAAGCCGAGCGTGGTCCCGCCCCAGCGCCCCATCCCGGACAGCAGACGGACGGGCGCACTCGCCGGCATTCTGGAGGCAGTGCTGACTCAGGGCGCACGTACATTTCTGTTTGAGTCTCAGAGAAGCTCTGGACCTCTGTCAGCTTTCTTCTCAGCTTCGAGTTTTCATCTTTCAACTGCAGAGGAAGAAAACCCCTATTAGAAACTCTGTGTCTCACTCAAACGGAGGCTGCATTTCTGCAAAGTGGCTGTGCAACTTCTCGATAAGCAGATATTCTGGAGAGAAGGAGAACCAGGAGCGGAGAGCTCTCCCTTTAAAGGCCTAGGATCACGGACGTGCACTTTACTCCTGACCTTCTTTTAAGTGATAATCTCTCCTATAAATGTTTCTTCTACTCAGAACACAGCAAGACATCCTTGAGCGGATGCCTGAAGTGGACCCTTTCCTGAGGGGGGGACCTGGGAGGGTCTCTGAGGCTCCTGCCCCAGCCGGGCCGCAGCTCACTGCCCCGCACACGGCTCTGCCAGTGGCACGGCGCGCGGGGAATCTGTCAATGTGGGGCGTGGCACAGGGTGCACCGCAGACCGTCTGGTCCTTGGTGCCAAGACTCCAGGCCACCGAGGCTACCGGGAGGCCCGGGTCGTCTGTGAATTCGTCACTCGGACACGCAGCGCCACTCGGAGTCCCTCACTTACTGCTTCGTAGCTAATCTGCAGTGTCCGGAGATGCCTGTCTCCCAGGGACTCTCCATGGGCCGCGAAGTCCGTGCTGGGGCTCCCTGGTGGAGAGGCCCGAGACTCAGAGTCGCTCAGCGTCCACGGGGGCAGGGTCTCAGGCCCCACCAGCTCCGATGGGGTGGAGAAAAAGGAGATGTATGTGCTACAGGGTGATGTGCTGGCAGCGACCCCCGAGGGGCGGGTCTGCTCCACAGTGGACGGCAAGTAGGCTCCGTTCCACCCGTCGTCCTCATCCTCGTCTTCGTCTTCGTCCAGAAGATCGCCAGCTCCCGTGGGGTCTTCAAAAAATGGCTGCTGATATTCCATGCCATATCCCACGGTCTGGGAGGTCGGGGAGTTGCGGCCAAGTCCCAGTGTGTGTCTCGTGGCTTCCTAAAGAAAACAGCCGGAGGCACAGCTCAGACCCAGAAGCTGCTGGAAGCCTGTCTTCCGAGGGGCTGGCAGTGGAAAGAACAGCCCCGTCCTGTCTACCAGGAAAGAGAAGAGCCGGGAAGGGTCCCGGAAGCTTCTCTACCCGAGTTTCCCGTCGGCGTTAGCCGCCAGCTCCCTGTGCCCCCCCAGCTGCTGCAGCGTCTCCCACGTCGGAAGAGAGATGTCCTCTGGATGTTTCTCTGTGTACAGTCACCGCAGACGACGCCTTGGATCTACCTTTGAATAAATTCTGTTGTTGCCTGGATCCTCTCCTGACAAGCTGAGGTTCTTGGTTTTTAGAAACTCTTTAAAGGAGAACGGATTGGCCTCTGCAAGGTCTTCAAGTTTATCGTCTGAAACAGTATGACATGACACAATTGCAAAAAGTCTCCCAAAAGTAATCGAAAAGAAACTTCCCCATTAATTTTTTTAGAACACAACATCTAAAACTGGGACTGCCACCCTCCTCATCCCACCAGAATTCAGTGACGCTAGGACATGAAAAACCTAGCCAACAAAACAGCTGTCCTTCCGCATTCTGAACTTCCTTCCCGGGGTGCCTGGCTGGCTCAGGCAGTAGGACCGGTGACTCTTCACATTGGGGTATGAGTTTGAGCTCCGTATCGGGGGGTAGAGTTTTAGTTAAGAATTCTCCTTCCCACTTCCAACCCCCCCCCTCCCCCCGCTCCTTGCTGCCCATGGAGACCACTCCTACAGACTCAGGTAGTCGCCCTGGGGTATAACCGTGCTGGGGGCTGTCCAGGAGGTCCAACAGCGCGGCCAGCTTGAGGAACCCTGCTCCACCTCTATCCCTTTCCCTGCTCACCCATTCTTCCTTCCTTTCTCTCTTTCCCTATCTGCTTCCCGCTCTCCCCATCCCTAACCAGCAATGACCATCTGAGCCCAGGCGCCAACCTTGTGTAAAGCTGACTCCCGTTTTTCTAGCCCGTGCTGCCTCTTCAGACCCCTGTGGTGTGCCTTCCCACTTCTCTGTCGCCCTACACATCAGGCTCATCTGTCCTCGTAGCCACGCCTTTTCTACACTGGGGTTAAGACTGAGTCTGCGGGACTCCTCCACCACTTGACACACTAATTACGCGCTGTCAGACCGACAACCTGCCGCGAGGCACCTGTTCGGCACTTTGCGCTGGGCAGAGGGAAAACGAGAGGACGGCCCAACCACCCTACCTCCAAAATGTGTCTCTTGGGCTCCTGGCACACCTTGCTTAGTACATTTCCCCTTTCCGTAGCCAAAATCTGCAAAGAGATGTCATCGCCTTAACGTGATCACAGAGGCCTCTGTGACAACTGCTTTTCAACACGGGGTCTCCGTCGCAGTGACTGCCACAGGCCGGGGAACTGCTCAAACACAAGCCCCCGGCTCCTGCTGGTGGAGACGCTGTGGCTTCCGTGGGCCCCAGCATGTGTGATTCAGAAAAAGCTCCCAGTAAGCTCTGATGACCAGTGTGGCTGCGTGTGTCCTCCTCTGCCTCGCGATGCCTTCTGAATACACCCTCACAGACTGCCACTCTCCTATGACGACCCGATGAGACCCCACCTAAAGGCTCGCCCCTCACTCTGGGCACCCTGCCACAGGGCTGCTCCAGGCAGAGTAACCCCAGACTAAAGCCGGTCACTGTCCCATGTCCCCCACCTCTCCTGGAAAAAGGCGGTGGTTGACAGTGCTCCCTAAGGCGTACTTCTCTCTCGGCACTTACCATCCTACACTGGAAGGGTCTGTGCGGGGAGGGGCCGCTCTGCACCCGCACCCCCAGGGGCCCGCACTCAGCGGCACTGGGCGCCCATCGCTGGGTCGGGAGCCAGCTGGCCTCCGGCGAGTCCCTACGGGCCAGCCGGCGGGGGGCTCCCTGAGGCTGGCGTCTCACCTGTGTCTCCCACGGAAGCTAGCACCGGGCTGGGCACATAGCACATAAACGTCGGCCGAATGCCGAGGAAGTGGGAGTCCAGGCCCCCGCCACGGGGGCGCTCACAGTCTAGCTGGGGCAGACAGGACCGGCGCTCAGAGAACGCGGGGGCTGCAACAACAACGACAGCGATTGGCCGCGCGCCCCGCGGCCCGCCTCACCTGCAGCCCGGTCCGGCGGGGCGGGGGCGGGGGCGGCCCGGGGGCCCGGCGGGCTCGGCCCCGCCGCCCGGCCCGGCCGCTCACCGTCCGGAATGACGAGGCTCCGGGCTCGCGACAGCGGGGGGACGCCCGGGCGGCGCGCGTAGCCCGCCATCGCCGCGGGCCCGGCGGCGCCGGCCCTCCCTAGCCCGGCAGCGGCGGCCCCATGGCCCCGGCTCCACCCCGGCCGCGGCCCGAGTCGCCCGCCCCCGTCGCCCGCCGCCGGGCCGCCACTCCCAGCCTCTCGCCGCGGCTTCCGCTCCCGGCACCGGAAGCGCGCGCACGAACGCCGCGGGCCAGCGCCGTAGGGGCGGGGCGTCGGGGGCGGGTCCGGAAGTGACGACAGAAGCAGGGGGCGGAGACGCAAGATGGCGGCTATGGTCCTGGCGACGGCTCGGCTGCTGCTCCGCGGCTCGGGCTCGTGGCGTCGCTCCCGGCTGAAGTGAGCCGGGGTCGCGCCGGGGGCCGGCCGGGGGTCGGGACGGCGGGCGTCAGTCCGGACGCTCAGCCTCTGGCTTCCCCACGCACAGACGCGGCGCCGCTGGCTCGGGCTTCGGGACCCCGGCCCTGTGTCCGAGGCACGGAGAGCGCTTCCGTGGCGGGGCCCCCGGGTCCGGGCCCCGGGCCCCATTCGCCCGGCCTCTCCCGGGCCGCCGGGCCCTCTCCCGCCCTGTCCTCCCGGGCTGATGGGGCCCGCCGGGGGCCACGTGTCATCTCCGCCCGGCCCGGCCCTGCCGCCGGCACCCTTGTGAGGCCGAGCGCGCTGGGCCTTCTGGCCTCGGGCCGTCGCACTTTCTCCGCCCGCCACTCGCTCTCCCGCCTTCCTGGCCGCGGGCGCGTCCACCCGGACACCGTTGGAGGACGGTCCTTCGTGCTGGCCGGCGCTGCGGGAGCGCGGGCGGGGCGGTCGCGTGAACGCTTCAGCGGGAGGCGGGCGGTGTAGGGCCCGGGGCAGCCGGGGAGTGTGACTTCGGGAGGCGCGCGCAGCGGCGGCACTCCCACGCCGGCAGACGAGGGGTGAGAGAAGGGCAGGCGAGCGCCGGCCAGGCCCGAACGGGAAGATCGGGAGCGCCGGAGCTGGGGAACCGCGTATGTTCCGGGCGGGGCCTCGCGGGGGTGGAGGGGAGCGATCGAAGGCATGACCTGGGGAGAGAGCTGGAGTCCGCACCGTGCAGGGCTTCGGGGCCGGCTCAGGGGTCTGGCTTCTGTTTGCACCCGTGGGGCTGAGAGAGAGATTTGTTTGCCCCGCACAGCTCCGGGCAGAGTGCGGTGCGGTCGCTGCTGTACAAGAGACGGTAGTTGAGGCCCAAAGAAGTGACCAACTTGCCGCAAGGCCCTGGGGCTGAGCGAGGATTCGCAGCTAGCAGCGGTGATCCTCATCACTCCTGTGTGTGGCCTGGGGGTGTGTGTGTGTGTGGAAACAGACCCACAGAAAGGGGCCCATCGAATGTTAGTGTGGACAGAACGAGACCGCCTGCGCCCAGATGGCCACCCCAGGCTCGGGGGTCTCGGGTCTGCATAACGGCGCGACTTCTCTGTTTAGGTCCGGAGCCCCTGCACGCAGAGGGTTCAGCAGCAGCAGCGCCTACCCCCGCGTCCCGCTCTCGTCCCCCTTACCCGGCGTGCCTGAGCCTGTGTTTGCTACGGTCGATGGGCAGGAAAAGTTTGAAACCAAAGTCACCACGCTGGAGAATGGGCTTCGTGTGGCCTCCCAAAACAAATTCGGACAATTTTGCACAGTAGGAGGTAAGTACTGTTGCTGGTGTCGCGCGTCATCCCGTTGGTCTCCACGCCCCACATTTGTTGAGCTTAACGCACTGTCCCTAGTTGTGCTTGGGGGGGGCGGAGAGGACGGCAGAGGCCCTGAAAGCCGCGGCTGCAAACCCTGAACTGCCGCACTGGTGGTGGGCTTTTCCCCTTTCTACCTTCCAAGAAACCTCACACTTTCCTGCTGCACACGTGAAGCACGCAACTCCGTCAGTGTCGGCGTGGTGTGCGGCCACTGGGACTTAGCCCGGGTGGTGGACACACCGGCATCCTCATGTAATTAGGTCGGCCTGTCTCATCACCGTCCGTTTTCAGGGTTTCTCTTGATTGAGTCCAGTCTCTTCAGTGTTTGGTTTAACCTGTCCATTTTCTTTTTATCGCCAGTTCTTATTAATTCAGGATCAAGATACGAAGCAAAATATCTTAGCGGAATTGCTCACTTTTTGGAAAAATTGGCATTTTCGGTCAGTGTCCTATTTGTAATCTTTGAGACTATATTTGAGAAGGATTTATCAACTTCTATATTCTTTTTTTTTTAATCAACTTCTATATTCTTTAAAATGGTTATTTTAATAAGCGGCTAAGTAGCTAAGGTAATTCTACTAAAAGATTTTTGGGTTAAAAGATAATTTGGTTTCACATGTTTTTAAAGTAAACAAGTTTTTTTCTCAAAGAACGTATTTTAGAGGTTGGTTTGGATTGAGTACTTAGGTTTGCTTATTTTTACTAGTCGACAGATCGATTTGACAGTAAAGATGAAATTCTGCTGACGTTGGAAAAGCACGGGGGTATTTGTGACTGCCAGACGTCAAGGTATGCCAGGTTATTTTGGACTCACATGGAACTGTGGTTCTTATCCTTGGTCAGAGTCCCACTGAAACCCACCCCGGAGAGGCTGTGGGGGTTAGTGGTGAGAAGTGAGCCTGGCCTGGGCCGGGCTGGGTGGAGAACTTGTTAGGGGAAGCATGTAGGCAGCATCGTTTAGAGCAGAGAACACGCTGCAGAGCCAGGTAGTGCCCAGAGACTGCCAGCTGGGCACTAGGGACACAGCAGGCCCTGTCTCCCATACGCTCACGTATCTGGCAGAGCACTGCACCACAGGTAACGGACACGGGAGCCAGCAACCGAGACTGGTGGAAGCACGGGGAAGGCAGCCAACCTGGTGTGGAGTCGGAATGATAGCAAACTCGTCATTGGACTGGAGTGGAAGGAGTTTGCCAAAGCGGCTGAGGGGAGGAGGCAGCCCAGGACAACGTGGGGAGAGGCTCAGCCAGGAAGAGGCAGTGGGCTTTTTGGGAACGGGGAGATCCAGTATGCGGCCAGCACACAGACGTAGGGGTGCAGTGGGTGGGGCAGGTGGTGTTTGTCTGCCACATGTGGCTCTGTCCCTCAGCCAGGTAAGGCCGTGCGCACTGCACGTTGACCAGTGGGTCGGGGCAGCAGATGCTCAGGAAGCACGTGATAAAAGGGCTCCCCGTGGCAGGGGTCCTGTGCTTGTGGAAATGTCTCCGGATGGTTCCTGTCCATCTTGGCTAGACAGCTGCTGTCGCTCCAGTGCATGCTGGACATCACACTGTAAGATGGGACATAGTGTGTATATGTTGGTCCTCCATGCCAGGGGCAGGGAATAGCCCCTGTTGGTCTGCACCTGTGCTGACCTCAGTGCCTGGTGTCATTGCTGCTTTCCAGGGACACCACCATGTATGCTGTCTCTGCTGATTCTAAAGGCCTGGACACGGTGGTTGGCTTGCTGGCTGACGTGGTCCTGCACCCCAGACTCACAGGTGGGCCCTGGGCGGCCTGAGGGGGCTGGAGGCTGGACCCTGGGGAGGCACGTGGAGGCGCTGGCCCCGGGGACGAGCACTGTAGGCAGCCTTCACACGCAGCTGCCAGTGACTTGGCACGATTTCCTTGGAAATAACACTGAGGGTCGGGAAAGTCTTTTTTGCTTAGTACTTCGATGTAATTCTGTGCCTTTTGACATTTTCAGTTAAATTAGGTCTTTCCTTTTTTTTTCCTAAGTTTTTATTTATTCATTTAAGTCATCTTTACACCCAGCATGGTGCTGGAGCTCACAACCCACGATCAGGAGTTGCATGCTACTCCGATGGAGCCAGCCAGGTGCCCCTGGGAGATTTTATTTATTTATGACAGAGTCATTGAGAGCGGGAACACAAGCATGGGGAGTGGGAGAGGGAGAAGCCAGCTTCCTGCCGAGCAGGGAGTCCGATGTGGGGCTCCATTCTAGGAGCCTAGGATTATGACCTGAGCCGAAGGCAGACGCTTAGCAACTGAGCCACCCAGGCGCCCCTCAGACTGTCTGTAAACTCTGGGCTGGTGTGGTCCCGGAAGCTTCCACATCCCTGTGTCCATCCCCTTCCTTGGCTTGCTGGTGGCAGGACCTTGAATTCTGTGCCCGCGGCGGACCGGAGTGGGCCACATCAGCCTGGCCTTGTAGTCCTTCTAGTACTTGCTCCAACGAGCTAATGAAGTGGCCGCCGTGATGCTGGGTGGTGCCTCTTTTGTAAATACCTTCCCACCCTGTGCTTTGGGCAGATGGGTCAGGGGCCTGAGTGCCTCTCCTGAGAAGCTGGGGTTTGGGGCTGGTCCACGTGGCTGCCTCATGGCTGAGCCGGAGAAGAGGCCCAATGTCTCTGGGCCCTGCCCCGTGCTGCTGACCCCCTCCCCCACTCACGCAAGCACCCCCAGGTCCACCCAGACGAAGGCAAAGGAGATACTGGTGCCTACCTGCCGATGACCCTTGGCCCAGCCTGGTGGCGTGGCCCAGCGCCATTTCTCTCCTGGCTCGTGTGGTCTGAGCCTTGTCTGGGTTCCCTGCAGATGAAGAAATAGAGATGACACGAATGGCTGTCCAGTTTGAGCTGGAGGACCTTAACATGCGGCCTGACCCGGAACCGCTTCTCACGGAGATGATTCACGAGGTACTAGAGAACCCATAAGCACCCGCCTCTGCGTCAGTGCCCCCCCCACCGGCTCCGCACCAGCATGGTCGGGAGGGCACGTCTGCCATCCTGCAGGCATGGACAGAAGCTCTGTCATTCCCACACCAGCAACTCATGCGTGTTCTTCATGTCCTTACTCTGGGACAGGATCATCATCCATTTCCGGAATGAGCATTTTAGTTGACGTGCTTTTGGGGTTTTTGTTTTTCGTTTTTTTCTTTTTTTTGAGGTCTCGTTCTGGAGAGAGATTTTACTGCTTTTATAAACACACGAAACTGTTCCTGCCAAGCTAGCAAAGCTAAGCTCCCCTGGGCCTTTCCGGTCACAGCTGGTGTCACAGCAGGCCCTGCTGAGGGGGAGACCGGGCCCTGGTCTGTCACCGTGTTTCTCCCTTCTTTTGTTAGGCTGCTTATCAGGAAAACACAGTTGGCCTCCACCGTTTCTGCCCCACAGAAAACATAGGAAAGATTGACCGAGAAGTGCTTCATTCCTACCTGAGAAACTACTACACCCCCGACCGCATGGTGCTGGCAGGGGTGGGTGTGGAGCATGAGCACCTGGTGGAATGTGCCAGAAAGCACCTCCTGGGAGCCCGGCCAGCCTGGGGGTGTGCGAAGGCTGTAGACGTGGACAGATCCGTAGCACAGTACACTGGGGGCATGGTCAAGGTAACTCGAGGTGGGGTGTATATGCATTGTCTAGTTTCTGGTTTTGGCATGTTCTCAGCTTCATTGCGCCGGTGTTAGAATTAGCCACACATTCGTGGCTTCACCGTGACACACGTTCTGGGTTTGGAGCAGGACGTGTTCTTGCTTAAAGCTGAGAGCTTGTTAAGGAGTTTAGGGGCCCCGGGGTGGCTCAGTCGGTTAAGTGTCAGCCTCTGGCTTGGGTCGTGGTCCCAGGATTGAGCCCCACATCAGGCCCCCTGCTTAGTAGGTGTCTGCTTCTCCCTCTCCCCTACAGTAAATAAATAAGATCTTTAAAAAAATAATGAGTCTAGCTTCCGTGGAAGGCTACAGGATCGTTTCTGTGTCTGAAGGAACTTACACTCACGCGTGGTTTCTGTAGAACCCTCGTGGGGTCTTTTGCTTTGCTTGTTTTGGTGGGGTCTTTTGCGTGGAGCCCAGTGTGGGGCTTGAACTCACGACCTTGAGATCAAAAGTTGGACACACAGCCGGACCGCGCAGGTGTCCCATGGAGCATCTTTAGGCTGACCTGACCTGAGGGGCTTTTGTGGCTTGTTTTCCGTGTGGGCACACTGTTCACCCTCTGCTTGTAGCTGGAGAGAGACATGTCCAACGTCAGCCTGGGCCCCGCCCCGTTCCCCGAGCTCACGCACATCATGATAGGACTGGAGAGCTGTTCCTTCTTGGTAAGTTTCAGCTGGGCCCCCCACGTCTGGGAGTCTGGCGTTGCCCCCCGGCGAGTTCTGCCCTCGTGTCTCCCGCAGGAGGACGACTTCATCCCCTTCGCCGTTCTCAACATGATGATGGGAGGCGGCGGCTCCTTCTCCGCGGGTGGGCCTGGCAAAGGCATGTTCACCAGGCTCTACCTCAACGTGCTCAACAGGTAGCTTGACTTGCTTTCACTAGCTGTCCCTGCGCCATCAGGCCCAGCTGAGGGCACTTTTGCACTGTGCCACTGTCTTGTCCCTGTCCTTTGCAGGCACCACTGGATGTACAATGCGACTTCGTACCACCACAGTTACGAGGACACGGGCCTCCTGTGCGTGCACGCCAGCGCCGACCCCCGGCAGGTGAGGGCTGGGCCCAAAGCTGGTGGCCTCCGCTTCCTGTGCGGCTTGTGTGTCAAGACACAGAGCCGGGCTCTCGGGCGTTTCGTCTGAATTGGAAGAGAGACTCTTAGTCTGGATCACACCCCTCATCTGTGTCCTCTTCCTTAAAGGTTCGAGAAATGGTGGAGATCCTCACGAAGGAATTTATTTTAATGGCTGGAACCGTGGATGTGGTAAGTACAGCACAGAGCCATCTCCAGACGTCCCCGCGGTGTCAGCAGGTTAGAGAACGTGGTGTGGGGGTGGCTGGCAGTGGGCCCGTCCTCCATGCTCCCAGCCCTGCCGGCATCTCAGAATAGTGCAGCCCCCGGGGTGGCCCAGGCCCACAGCCGAGCTCCCCGCCTGCTCCTTGCTGTCAGCACCGAGAACAGTTGCTGCCTCACCCGCCCTGGGCCTGCTCACACCTGCCTGGCCTGGGGCCTCCTTCGGCTTTGCCGGAAGGAATGAGGCCGAGCGGTCTTTGTGTGTCCGGCTGCCCTGCAGGACCGTGTGAATTAAAGCCACATCACACGGGATGAGCAGGTGCCTTCAGGTGGTTCTCAGGCTCTCTCCTCACTTCCAGTGTATTTTTTATTTTGCTTTTTTGGTTTGGTTTGGTTTTGTCTTTAAAGATTTTATTTTTGAAGTAATCTCCGCAGCGTGGGGCTGAAGCTCATGGCCCTGAGACCAAAAGCCACATGCTCTGCGGATAGAGCCCACCGGGCGCGCTGAGCTCCCGTTTTGTATTTTAACCTATGTCTTTGTTTCCTTGTTTTTTGGGAGTTAGTTTTTGTCACTTTACGCATTTAGAAATCTTGTTTCTTGCTGGACCAGCGCTGGCACAAATAAGCAGGTTCTGTGCGCGTGCGTAGAAGGCCTGGGCGGAGAGCCCCAGCGTGTGGCCCGAGTGCCTGCGAGGCTTGGCGGACGGCCGTCCCCTGCAGATCTTTCCTGCTCATTCCGTGCTTTTTGCAGTAATCATGTGGTCCCATTTCTAGTCAGGAAAAAAGGTCGTTTCTAATAAAAACATATTTCAAAAAACTCATTTTAAGAACACGTATTTAAAAATTTATGTTGGGCCTTGGTTGGCAGCCTGCTAGGAAATACTTCCATTGAAATGGAGCTAGTCTGAGGTAAGGGTTAAGTATTTGCCCGGAGTAGGAAGAGTAGGGAGAACCCGTCAGGAATCAGGAATCCTCACGGAGACGACCACAAGGGATCTCGGCTCTGTCTCTGGTTGCGCGCCCGCCCCGCCTATCACCTCGCGTGACTTTCTGCGCCCTCTGGTGTCTGGTGGAGCGCTGGGAGCAGAACTTGCAGGAGTCACGGTGTTGTCCATCTCACGTGCTCCGCAGCTCAAGGCCAGACTGCGGTAGATCTAGCTGGTCCCCTCGGAGCTGCCTGGGGGCGTGGGGAGCCCCCGACTCTAAGATCCGTCTTGCTCGTGCTGCGGCCGAGAGCGGGCGACGGCGCTGGAGCCGCCTCGAGCTGAACCGTGGGGCGGGGTGTTGCGTCTCAGGCGGAGCTGGAGCGGGCCAAGACGCAGCTGATGTCCATGCTCATGATGAACCTCGAGTCCAGGCCCGTGATCTTCGAGGACGTGGGGAGGCAGGTGCTGGCCACGCGCTCCAGGAAGCTGCCGCACGAGCTGTGCACGCTCATCCGTGAGTACCGGCCCGCCGGCCCGATCGGGCTCCCTCTCGGGGGACCACACAGCCCCGCTGACCTGTGGCTCTCGCGC
This sequence comes from Lontra canadensis, assembly GCF_010015895.1. Lineage (NCBI taxonomy): Eukaryota > Metazoa > Chordata > Mammalia > Carnivora > Mustelidae > Lontra > Lontra canadensis. The sequence continues at coordinate 18,100,301 of NW_022631024.1, read as the reverse complement.
CCCTGAGCCCTCGCCCTGGGCTGGCCCTGCCTCCCGTCCCTGAGAGCCGAGCCCGGCGACTCCAGCTTCCAGCGCCTCACAGAGGGGCCATGCCTGCCGCGCGGGCTTCCGGGCACACTCGGTGAGGTAACGGACAGAGTTGCTCCACACGCGGCTCACGGGGGTCTCCCTCTGTGACTTGCACCGAGGTTGCCATGACCTCCCAGGAGTGACCATACAGGAAGTCCTTGAGTTTCCTCTGTGTGTCCCTCCCGCTTTGAGGGACGAGTCTGTCCACACTGCATCAGCTCCTCAGAGGGTCCGTGAGCCCACAAGGGTTGGGACGGTGGTTCTGTGGTGACGTTTGTTACCTCCTGGCAGGTCCCGCGTGCCTCGTCCACAGGTACATCCTTACCCCGCCTCGGGGAGCCCCTCAGGCCGCGGTGCTCCGCACGCCGCGCTCCCTAAGGCCTCGTCTTCTGTAGCAGCATCGCGTCACCGGTCGCCGTGTTCCCCGCTGCGCTTTCCGTGCCCACCCACGCGGAGGCCCCAGGTCCCGCCTCGGAAGGCGGCCGTGTGTGACCGCCCACCCTACGGAGCCCCGGGCGGCGGTGCTTTTCCTTCCCTGCGGCCTCTCCCGGGGCTGCTGTGCAGACGGACCTGTTCCTTCACGGGGGTGTCGGCTGCTCTGGGAACGGACACGTCTCGCGTTTGAAAATCCTTTAAAACCATTGGTACTTCCCCCTTCACCAAGAAAACCTCCCTGACCTCAGCCTCACTCACGGTGTCGTTTCCTCGCAGCGGAATCTGGACCCTCTGGAGTCTGGAGTCTGCAGCCCGGCCTCGGTCCCCGGGGCTGTTCCGTGGCTGCAGCCACGCACGGAGACGGAGTCCGTGCGGGAGGCGGCCGTGCTCCTGAGGTCCTTTTGTCCCCTGTGCCAGGCAGCGTGAAACCAGAGGACATCCGGAGAGCTGCCTCGCAGATGCTCCGCAGGAAGCCCGCGGTGGCCGCCCTGGGTGACCTGCGTGACCTGCCCGCCCACGAGCACATCCAGGCGGCGCTGTCCAGCCGAGACGGGCGCCTGCCCAGGACCTACCGGCTCTTCCGCTAGAGGCTGTCCGAGACGCGGCCCGACCGGGCGGTGGGTGCGGCGTGTCTCTTCGGGTGTGAGTTTAGTGCAAAGATTGATAAACGGTGCAAACCACGCGACTCTGCTCTTAAATTTGAACACGTTTAATGTCATCGAGCTTCTGGTTCTTTGCTGTTGACTAGGCCACTCAGTAGAGGTCTGCCCTCAGCGTGGCTAGAAACTGGTGGCTCACGGGAAAGTTCCAGGCCGACTGGTGCCGGGGAGTGGGTTAGCGCTCTTCCTTCCGTCCTGCGCTCCTGGAGGTGAGCCGTCTTGAGTCGGTCAGCGCCTGACCGTCTCCCCACAGAGGCCACGGGGCCCATGAGCCCGCCCAGCCTCCCCACAGGCCCCGGGGCGGGGCAGGAGCCCCTGGTTGGCTTCAAGGGGCGTTTTCCTCAGCACAGTGTCCCCTTTACCATTGTCTCAGTCAGCAGCGGCCCTAGAACAGGGTTGGACGTGGGCAAGCGAGCTGTCTCCAAGGGGAGGCCTTGGACCCGGTATCACGAAGCCTCTCGTCCTTTCCTTTAAGATGCGTCCGAGTGCACAGGACGGGAGGCGGGGTTCTCAGACTCGGCGGCCGGAGGGAGAGCAAAGCCAGGAGCTTGCTGGAAGGCGGAGGAGCACTAGGTCCTGCGGGTGCGTGGCTGGATGTGGAGCGCCGCGGGGCCTGTGACGTCAGTGACGTGTGGTAGCTTCGTAGGTCTCAGACATGAATGCACGTGGAGTCCCCGGAGCCCATGCGGGCCACCTCTCGTGGCTGCAGGGCCACCCCGGTCCCTAGCACTCAGCAGCTGGGGACAGAGCCTGCAGCCCAGCCTCGGCCGCTAGGGCGGGAGGGCAGGGCTGCTTTGGGGAGATCAACGCGTAAATGTTTCTTCAGTTACTTAATCCACTTTGCCGGGGCTGCCGTTCTGTTTCCGTGCTTTTCCAGCACACGCGCCGGTGACTGCATTTGGGGGGGTGGGTGCCAGGCTCTGTGCCCACTGGGGTGGGGCCGAGGGAGATGAGCCTGAGTCAGAGGGAAGGTGGACTGTGCCGTTCTCTGGTTACCCAGGGGAAGGGCAGCACCCAAGGGAGATGGAGGGCAGAAGGTTAGCTGCACGGTGGGCGTGCTGGGGGGTGGGGGGTGGGAAGGCAGAGCCTGGGAAGACCGAGGCCCGGGTGGGTGTTGGGTCCAGCCAGAGCGTCCGCGCAGCTGGGCTTGAGCCTCTGACCACATCTGGCTGCTGCCCAGGCCCCGGAGTCTGTTCAGAAGCTGGTGCCAAGCTGCCTGTCCTGCTTTCCCACTGGCTCCTTCCCTGGCCCCGTCACGGCTGGGCACCTCTGACTTCCGCAGCACATCGTCACACCCCCCCTCACCGTGGCTTTCAGGGTGGCCGGCTCAGGCTCAGCAGGTGCCAGAGGGAGGCTTGGCGTGAGCAGAGTGTGGGGAGGCCACGAGAGTCGGGTCATGAGAACCCCGTTCCTGCTCGTGCTTCCTGACTTGTCCTGACTCGGGACCCGTGACCCGTGTCCTGATCCCCAAAGACACAAAGCCCTGTCTCAGGCCAGACTGCCTACACACCACGCCATGGCTCGGTCCCATCGTCAGGACAGTACCCAGGAAGGTGCATGAAAAGGCCTCCCCAGGCCCCTCACCACAAAAATCTGTGACAGACATTTTCAGTTCACAATTCAAAACTCAACAGCACGTTTCTTTGAGCAAAATTTTATACAGACAGACAAGTTTCAGGTCCGATGGGGTTGACTGGACCGTCTCATGAACAGACCTTCCCGTGTCAGACCGGCTGTGCCCGGCTCCGTGCTGCAGAAGTGGGCGCTCACAGAGCAGGTACACTGGCCTTCGGAAGGGGCCTTGTTTCCTCCGCTCAGGTCTGGAGTGTCCCCTTCTCCCTTAAAAGTCCCTTTCCCGCCAGCCCCACAGTCGGGGTGGCAGCTGGGCGCAGTGTATGCCATACCTGCCATTGGACGACCTTGTTCTCTGAGACATCAGGAGAATGGGCCGTGCGTACAGATGAGCTCTTTCTAGGACTCGGTCTTTGGCCAGAAAGAGTTCAAGATTTAATATATGGATTTATTTAAAAATATAAATATGGAAAAATAAATAATTTAAGACTAGATCGAGTGCCCCCTGGTCTTCCCACTTACAGAGGCTATCTTTAGGAACCACGGTGGGTGATCACGGGCTCAGCCCCAGAAGAAAGAGGAGATCTGGAATGTGGTGGGGACACCCGAGGCTTTGTTAACGCTATCTGTGGCTGACGATATGTGTGCCAATGGTCTGAAATCACCAAAACCAGAAGAGGGCAGGGAAATGGTTTCATGGCTGGAGGGGCCGGGCCAGCCCCCCCGAAGACCAGAGGCGGCCCAGAAACAGGCCAGGCCTTCTTGTCCCAGTGGGGCCGTGGGAGCGCACTCCCTCCTTGGAAGTCCGCTGGCTCTGGCCCGTCCAGCTGGGCCTGGCCTTGGTCCTCGAGCACCGGTGGGACGGAGACCCCGAGCAGCTCGCCTGCTTCAGTCCAGGACCCCTGTGCTCAGACGGAGAAGGGCACCTCCCAGTTAGCGCTGCGGGGCGGCAGGTCCACAAGGCGAGCGCTGTCGACGTCAGCTGTGGGCAAGCGAGCCGCTCCAGGCCCCGCCACAACCCACCTGGACACCTGCCCCGAGGGACCACGCAGGTGGCGTGGCCGGTGTGGGGCCTGACTCGGGCCGTGCTGCTGAGGAGCGTGGCTGGTTCCATTCCAGGCACCGGCGCCGTGGTACCGCCTGGCCGGTCTTCTGGCCTCCCCGTGGGGTTCTTGGTAAGGAAGCAGGTCAGCCTCGAGCATGGGTCCGCCCGCTGCCCAGAAGCAGAAGTCCCACACAGCAACCTCTTCTTCCTTTTTAGGGGCTTTTGGTCAAGTAACCTCCCAGGTGGGTGACGAGGGTCCTCGGGCACCCTCAGGAGACAGTGCAGATGCTGCTTGAGTGCTGAGCCTTCAGCGCCTGCTGCCTCTGGATCTCTCTGGAAATGCGTCTTTTAATTCCTATTAAGTACAGTTCTCTGTCAAACTTGCCGGCAGCTAGCGGGATGCTGTGGAAGAAAGGGTGGCAGCTGGGAGGGCCTGGCTGTTTCCACCGGGACCTGCCGCACACCGCAGCGTGGCCACCGTCCACGATGAGAAACCCCTCCGTGGCCTGGGCTGGTACACGTGTCAGGAAGAGCCGGCCAGCCCCGACCCTGGGCGTGTTGCCTGTGTGACAGCCACTTCAGATCAGGAATCCCGTTCCCCACCCCCGCCCCGGGCCCCGAGAGCCGGAAACGTGAGGACATGTGGCCAGGGTACTGACTTGTCTCTCCCCGGCCTCACTTTGACCCGGAACAGGCCGTACACGGGGCGGTGGTCAGATGTCTTGATGCCTGGGCAGGAGGAGTACTTGATGGGACAGATGTCACCCTTGTGGCGGCTCTTGTACATAACCCGGTCCTGTAGAAAAGAGCCCACAGACGGGGGCCCCGATGCCCCCTGGTTTCTTGGCCTGCATACCTGTCCCTGCGTCAGACCTCACCCTCTGGAGCCCCTCCCCTGGGCCCAGGGCACCAACCGGTGTGTGGGCACTGGGTGCAGACCAGGCCGAGGCAGCAGCTTCAGGCTTGGAACCCGGAGCCAACCGCGGGGGTCCCACCACAAACAACTCAGCCAAGTGATAGCGTGCGGCACGTGCCTCGCGGTCCAGGGACCGGCTGCCGACCCCCAGAAGGGCCTCCGTCGGAGGGCACTGCTCCCAGCCCCAGCAGGCTCCGAGAGCTGTGGTCACTGGTCTGGAGTGGCTCAGGCCCGAGTCTGACCGCACCCTGCACGCCCTGCAGCCCCCCAGGGCGCTGCCCGCTAGCCCGGCCTCAGTCCGCAGCCTCCGGTTCGCCAGCACGAGCGGCCCCGGAGCTCGGCCGCAGAGCCGGGCTGGCCCCCGGCGACTGCTCACCGTGTAGGAGGGGGTCCTCTGCTTGGAGGTGGTGTCGTAGGAGTCCTTCCCGATGTCGAACTTGTACGACGGAAGAAAGTGGATGTCCGGCTCCTGGAAACCCTTGAAGATGGACCCTGGAACAGTCCCAGCCCCGCGTCAACCCCACAGGCCGTGCCCTCTTGGGGGCGGGGAGCCCCCACCCACCGGCCCTCACCTTTCTTCATCTCCTGGGTGAGCTGGTCATGCTGGAGCAGGGCCGACACCTTCTCCCCCAGGTCCTGCTTCAGGATGGCCTCCACGGCCACGCGCCCGCCGCTCAGACGGAAGTTGAAGTCTCCGAACCAGAACACCCCATCGAACCGGGTGGTAACATCCGCTGGCCAAATGGGAAAGTGCGTGAGCCCAGCCCTTCCCGCGCTCACCGCGCCTTAGCGACAGGGACTGGTCTGGTCGGTGTCCTGCCGCCGGAGCCACATGCAAGGACTCCCCAGGGAAGGTGCTGCCGCCCCAGCCTTGGGGCAGTGCCCCGCAGCCTCTCGACAGGTTCACGATTCTCACTTCCCACAGCAACAGCCATGCGGGGACCGCGTGACGGCCCATGCTCACAGGAGCCCACGCGGCCCACACACGCCGCCTCTGCCAGGGCGCTGCCCCCGTAGGGCAGCCGGGAGGCAGGAGGGCCTGTGGGGGATGCAGAGCGGGGCTGGGGGCGCCGGGCTCCTGGTGAACGCCAGCCGCCAACGGGCTGACCGGCCCAGCTCGTGAGGAGCCCGGCGCCAGGCCTCGGAGCGGTCTTTTTCCTGTTACCTGGTGGCTTTCTAGACTTTCCCGACCTTGATTCTTAAAAGCTCCCAAAGTCTCTTTCACTGAACTACCCAGAGAGCGAGGCAGAAGCACGTGGAGGGAGCTCACCGGCGTCGGAGCGGTAGGGGCTGGTGTCGGGCACGCTCCTGGGCAAGGCCAGGCCCTGGACGGTTCTGCTGTAGTCCAGCAGCCGCTCGCTCACCTTCCCGTCGCCAGCTGGGAGAGAACAGAGCACGGGGCCTCTGCAGTGGGGCTCGCAGACACAGGCGACACCCGCGTGCTCGCTGCCCCCCAGCCGCTGTTCCGCCGGCGCTCTCGGCGTCCGCCCCACGGCCTCCTCCCCGATGCCCACCACGGAGCGGGGCGCGACCGGACGACACCGTTGCAGGTAGCGGGGCCTCTGCCTCCCGGACCCCTCCCGGCAGTGACGGGGCGCGGTGTCCCGCACGCCGGGGACTCACAGGTGAAGTGCGACGTGATGAAGAGGAGGGAGGTGCCAAAGAAGGTGAAGCTGACGCCCAGGGCCCCCTTGGTCTTGATGTGAGATACGATGCGTGTGGTCACCGTGGAGCTCTCCACCTCTGCGGGACAGAGCGGGGTGACACGGCTGGCCCCGCTCGCCCTGCGCGCCCCTGCCGCACGAGGCCGGGGCTGCCCCGGCGGCGGCGCGGAGCACAGCGGCCCGCCTACCTGAGCAGAACCAGATGAGGTCCCTGCGGATGAGCACAGACATGTAGAGCGCCCCGTGCGCCGCCGAGTACAGCGTCACGTAGCGGGGGCCCAGCGTCTCCTGCAGGCGCGTCTCCCACTCCCGCCTGTGGACGGAGGCCGGGGCAGCCTGGGAAGGGGGACTGGAACCCCCAGCCCCGCTGCCCCTCACCCTGCAGCCCAGAGTCCCGCTGTCCGGCCACGTCCTGCAGGGCGAATGGCGGGCGGACAAGCAACACGAGGGCCCCGGGCGGCCTTGTCTATCTCCGGTACTGGTCCCAGCGTGCTCTCCGGCTACTCTGGAGGCCTGGAGCCCGTACCCTTCCCCTAGGTCGGGGGCACCTGCACGCGGCGGGCCTCCTGCGGCTGCCTGAGGGGGCACCGGAGTGCCAGGACGCTGCAGACCTAGGAGCCCACGCAGGGGTCAGGCTGTAGCCGGGGGTCCGCCGCTCTTCGCGGCCTCTCCATCAGCGGAGCGTCAGCAAGCGAAGCTCGTTTATTCTCAGTTCTCGGAGCTGCTCATGGGCCCGGAGGCAGCTCTGGCGGGCAGCCCTGGCCCCAAAGGCCCACCTCAGCGCCGTTCCCAGGGACCCACAGGGCTGACGGGCTGGGCAGACGTAGGGCAGGGGTGCTCCCTACCTGTCGGAGCAGCCCTCCTGGACCCCGACGACATACAGGTCCTGGGCGTAGTCGGCCTCGGTGGGCAGCAGGAGCTCGTCCAGGTTCGGGGGCAGCTCCTGCAGGGAACCGTGTGTATCAAGGGCCTCCCGCGGGGCCAGCGGCCCAGCCTCTCCCACAGCCTGGGGACCAGCATGGCCCATGCGACGCATCCAGGCAGGCCTCCCTCCACCCCAACTGGTCACCGCCATGCCTGCCTCTGTGCCCCGCGCCCCCAGATATGCCCTGGGTGGGGAGGTGGTGCTGCCTGGGCCAGGGTGCCGTGGCCCTGGACGTGAGCGCTCCTCCCCGTGGCTGGATGTGCATAGCCTCCGAGCCCTCGGGGGCCCTGGACAAGAGCGCCATGCCCTGGACAGGCCCAGTGGTATCCCTGGGACAGTGGGGCCGCCAGCCCGGGCACCTGCCTCCTCCTTGAGCGTGAGGGAGAATCACTTGTCTCCCTCCGGAGCCTGTGCTGTTGGGACTCCTAGTTACTCAGCCAAACCCTGAGCAGGAGGTGGCCCTGCCTTGTTTCCTCCCCAGCGCCCGTCCCCCATGGCCAGCCCGGGCCACCGTGCCCTTTGCTGCACCCCGGGGCGCGCTAGGATCGCCCACAGTGAAGGAAGCCCACGCCCGGCCCTCAGAAATCAGAGCACCCCACATAGAGGAGATGGAGACCACCAACCCAAGGACAGTCCTTGCCGTGAGGAGTCGTCCCAGGGAGAGACGGCTGAGCTGGCGAGAAAGCCACCAGCACGGGGCCCAAGGGGCTCCCCTGAAGCAAGAGCCAGTCCTCTGGCTTGTGCAGTCTGGCCCTGAGCGACTGGCAGTCAGGACACAAAGCAGCCGTCACGGCAGAGTGGCTGGAGGTCTCCACTGCCACCTCCGCACACAGGTAGCCGAATGAACGAAACCCAAAGTGACCCCAAGGTGACAAGAACCAGACCCGGCCTTGCGGGCTCACCGACAGCCACAGCTGGTCCGGCGGTGGGGTGTGGATGGGGCGGCGGGGGGAGGTTGTGCGTGGGGGTGGGGGCCCCAGGGAGGTCTCTGTTCCCTGCCCATCTGCTGGGAGCCGCAAGCTCCCGTGTCAGAAAAGCACGTCCTCCCCCAGCAGGCAGTGGGGAGGTGGGTGAGGCCGGGGCCTTCCGGGCGTCCCGGCTGCTGGGGAGAGCCCGGGCAGACCGTGTGCGGCCGGCAGCCCTGGGAGAGAACCGGAGCGGGAGCAGGCGGCTTACCTTCTGGCCCTGCATGTTCCAGGTGGCCACGAAGAGGGCCATGCTGCGGTCCGGGAAGTACCGGGCCAGCTCCTCCGCCCCCATGAGGGCCCCGCTCGCCAGGAGACTCCCCTCCAGGTAGCTCCTGTGGAGAATGAGCAGCCGGGGGTCGAGGATCCGACCAGGTGCAGGGGACACCGCCCAGCCGCACCTGTCACCTCGGGCCCCCGCCGTTTTCGGGAGGCTCTCCCAGAGCTGGGGTTTCCCGAGAGCCCGCAGGTCGACAGGGGGCACAGCGCGATGGTCCACTGCCCTCTCGGAAAACCCTCTCTGTTCCCCATGCTACAAACACCGGCACGTGTTCAACTTTTCCGTCACGTCCGCAGACGAGCAACTTGAGGGGACATCTGGGCTCTTTGCCCTGGACAGCAGCAGCCAGGGTGATGCGTGCCCTTCACCTCAGCGTGGCCTCCAGGGACCTGAAAGCTACAGGGGACATGTCCACCCTCGCGACAACCACCGGTCATGCCTGCTTCAAGGGTTCCGGAGCATAGCGTGCGCGCGCATGGTTCCAGCTGCGTCGGACCCTGGCGACAGCAGCCTCGCGGAGCCCACTCGCAGGGGGCGAGCCTGGGCAGTGATGGAGCGTCACCGGGGCCTGCAGGCTCCGATGTGTGATTTTCATGTCTCGGGAGACATTAGACCAGGTTTCTCAACCATGAAAAAAACCGTCCTCAGCCGACGGATCACACAAAGTGTGCTAAAACTGCGCTCACACACTTGCCTAGCCGTGGCCACCGGGCTGCTCTCTCCTGCACACAGGCTTGGTCACCCGCGCTGGGGTGCGACACCAGCCTCCCTGCAACCTCTCACTTCTTGCACGGTGTTCATATGAGTCCTCCTTTCTCCAACTGTCTGGGGTCCTCCTCTTGCTGGGAGCTCCCCTTCCAGAACCTTCTTCCAACCCAGCTGGAGATCAGGATGCTCCCAGAATCAGCAACCAAGCAATAGCCACACCAGTGTTCGGTCATTTTGTCTTCTAGGTCTTTTAGTGCCATCCATCTGCTGCAGACACTGACCACCGGTCCCCCCGCCCCGCCCCAGTGCCATCATCCGCTGTACACACTGGCCATGGGTCCCCCCAGTGCCCAGAGGGGAGCTTCATCATGTCCTGAGTGCTGGCTGTGTCAGACACTGATTAGACTCCCTCCCCCTTTCCTACACATGTGCCCCGATAAGCTCTGTGGGTCCTATGCCTACTCCGGTGACACCATGATGGGCTGGTACCCTGATCTGTCCACGAGAACATCCCTCGTCAGCCATCACCTTGATGGCCGCATGCAAATGAGGGCTCTTTCCACCTTCCGGGGCAGCTGGCAGGGCTGCCCCAGTCCCGTCTGTCAGGGGTGGGTGGGGGCCTAGGAGGTTCTGTGCCAAGGCCTGGCAGCTGGGCACTGCGGTGCGGGAAGAAGGTCTGGTGGGCTCCGAACACTGGGGTGGACCACCGGGCACAGCCCATCGCGCCTGGCTTCTGCCCCCCACGCTGCCTGCCCATGCCTGCAGCGCAGGCCTCGCACCGGCCGGCCTGGCCCGACACCACGGCTTCCCCACGGACGGCCCCTTCTACGGCAGCCTTGAGAAGCCAACCCAGCGTCTGTAATGGCCACCCCGGGGACCTTCCAAGCCTCTGGTGACTCTTCACCCCAACTCGCTGAGAAAACCTCACAGCTTAGTCTTGCGAGTAGGAACCCGCTCCTTTGAAGGAAGTCAGATCGCCCGCGAGGTTCAGGAGCCCTTGCTGACCGCTGCGAGCAGAAAGCAGTTCTCAGGAGCCCCGAGGAGCGATTCCCACATCCTCCCTGGGCGGTGCAGGACACACACTCGATCGTGCCCAGATGGGCCCTGCTGCCTCAGCCCTACTCCAGGAGCCCCGGCAGGCTACGGCCACACCCCGCAGTCATGCACCTGGAGAGCCTCTGCCTCCTGGCCTCGGGGGCCCCAAAGGAGCCCCCAGTCTGTGCCTGAGGGCACGGTGTCCTCTCAGGACCCACAGGCCGTGGGGTCAGCCATGGTGGTGCCTGTGGCCTGCAACACCCTGAGCGCGGGGCGTCCGCTCCGACCTCGCCCATGTCCCAGCTGTTTGTGGCCAGTCCACGAGCTAAGGGCTGTCTTCACACTTACAAATGGCTGGGGAAGAAAACCCCGTGTTTGGTGACATGGGAAAATGACACAGAATCCGAGCGTCAGTGTCCTCACGTGAAGTGTGGCTGCCCCCCACCTGCGGGCAGCCGCTCCCGGGGCCCGGCGCACGCCGAGGGGCTGGAGATGGGGTCGTTGCACGCGGATCTGGGCTGAGGGACCCCCACCAACCTCCTGTTTGCTGCTTGTCTGAAAGCGGGGACCGAGGAGCCGGCTCGGAGATGACAGTCCCATCCTCGGCACCGCGTGCCGAGCGCACACAGGTAACCGCAGCTGCGCCAAGTGCGCCACGTGCCCAAAGCCCTAGCGGAGGATCCGGTTCTGGCTGGCGCAGCCGCGCTTGCCCCCAGCTTCCCCTGCTTCCCGACGACAAGAGCGCACGGGGGGACCTCTGTGGCCACGGGGGCGTTGCAGTGTGGCTAGTGAAGGATGGCCACCTGAGAGCGTCCCGGGTTTTGTTTGGGTGCTAGAGTCAACGACCAGCGCCCTCGTGAGAGGAGAGACGCAGACCCTGGCGGAGCACCGCGTGCGGGCAGAGGCAAGGGGGCCACCGGGAACTGGAAGAGCAGGAAGGACCCTCCCCTGGAGCCTCTGGAAGGAGTGCAGCCTGCGACACCGTGGGCTCTGACTTGAGGGCTCCAGAAGGGGTAGAGACGGTCCTATTGTTTTAGGGTTTCTGCTTCGGGGTCCCAGGTGGTGGACACCAGCACAGTGACCACCCCACCTTCTGCGGACTCTGTGCCCGGCTGGGCGGGTGCCGGCCTGGTCTGGACTGGAGAGGGCAGCAGGTGGGGTGGTGGTGAGGAGTCTGGTGAGGCAAGTGGGGCCGGGGCCTCACTTGGGGCCTTGGGTGCCATGTTGGGGAGTGGGTGGCGTGGGGACCCCCAAGTCGGGGCCTGTGTGTGCTTCAAACAACCGGCCCAGCCCAGGCAGGGAACAGAGGCCCGGGCCAAGTGGCAGGAGTGTCGAGAGCGGTCAGCGGCCAGGCCTGGCACCGGAGGAGCAGGCAGGGGAGGCCTGTTCCAGCCGCAGCGTGAGCCCCATAGCTGAGGACGCCGGAGAAGACCAGACTTGTGGGCTTGGACAGGCTGGGCTCAGAAGTATCGGGGACCCCGGTGCAAAGGAGAGACATCAGCGGCGGGTTGGGGGGGGCGGCGCCTGGCTAGGTTCTTTATAAGCTGTAGCAAAGGCCAAATGCATTAGCTTCTCAGGTCCCATAAGGCCTGGAAACCAAGCGCCCTCCGTGGTTGTGGGGCCAACGGGAGCCGATGGCCAGTGGGGCGGGCGCGCAGCCAACAGCCCCAGGAGCCTGTCCCGACACACACAAGGGAGAGCAAACAAGACGCAGAGCTGTGGGGAGAAGGTCACGCACGCCTCTGAACCATGTTTTGTAGGCGCACAGCCCTGAGTGGTGCCAAAACGGAAAGTTCTCGAAGGCGTGACCCTCTGGGAAGGAGCTTCTCCACACCTCCACACCGCACAGTCTTGTGAGAAAACGTTCATGTGCTTCTCGTGGAGGCCGCACATGAACGCTAAAGCCCAGGCCACCGATGGTGCCCCTCCCGCCCCCCTGGGGCCCTACCTTGTCCGGACGTCCTTGGCGCGGATGGGAGCCAGCAGGCTAAAGGGGGATCTGGCCTCAGAGGCCAGGGGACTCGGGGGCCGGCCGGGGCCCAGGCTGCTATAGGCCCGGAAAAGTCTGCTCGGCAGGCGGGCCTTGAGGTCGGCCTGACCCGAGTCCGCCCGGTCGGCCGGCCGCAGGAAAGCGGAGGCCACCTTCTGGTCCACAGCGGGCAGCCTGGCGGGGCTCCGGGCTGAGGTCCCGTCCCGGTGCAGGACGTCCAGGGAAGTGCTGATCATCCCGGAGATACAGTGACCCCATGAGGAAGGGCTCCCTCCCGCGCTGCCCTGGGCCCTGCGGGACGTGGGGATCTCCTGCAAGGAGGCGCTCAGGCAGTGTGGGGAGTCGGTGTGGGCGGGGGGCCTGAGGACCTCGTCCTGGGTGGAGCCCCTACAGGGGCTGGCCCCGACGTGCGCCGCCAGGTCCTCGTGGCTGCTTGGAAAACGCCGCCTCCTCCACGCCTTCTCGTCCAGGGACAGCGCTCGCTCCAGCCGGGGCCTCGGCGGTGGCTTTGGGGTGAAGCTTGTTGCCTCGGCTTGTGGGTCCTCGTTGCTGACCTGTGCTGGAAGTTTCGGGGGGAGCACTGGGCTCTTCTCAGGGCCCTCACCATTGTTGGCAGGTGGGGACCCTGGGTGGGCTGCGAGGTCTTTGCCCGTGTTTGGAAGCTGTCCCTTGAGCATTCTGTCTTCAGGCTGCAGATGGCCCTGGGCGGCGGGCTGCGGGGGAGACGCCCCTGAACGGCCCACGCCCGCTAACCTGGATGGCATAGTCCAGGGGCCGGCTCTCCCAGGCTCTGGCAGCCCACGCCCCCCTCTGCTGCCAGGGGACAGTTCCCGCTCTGGGCTGCCAGGGAAGCCCAGGGTCAGGGATGCACGGCCAGACCATGGTGGGCAGCTGCGGAGGAGAGAAGGCGCAGGGGCTCCTCTTCAGGCCTGGGGCCGGCCAGTGGGGGCAGGGCCCGCTGCTCCATGGCTGGGAAGCCAGAAGTCCTGCAGTCCCCCACAGGAACCTACAGGAAAACCGAGCTATTAGCCCGGGACAGCCACGACCCCCGTGCCATGTGACTGCTCCCATGGGACTGCAGTGCAGGGAGACAGAGGGACAGGCCGGCAGCCGTCTAGCGAGAACACACACTCAGACGTGTCGCCTGCCACCTCCTCCCGGGAAGCCACCGCGCAGACTGGGCCTGTGCCTTCCTGGGGCTCTGGGGGAGGACCAGGGCAGAACCACAACCCAAAGGTCAAGGCCAGTTCGAGCAGCCTCGGACGGGGGAAGGGTCCCCACACCCTCTCTCACCTGCGTGCCCACCACCGCCGCTCCTCCCGCAGACCCCGCCCCGAGGGAGGCCCCCTCCGCCCGCCGGGCCGCCGCTGCCGCCGCAGGCCCGGGCTCAGAACCTGCGAGTCCGCGGGGCCGCAGGGCAACGACCGCAGCGCAGGAGGACCCCGCCCCCGGCCCGTGTCCCCAGCCCCCGCCCAGGGATCAACCCTCGCTCCGGGCTCGCGCCCCCGCCCCACCCCGGGGTCGCCCCGCGCCCTGGATACGCGTCCCCGCCCCTGCAAAGGGTTACCCCACGCCCTGGACTCACGTCCCCGCGCCGTTCCCGGTCGCCCCGCGCTCCAGACTCGCGCCCCCGCCCAGCCCAGGGGTCACTCCGCGCTTCGGACCTGCGCCCTTAACCCCGCCCAGGGGTCACCCGGCGCCCCGGATCCGCGTCCCCGTCTAGGGGTCACGCCGCGCTCCAGACCCGCACCCCTGCCCGGAGATCGCCCCGCATACCCGTCCAGGGGCCACCCCGGGCCCTGCACCCACCTCAACGCGCCGCCCGCTCCCCGGCCCTGCGGCCTGGCGGCCGCTCCCGGAAAACGAGCGTCCGAGAAAGGCCAGGCTCGGTCCTCGCAGCGGCCCCTGCCGGCCGGAGGACCCAGCGCACGCCCGAGAGCGCGGAACAGTCCCCCTTTCCCACCCTGCAGCTTCCTGGGCCGGGGGCAGGGCCGGGGCGGAGGGACGACACACACTGGGGCAGGCCTCCCCAAGGGGCGCACCCCACCTGCTGTCGAGGGGTTAGGGGTGGGGGCTCTCCAGCGAACCCACCCGCGCCCAACGCAAAGCCCCTCAAGCTCGCAGCCCCAGGCAGGGGCCTTGTTCCCCCCACCCCACCATCCACAGTGACCCACAGACAGAAGGAAGCAACTGATGACAGCGCTTGCGAGCGCAAAATACTTTATTTACCAATTTGCAGTGTAACAATTTGCATTTAGGAAAAATAGCAGCTCCCACCTGGCCTCGCAGGGAGCTTCTTGAATCAAAAGTCGCTGGCAGCCGGTGCGGGCAACGGTGGGCAGGCCAGGCGGAGGAAGCCAGGGGTGTGGCGCCAGGAGGGTCTGGGGTCCCAGGACCCCCCCCCCCCCCGAGCGCGGACCAAGGGACACAAGAGGCTGCTGCCCCGTCAATCAGTCCCGGCCTCTCTCCAAGTGAACAAATGCACCCAGACGTGCGTATGGGTGACACCACGGGACAACTTCCGTGGCCCTTCCGAGATGACCCAGGGCCCAGGGGAAACAGGAGGCCTGCACGGATTCCACAGTTAGACCATTTCTGCATTTAGATTTAAGACCCCAAGCAAACTACGCTCCCCGGGGGAACCTACAGAAATTATTTTCTAATGATTCTTATAAATACTTAAATCTTTTCTGTAGTCTCTTCAGACCTAACAAGAACGAGAGAGGAATTTTCTGAACAGTCGATGAAGCCGTAAAGCTCGGAGTCTGGGGGGTAGGGTCCCCTCTGTGGTTTCGCGAGGCTGGCAGGCCGCACGCTACCTGCGGATCTGGTGCGGGAAGAACAGAGCCTCGGACTCAGAGCATGTGTCAACAGTCCGTTCCGCCCTCTCTTCCAGATGTCACCACCCTGAGAGGACGGCAACCAGGTGAGAGAAAGCAAGGCAACTGGACGGCACCGTGAAGACCAGTCAGGACAGAGCACAGTGCCGACGGCGACACAGAGGGCACTGTGGCCCCTCGAGGTGTCTAGTCAGTCTTGTCACAGACTGGAGAAAGCCCTGTCCAACTTGTCACAGTGACAGTTCCAGTAAGGTGGACCAATGGGGGCCAGTCCGCGGGGGGCACAGCCGCAGGGCCGCCCCCCGTGGACGGGCAAAGCCGGGCCCCTGGCTCGCATGGGGCACAGAAGAAGCTGGAAACGTCTCTGCCACCCGGAGATGCGCTTTGGGGACTCGGGCCTCTCTCAAAAGCTAACCGAATTCTTGCCACCGAGCCCACAGCTCCTCGGGGACTTTGATGCAGAAAGGACCTCCCACGGCCGCCAGGAAGGCGGTGGGGCCTCTCCTGGGCCCAAGGCTTGCTCTTCACTCAGCATTTTAAAGGACCCCGTGGAGGTTGAGGGGCAGGGAAGCACAGTTAGGTTTGCAGAGACACCTGGGTTCCTCAAGAGCGAGATCCTTCTTGCAGCAAAGACATCTCCAGCCTCACCCGGCATGACGCTCTTCCAGGACAGACAGTTTTACCCTTAAATCACCGTTGGGGAACGAAGGAGCCAAGAGCGCCCGCTCCAGCCAGCACCTTCCAGGGGCTGCACACCTGCCTCGGGCCACCCTTCGGAGACGGCGGTGAAAGTATAGGTTCCATCACGTGGCATCACTGCGTGCCCTTTCGGGGACGCGGGGACGGTGCAGGTGATCCATCTGAGTTCTTGCTGGAGCAGAATGATGGCTTCAGGGTTCCAGATGCTACTCCAGGGTGAGGACTCTTCTAGCTCAACGCTGGGTACTTCCTCTGGCCAATCCTCCCCATCCTGGAGCCTCCGGAGGGGGCCGAGGCCTGCAGACAAGAAGAGCGCTGACTTCCGTGTGCCCGAGGCCTCTGAGGCCGGTGGCACCCCGGGAACACCTCGAGACTCGGGCGGGGGGGTGGGACCATCTACACCGACCCACAGGCAGTCCCCCTGGTAACTGGCCAGGCCAGGACCAAATCGATCGTTCTTAAAGGTGTGCGCTTTGGCCAGGTGGCGAAGCAAGGAGGCTGGCCGCAGCGGCGGCAGCATGCGGGTGTTTACCTGACCCTCCTCGCACACCCCGGCTGGAATGTGTGCCAAAGAATTTGTGTAAAATAATGACTACAAGATGGCGGTAACAGGACGGAAAAAAGCAAATCTTGGGAGTGGAAAAGCAGGTGCACGGTGGCCAGGTTGTAACTTGGGTGGGACGCGGTAGCCCTAAAGTCGGGCTGGTAGGGGGACGAGAGCCAGGTACAGAGGGAGCAGGCCCTGTCACCCCGGGCAATGAGGACAGGAGCCACACCAGGACACCTGGGCTCAAGCGAGCATTTACATCCTAAATGCCAGGACCACCCCGCCCTGGCTCGCCCCAAACTGGCAGCCAGTCTGTCTGCTATGGGCAAAACTGGGCACGGAGAAGAGAGACGGCAGAGGCAGAGAAACGGAAGGGAACGTTCAGCAACAACCCCGAACTGCAGGACGCAGGCTGGCCGGGAGGAGGGCCCAGGCCCGCGTGTGGAAGTCAGAGGCGGACCCGCGGCGCAGTGTGTCGGCAGGAAAGCGAGGGAGCCAGGAGCGGGAAAGGGCCGACCAAGAAGGGAGAAGGGTCAGCAGGCGCGGGCTGGGGGCCAGGAGGGCACTGACCTGTGAAAACTGAGTGGGGCTGTAGAAGGGCACGGCTGCCCCGGGGTGGTCGCTGGGAGCCTGAGAACCACAGAGAGCCGGGTCAGCACCGCCGACAGCACTGCGCTCGCTCCCTTTGTGAACAGACACACTCGGGGGACCCGCTCCCAGTGCTTCTAAGGGAGCCACGGACGCAGGTGGAGACACTTGTCGCAGCCCTGGACGTAATTACGCCAAGGTCCACGGGAAAATGGTGACACATAAAGCAGCATGCAGAGAGAAATGCCTCGAAACCAGAACATGCAGGGACAAGGAGTGCGCGGCGCCAAGATGTCCCGTTCGTGCTGACATGGGGCAGTTAGCAGACGCTTCTGAGGACTTCAGACCTCGGTGCCCAGCTACGAAAGCCAGTGCTTTAGTGCGCAAAGAAAAAGGTCACACGAAGCCTTCTACTGAGCCAACGGAAGCTCTGTCCCACGATACACACGAAAGATGACGCATTCCTTTATCTCCCGCCCAGACTGGCCAGAGGACAGCTTCCTGCCACGCCCCGCCTGGCCTACAAGACGCCGTCTCACACTTGGTCAGAGAACGGAAGTCCCTCCTGCCCCGTGGACTTCAGAAACCCACTCACACACGGTGAGGCCACGCCAGAGGCTGGCCACGTGGAAAAACCAATCTGGAAAGAACACTTAACAGACCGCACTCATTCACTAGGCACATCGGGGTCTACGTGCCCGTCAGTGCATCAGGACGGCTCCCGACCCCCCGAGGACCTGGGGAGAAAGGAACACTACATCCTCCGGTGTGTGGCGGGTGGGGAGGCAGCGGGTCGCGTTAGTGACACGGCACAGTGGCCAGCCAGCACAGTGCGCTCAGAGGGGACACAAAGGCGACCCAGTTCAACGCGTGTCCAGTGAGAACCGCCAGGCACAGGTACCTGATAAAAATGCTGGCTTACTTCACGTGACAATGAACTCAGTGAACTACAGCGTGAAAGCTACAGGAACACACACAAAACACACACAAATAGAAAATCAGCATGCACGCTGCCGCTCCGAGCAGTCCGTGTAACCCCTGAGAGCTGCAGGATGCCCTCAGAACCGGGACAGTCAGATGGAGAGGAGCCAGAGTTCGCTTACAAGGCCTGCCTTCGGGAGCAGCTTTTAGAAAGAAAACACCCCCAGCTGGGGGCCCTCGGCGGCCCGGCCATGCTGAGCAGAGCCGGGGGCAGGTGCACTCCAGCCCTGCTCCAGGTGGGGACCCCGGGCGATTCTGCACAGACGAGTGGGACCACCTGTTGTGCAAACGTGACACCGGGCGGTTTTAAGAAGCTGCTCAACTGTCTCTTCTGACTCGTCAAGACTCGCTTTTGAAGGAAGCAGCCGCGTGCACACTGCACGCGAGCGACGTGCCGGCCGGGCTTCTGGGCAGGTCCTTTCGGCGGGAGGGCCTTACCTCTCCTCCACGGGAGCCGTCCTCGCCGGCGGGTGGGAGCTCGGGGCCAGCAAGCGAAGCGGCAGAGCTGAACGCCTGCGGGAGGAAGACGACGTGCAGCCGTCCCGCTGGCGGAACCACACGGGACCCCCGCCCGCCCGAGGCGCTGGGCTCCACGGAAGGCGCCGGTCTGAGCAGATGCAGGGCCTGCCGCTCCGCTACCCATCTCCAAGGAACGCGGATCCCGGGCCCAGCCCGGCCTGGTCATCCCAACTCGGAGCAGGAAACAGACTCTGAAGCATTACGCGACCCCTTACGTGTCAAGCAGCTCGTTAACTGGGGACCCAGGCTCACAATCCACTGTCCCCCTCAGACACCCGATTCTCCGTGATGTCACACCCCAGTTCCCAAAATTAAAAACCACCTTCCCGACTACAATTTCAGCGAGACAACCACGAGGCCTCGTGCACACGGTCACACTCCCCATCTCTAGAGGGAGTCTGTTTGGGGCAAAGACACTTCCTACACACACGGACTTGGTCCCCGGGTGCACAATGGGCCTGACACAAAGGTCGGGCCAATTTCCCGGGCAGGGTGTGGGGCAAACCCTCCCCGTCCTCCTGCCCGGCCTGCAGCCCTGCTCACCTGGGGCTCCGAGGCCGGCTCTGCGTTGGCCGGACTGCCCGCAGGCGCCTGCCCTTCCCTGCCGGCCCCCGCTGCAGGTGGGACTTCCTCTGCATCTGTGAAGGGGACAGCGCCGGAAGCTGTCATTCTGTTCAAAACGCCGCCGGCCTGTCGTTTCCCACAGTCCCGCTCGTGGGGGACAGGGAAGGGGGTCCATGAGCGAGCAGATGAGCCCCAGCTCTCTGCACATCGGCCGGGTCACTATTCTTACGGGAGATTAAAGCCAGAGGAGTTCAGGAAAGGGATCAGAGGTCAGAAGGTCCCACACTGCCCACCTGGATTCGGTCCGAACACGTGTGCAGGAATCGGGAGCGGGGCCAGGGGGGCGAAAAACTCCGCAGGAGCCAGCGCCGGTTCGCTCCGCTGGGGCCCCCCGGGGTTCAACACGTCCACGTAGCGTGCTCTGGCTCCAGCTATGCCGGGAGAAGCGGCAGATTTGGGTCAGCACCCCAGAGCATCCTGTTCCCCCCGGGTCCCCCTTCCCCGAGCGGGAAGAGCAGACGGGGACGCAGCTCTCCATGTGGCACAGCCCGGCTGCTAACCCGGGGGAGGTGCCCATTCTGTACATCGAGGCTACCAGAGCCGCGCTGCTCGCTAGCAGCTCGGCAGCTGCGGAGCAGGGCTCTCGCGCTCTAGAGATGGTGGGGGGGCCCCCTGCAGACTCGCTGGAGGAAAACTAGGACCCCCCCCTTGCAGACAGACAGACTGCCATCTGCCCTGTACTTCCAGCCCTTAAGCTCCGGCGTGTCTGCAGAACAAGCAAGTTCTCAAACCAACTCTAATCTCTGGCTCGACTTGGTTACCTGCTTTCCTAGAGAACATATTCACAGAGGCCCTCGGGGGCCCTCCAGGACCAGGGGGCGCAGCAAGCGGAGCCTTGGGGAGCGAGATGGGTGGGGGCGGCGGAGCCTTCCTCTGTGGAGGGGAAAGCCGGCTCAGAGCCCTGCCTGTGGACCCAGAGCTGCTGGGACAGCACGCCGAGCGGGGCCCAGGCAAGCAGAGCGGGGAACCCAAACGTACCTCCTCCTCTGGCTCGTTTACATCCACCCACCGGTTCTTCTTTTCATCCCAGACGATCTGCCGTGATCGTGAAAAGTAACGTCAGGAGACAGAGCCGAGCGGAAACCGCGCCTGCGGCCTCTGGGCCTGGGCAACCGGACCCCACGTGCACAGGCGACCCCCACGCATGGGCATGCGCACGCCCCTCGGGGCCGCACTGCACAGTGCTTACCGATTTGTTCTTGTCGTCCGGCAGGTAAGCTTCTGTCCTCCTTTTCCCGGGCAGCCAGCGGGAGAACCAGGACTCGCCACTCTAAACATGAAAACCATCAGAACCGCCTTGAGGACACGGTGCCGTGTGAGTTGAGCCCAGCACCGAAAGGCCCTGAGGACTGGCTCCCAGGAGGCCCCAGAGGAGCCCCACGCACAGATGTGGGAGGGGCATGGTGTGCACTGGGGCCGAGGTCCAGTCTGAGAACACAAGTCCCGGAGACGGGCAGCAGGGGCAGCTAACGCCACAGAACCGTGCCCTTAAAAACAGTTAAAATGGTTAACATCTGAATACGTGCCTTTTGGAGCTTTTCCTGTCTAAATGCCAATGAGCGGCAGGCTCTGGCATCCTCCCAGACTGAGCAGCAGCAAGCAGACCGGCCATGCCCTTGTGGGTCCCACGGACAGTCCCCCGCCCCGCGGCCTTATGCTGGGAGAACACACGTGTCAGGGACACTCACTTCCATGCCGGCAGGCCGTGCCTCAGGGGAAACACAGACAAGGAGGCAGCGGGTGTGTGCTCACAGACCCGCCGCGCTCACGACGGGTCAGCGTCCTCTTCTAGCTCAGGCTCACGCATGCTCGGAATCTGATCTGTGTCCCCCTTGTGATGCTAGGCGTCAAGGGGGACCTGGGCGGCTTAGTCTCTCGAGCGCCCAACTCTGGTGTCGGGTTTGGTCACGACCCCAGCCGGGGTGGGGTCCGGGATGCGGCCCATGTCAGGCGCTCTGCTTGGTGGGGAGCCGGTTGCTCCCGCGCCCTCTGCCCCTCCCCTAGCTTGTGCGCTCACCGCTCTAATAAATAAACACGAGCTTAAAAAAAAGAACGCTAACAGTTAACTAAACTTCGATTTGCTAAACGGTATGGAAATCAAGAACCAGTACCGCGTCAACCCACGTGAAGAGAGTAGAGACAGTCTGCAGGCTGGGGGACGGCACCGGTGACGCACATGTCACAGAGGACTTGGGGCCAAGACGCTCAAGTGGGAGAAGACAAGCCAGCACCACGCAGGAAAACACACGGGCGGTGATAGGCGCGTGAGAAAGGTGCTCGGCAGCCCCGTGTGTCAGGGGAGCGAAGCGAAAGCTCCAGGAGGCACCACAACCCCTGCCGAGAGGCTGCCGTGGGGCAGCCCGACCACCCTGTGTGCGTGGGGACGAGTAATGTCACCAGCCGGGCTGGTGACAAGGAATGACTGGGCCTCTCTGGCTCTGCTGGGGGAAGGTCACTGCGTACAACTGTCCAGGAAAAGAGCCTGGTAGCACCCCACACTGGACACACAGCTATCCCGGGCCCTAGGCACGCCCTGAGAGGAAGGAGTGGTTTCGCCAACAAGAGACAAAGAGCGTGCGTGTGGCTCTTATGTCCTCACCCATCTAAAAAAAAGGCCCGGACGCCTGGGTGGCTCAGTGGGTTAAGCCTCTGCCTTCAGCAGGTCATGGTCTCAGGGTCCTGGGATCGAGCCCTGCATCAGGCTCTCTGCTCGGCGGGGAGCCTTCTCCCCCCCCCCCCCCCCTTCTGCCTACTTGTGATCTGTCAGGTAAATAAAATCTTAAAAAAAAAAAAAAAGGCAATGTCTATTACCAAGAAAGAGGAAATATAAAATTTTAGCAGCTGCATATAACAGATACCATGACCCGATGATTTTGAAAGATTAACCTCCTTTACAGAAGTTATGGGACAAGTCCCAAAGTCTGAAGAGGCCACCGTCTGGGGTGGGTTCTGACAGGCCATGGGGACCCACGGGGCCTCCTGGTCCCGTTCCAACTCTGCTCCGGCCAGTGGTCATAGAGGGACGCGGACACATGGGCACTCAGGAAGCTTTGCACGCTTCAGTGGGTGCTGAGGACACTGGGAACGCCTTGGCCCGCTGACAGTGTAGGGGAAAGCGGTCTGTGGGAGCTATGCCTCGCCTCCTCCCTGGACCCCAGGCCCCCGCCCTGCTGGAGCCAGGCCATGTCTCACCTTCTTGGGCTCCCTGGAGTCTTTCCTGTTTGCCGGTGCGGGTCTCTTCACTTCTGGAGCAGACGGCGGCGGCTGCAGAGCACTGGAGCTGGCACCCTCCCCCGCCGGGGGCACCTCGGAGTCCTGTTCCAAGGCAACGCGGGAGCAGGCTCACCCAAGGCACCTCCCTGGGGGCCTTGAAAACCCCTGAGCGATGAGAGCAGAGCGGGGGAGGGGAAGGGACAGCAGCCACTGCCTCCCGCCTGCTCCCCCAAGCAACTGTGTTGGGGTGCACTGGGCACTACTGGGCTGGAAAAAGGGGTTTGAGTGTGTGTGTCGAGGGGACGCTGGCTGCAGACGGGGAGGAGCATGTTAAAACAAAGACTTGTTTTTTTCAGAATACTTATAGCTGAGCGAAGACCCCGTCTCCCATAAACTCTCGCTTTACGTGAGAATATTTTCACGGAAGAACGCCCAGTGGAAGTCTGGCCTACGGCAAGCGCCTGTGGCGGCGTGCCCACGGAGGCCCCGGCGTGTGGAGATGCAGCTGCGGGACACACCGCGCAGAAAAGCACGTGTCCCTCCCCGCTGCGGCCAGAGCAGCCGAGACACGTGGCAAGGATCTCAAGACGGACAGTGAGGTGTCAGGGATCCTACTGCAGAGAGGGGTGTAGGACCGGGGAGGCCTCTCCATTTTGGAAAACTCATCATCAGCAATGCAGCCTCCAGAGAGGGGCTGTCCGTGCGCCACTAAGCGGTCGAGCTCGTCGGGCCTTCCCGGCGACCCTGCGAGCAGCAAGGGCTCTCCGGCCGAGGAGCAACGAGCCACAGCTGCGCGCTCTTCCTGGTTCTCCCGTTACAACTGGAGAACAGCAAGGCTGGGCTCCTAATCAACGCAACTTAAGTAAAACAAAGAGCTTGGGGGAAAAAAGTAGGCCAGTACCAGGTTAGTAAATTTTCCACCGAAACCCTCTTCTCTCAGCTCCAGAAGTGAGCTCCTACCCAGTGCCTCCGGTAGCATCGCCCCTGTCAACAGAAGAGAGGGCCACTGTAGGCTCCGTGTCACCGACACAGGACAGGAGCTGACATGACGTACACGCGACACGGCACAGCTTCTCCCTGGCCGAGGGCCTCCCACCGCGGGGCTCAGAGTCCGAGGCCGGAAAGGTTCTCGGAAACGGTTCTTTCGGAAAGCGGGGTGCACACGGCACCTTGTTCGAGGGCACAGAGACAGGCAGGCCCACAGCAGGCATGAGAAGCCTCATGGGTCCCGCCCGCGGCCCCCCCCCCCCGACATCTGCTCACGCCCGCACACCAACACGCAGCTGAGTCCCGGAGGAAGGCAGCACTGACATCCGTGAGCCCTCCAGCCTCAGCACATGCTAATGAACAAAACCTGTGTCAAGTTCAGACGACTGAAGGCTCTTCCACCAACCGCCTCCTTCGACACCAAACCCCCCCAGCTCTGCTCTCGGGCTGGTGCTCCAGCAGGCCTACCTGGGTCCTGGCTCCCGGTCTCCTGGGGCGCGTGCTCACTTTCCTGCAGAGACGGTGCGCAAGGGGACAGGCCAGGCCCCGTGTACAGAGCCGCAGGCTCACGCCCAGAGGGCTCTGGAAAGCCAAAGGCAGCCGCCGGGGGTCCACAGCCGGGCCCCAGCTCAAGGGGGCCCGTGGCTGGGGGCACCGGGAACAACGGCACCCTGGCGGGGAGGGCTGGCTGGCTGTCGGGGAGCGTCGGCGGAGCTGCACCAAGAGAGCGGGGAATAGAAGCCTGAGGTACTGGCGCGGACTCTGGGCACTCGGGGAAGCAAACAGGCGGTCATTCAACACTTTGTCACACGTCCTCTCCCAGGGCCATGTTCTCTCATTACAGGGTAAGAGAACCAGTCATCACAGCAAGAGTGCTGACGATGCCAGGTCATGAGTCATTGGGGGAAAAGCAAAACGTACGTTTCTTAGGGACAAGGGGAAGACATCATCAAATGTCACGTGGGGCCTGGGCCCTGACTCCCAGCAAGGCCCCAGCACAACCCGGGAGCAGGGGCCTAAAAAAGAGAGTTCGGAGTTCACGGAGCCCTCCCCACTCCCCTCCTTCCCCTCCAGAGCTCCGCAGGCCCCCGCCCGCTCTTACGGCTGCTTAAGGCCATGAGATGCAACAGGCCCATGGAGGGAGCAAGCGTGGGGAGGGGGAAGGGAAGAGGGGAGGGGGAAGGGAAGACGCGTCGCCTCTGCTCTCCTCGGGCAGGAGGGCAGCGTTCCACTTGCAGAAACAGCGGCGGCGAGGGGAGGGTGGGGAGGCCCGCGGCTTCTCCAGCAGCGCGGGGCTCACCTGAAGGCAGCAGCCGCACCCCCTGGCCGAGGTGCTCAGCACTGGGCACAGGCGGCGCCAGCAGCGGATTGCTGGCACCCGGGCCCCCCGGCGGGCCGAGTGCCGGCCCATCACACGGGCCCGCCTCAGAGCTCGGGGTGCTCGGACAGCGTTGGGGGAAGGTCCTGTCCCGACTCCACACCGTGGCACCCTCCTAAGGGAGAGACAGGGCAGGCGTTCCCAACAGCCGGACCCTCGCTGGGCCACGCTTCAGGAGGGCCCTCCCTCTCCCGGGAGCGCGCTGACCAACACGCACACCCCTCGAGCGTACGCTCTGCCCCTCACATGCGCGGCGTGAAAACGACGGGCGTGTGAACCACTATGGTCGCAGCGTGTCCGACTCCTGGCCCGAGACCGGAAGCACCCGCGCACCTTGAGCTGCCTGTCCACGCGCTGCAGCTGCACCAACCAGGCCGGCTCCACGAAGGCCTCCTGCTCGGGCTGCTCTCGGAGCTGCGGGTCGAAGAGCCGCAGCTGGGACGCGATCTGGACACACACGGGGAGGAAAGGGCCCTGTTACTACCTGGCGTGACAAGGGACCATGTTTTCAAAATCCACCACCACCCGGAACAAAAGGCATCTTCAAGGTCCGGTTGGAGCGTTCCCGCCACCTAAGGTGTCTGAAGCGTGTGGTGGTGACCCGGCCCGACACGTCGCTCGCACTACCGAGTCGCCGGAAGGGAGTGCGGGACCCGGACTGGCTCTGGCCAGCCCGGCGGCTGCCGCCCGTCCCCGATGCCACAGACGGCTTCAGGGATCAAAACGCTGACTAACCCGGGATGCGCACACTGACGGGCCTTGGGGGGTGCGGGGACAGGGCGGGGAGGGTGCGGGGCAGGGGTGTGGCGAACGCGGGGCCTGAGGAACAGCTGCCGAGGCTGTGGGAATGGGACGAGCTGACGGTTCTGTGTCCCTCCGCGGACGCCGAGAACTCCCCACAGTAACACACTCTCTCAGCTGTCACGGACGCGCGTTTCCCAGAACGAAGGTCCTGGGGGGGAGGGTGCACTGGCCGCGTGCACCGGCCGCCGACCAGCCTTGTCCCACGCACGCCTCCCCCGCTCCCGCAGGCCGCACGCACGGCGTCTGTTTTACGGAGCGAGACGTCCTGGACATGCCGTCCTTCTCCCCTCGAAGCTACGGCCCAGCTTCAGTCGCGGGCTGAGGTCCCCGAAAAGTTCAAAACACCCACTCCCTGCCCAAGGACGCCTGAATTTCTCAAGCTGCTCAAGAAGTCCCCAGCATCTACACGGTCACCCCTCAGTGCCCGAGCGCAGGGATCGGCCGCCGCCGGGGCGTCCGAGAACCCGTACCTGAACCAGCTGGCTGATGAGCACGGGTGAGTGCTTGTGCGGCTGCAGCAGGACGCTCTTGGCGATCACCTCGCAGTAGTGGAAGGCCTGCGTGGCCAGCCCCATTTCAGCCAGGCGGCAGGTGTAGATGAACTTGAACACCTGGGACCAGGGAGTGTAGCACGGTTGTCCTGACACACCTCCCAGCCCCCGTGTCACCCAACAGCCCCATGTGCCTCACGTGTGCCCCACGGCCACCCAGCAGCACGGAGACCCTCCCCAGAGGACTTCTCATGAGAGTGGCAACTAAGCTTCTCAGAAACTCCCTCTTCCTCTTTAGCACACTTTGTAGGCTTGTGGCGCAGGGCTCGTCACCACATGCCCTGGCCAGCCAGCAGCTAGCATGGCCGGATAGCCGTCCCCACAAACCCCACGCGACAGTTTACACCCACACACCTGCTGGTCACAGAACACCCACCCCACGACGCTGTAAACCGTGCAGAGGAAGCACTGGAAACCAAACGCTCAGGAAACGTTTTAAATGCTAAGAAAATCCTCAATGCGATAAGACTTACTTCTCAAGAGGTACAGATCAAAGGACTCCCCAGGATTTCCAAAAACTATCATTTTGGGCAAGAGCTCAAAAGCCCTCGACAAACACACATTCGCTGGCACTGACCGGCCACTCGTTCAAGCCGTGGCCGGCGTGGCTGCCGCTCACCTGGAAGCTGGGGAAGGAGCAGCGGTGCGCCCCGAGAGACCGCGCGTACTCATAGGCTTCTGTCCTCTGGATAGCTTCACTGGTTGCAAACTTTAAAAACGGCAAACTGTTGAAAAAAGAAAGAATCTCAGTGTCCTGACAAGGCCCCAGAAGCACATCACACCATGTGACCAACAGCACGCCACCAAGACGGGAGGCTGCCGCTGCCAGGCGAGTGCGCTGCTTCTGGGTCAGCTCTCGGAGGAATGCTTCCTTTCTAAAGGAAAACAGACACCTCGACGGTCCTCACCTGTGGTTCGCTCCAATTAAGACAAGTTTTGTGGTTTTCTTTGTGTAAACCCCCAATTCGACCTGGGCCATGAGGTAGCAGAAGTGCGCAGCATCTAGGAGACCTTTGGAAGCTGAGAAGACATACAGCAGGCTAGGGCTCAGGAGCTGAGTTCTCCCAAAAACCTCAACACATGGCCAGCAACCACCAGAAAGGCCACACGAGTGGCAAAACCCCGTGGCCCTCCACAGTGGCTCTCACGCCCGAGCGTGTCGGGCTCCCCGACCTCCACGCCCACGCCTGACCTACCCAGAGTGTCGCCCATGGTGGCCATCGCCCTGGACTCCACATCCACATTGCTGCTCAGATTGGACAAAACCATAGCAAGATGCGGCCTCCAATCACCCCACTTCTCGTCTCCACAACACTGAGGTCGGGGAAAAAAGCCAAACAAACAAACCCTTATCCTCAGAAGGGAGCGCCACTTTCATCTCGTCACAGGTGAGATCCAAGAGTACAGCGCGGAGCCGGGACAAGAGAAAGCGCAGGCCTTGTGGCCCAGGAGGCCAGCTCTCATGAGAGTGAGCCTGGAAGCCAGGCCACAGGGACCCTGGGGAGCCCCTGTTCACTGACCGTGGACGCAGCAGGCATCCGCCCTGACATCAGCTGGTACACTGTCTGCAAAGGGTCATTGATTGGAAGACTGTTGGCGAACCTAGGCAAACATGAGGAGGGAAAAAGCTAAGTTGGCCCTGTTTCTTATTAAACTTTTCTTTTTTTAAGATTTTATTTATTTATTTGACAGAGATCACAAGTAGGCAGAGAGGCAGGCAGAGAAAGAGGAGGAAGCAGGCTCCCCACGGAGCAGAGAGCCCGATGTGGGGCTCGATCCCAGGACCAGGAGATCATGACCTGAGCCGAGGGCAGAAGCTTAACCCACTGAGCCACCCAGGCGCCCCAGTTGACTCTGTTTAAATGACAAACAGAAACAAGGCCGGTTTCATTTTGGTCTTTTGATGACTGTCGGGGGCCTGACCCAGGCACAGTGTACAAAAAGCCCAGCATTTCAACCAATGAATTGAGAAAGACTAAAGAATTCATGGTGGTTTCACAGAGCGTAGAAAACTCTGTGGTAAAAAACGTTTACAAGGCCCTCAGCAGTACAACCGCAGGGAATAGGGTTCAGCATGCCCACGCCAGTGTGACAGCAGCCCGGTGCAGGGGACACGCCCCAGCTTTCCAAGACAAGCCCTGCAGGTCATGGTGCTTCCAAGAGCTGACCAGGCAGCACGACTAGGCCAGCAGGACGTGCCCAGAAATAGTCTACACAGCAAGATTCTCTACCTGGTCATAACGCGGGCGTGTGTCCGGCTGTCCATCTTACTTGCAAGCAGCAGAGCATGACCCCATAAGGCGTTTTTCATCGCAGACTCTAAAGCGTCCTGCAAAGCATGTCAGTGGTTATCCAAGTCCCCAGACCTTCAGTGACATGCGCAAGCAGAAGCCACACCCGGGGGTCATCAGGCATGGCGGGCGGCGGGGGCAAGGGACCGGAGCACACTGAAGGAGTGCGTGAGTCACAGGCCCGCCAACACACGCGCCTGGTTCAGACACGAAGCAGCAGCCCGCTTTTCCCAATCTGCCCGAGCTGGAAAGTCGCTGTGGCCCCGAGTCTGCGAAGGCCCGTGCTGCTGGGTCGGCTGCCCGTGAGCAGCGTCCGGAGCAAGCACCCGGATGAGGAACAAGGACAGGCGAGCAGCAGTCCTGCTGCCTCCGACTGTGCCCTCTACGATGACCACCTCCACACGGATGGAGCCTTTACTAACACGGCCGCCCCGCGTCCAGAATCATCTAGGGTAGCACTCAGAGGACAGCGTCTTCACAGAGATGGACGGCTCACAGCAGACGGAAACGTTGAGCAAAGCTGACAGATCCCACAGCTCCGATCCGTTGTAAAACGCCCACATGAAAACGGTTTATTTACCAAATATGAGCTTTCCAGCTGCCATCACGAGATCAAAGTACCAAGAACTCTGGGCCCACAAGACCCCAGCCGCCAGAGCACAGGCACGGCCCTCGCTCCAGGCTGCACGATCTTGGGGAGCTTCCCTCCGTGGCCAGGGCTTGGCGCTGGTCCACTGCGGGGCACCCCCCCGGCACCTGCACCGCTGAGGTGACAGCGAGGGCATGCCTAACCGTGCGAGAACGGTTTGACTTCAGTCCGCGCATGAGTCTGTCTGAGACGTGTACACAGCAGGGGCGCACCTGAGCACAGGCGAGTCTCTGACCCTGGCAACCCTAGGAAGACGGCTCTGCTGCAGGAGCGGACACACCGGACTCCACAGACACTAGCCCTGGGTCGCAGTCAAGGTGCCAATGCTCCCGAGAGCAGGACCGCGCACGCCAGGGCCCACCTGGGGACCCCAGGGGCTCGTGGCCACTCACTTTCTTGCGGCCGTACAGCAACAGCTCCCGGAACCTCTCCGTCTCCTTCTCGAGGGTATTGCTGCCAGCAGCCTGGTTGTCGGTGAGGAACGAGAGCTGGGCCTCCCCGGACTCCTCCTCCTCTACCTGCTCCACAGCCTCATTAGTAAAATCAATCAGGTTGGCCTCGTTGGGTGACTTCCCGGGAAGCCACACGGTTTTGTGGTCTCGTAACAAAAGCTCGGCGAGGTCTGTTCCCACCACGGTCTGCAGGGGCCACAGGGGCAGAAGAAGATCAAAGCGCTTCACTCCACACAGAACTTCCTGTGGCAGGGGGTGGGGGTGGGGGCTGGTCCAGGTCAGGTGAGGCCCCGAACAGGACTCCTCAGGTGAGCACCCTCCCCTCAACTCCACGTCCCGGGGAGCAGCCAGGAGCGGGAGGGACAGACCGCAGATGACCGGACAGAGGCGGACCCGAACCTCCCTTCACCCCAAACCCCACGCCCTGGAATTCCACTTCCCCAAAGCACCACGAGGACAGTCTCCCCGAGCGAGTCACCGACGGAAACGTACCCCGTTCTGTCTGCACAAGAGAACAATGAAATTCCAAAGGAGACTCGCAGACTCTTTGTCAATTAAACTCTGGTTCTGCAAACAGTTTGTAGCTTTGCTCTGTGCGAAATTAATAACATCCGCTTTATGGGTGTCATCCCTGCAAGAAGGACACACGCTCCGTGAGCAGCGACACCCGCGTCTGCGAGGCAGGCCCCGCGCAGCAGCCACCTCCGCGCGGACGCCAAGGACGCTTCGGCGGGAACGTACTTGCCGAGCGGGCCCGGGAACGAGCGCAGCTCCTCCTGCTCCGGCGTGTGCTGCAGCAAGGTCTGAGGCGGGTGGAAGGGTGCAGAGAGAGAGCAGCTCGCGGCAGGCAGGCGCACAGCGACGCCCGCCCGTGCCCGCCAGCTGCTCTGGCTAAGTTCCCGGTGCCGTCCCTGCCCGCCCCCTGAAGGTGCGGGCCTGTCTGCTGCCCCACCGTGATTTTCAAACTCTCTCTGAAGCACTTAGAACCAGGTCTCCCCTCCAACGGGGGCAGGGCCCTCACGTGTGCTCAGAAGAGGCCTGCCAGGGCCGCGGAACAGGGCCCCCCACCCCACCTGCCACCAGATCACAAAGCTCCTCTACCCATGACCAAAAGCCACGAGATGAACACAAGCAGGGTCCTCCC
Source organism: Lontra canadensis (assembly GCF_010015895.1). NCBI lineage: Eukaryota > Metazoa > Chordata > Mammalia > Carnivora > Mustelidae > Lontra > Lontra canadensis. The sequence continues at coordinate 18,069,771 of NW_022631024.1, read as the reverse complement.
TGCCAAGCCAGAGACACGAATAAAGACAAAACAAATCTGCAGTGGAACTAAGTCGAAGGTGACACCCGCCAGGTGCTCAGCGTCCCGCCCTCTAACAGCAGCAACGGCCCAGCACAACACAACCACCATGAACCAAAGACTCGGGGGAAAAGAGCATCTTCCAAGGTCACTTCCTCAGAGCACAGTCCCGTGACGCAGTTTCCACTCACGTAATTACCTCCATGCTGTGAATTTCAACCAGTGCAGGCTGTCCTTCCGAGGGCAGATTTGGGATCACTTTGATGAGCTGACCCCCAGGCCCAAACCTGGCACAGACATGAGGCACTGAGAACTTCTCCGGAGAAGTTGGTCTCGACGGAGCTACGTTTAAATAAGGTGAGAAACAATCAGCTTGTCACTTTTTACTGCTTTTGGACCAATTCGACAGTACAGCTTTTCCAAGTGCCCATACGGCTGGCACCCCAGGTCGGACTGATGACAACCTGCCTTTCAACCGCAAGGCGATAATTATGAAACATCCCATCAAAAAGGAGCACTTAGGGGGCGCCTGGGTGGCTCAGTGGGTTAAAGCCTCTGCCTTCGGCTCAGGTCGTGATCCCAGGGTTGTGGGATTGAGCCCCACATGGGGCTCTCTGCTCAGCGGGGAGCCTGCTTCCCCCTCTCTCTGCCTGCCACTCTGCCTACTTGTGATCTCTGTCAGAAGAGTAAATAAAATCTTAAAAAAAAAAAAAAGGAGCACTCAGGTGTGTGTCAGAAAATGTTTCAACTGTTAAAAACGAGAACTATTCTCTTCTGGAAATAAAACTCCTATAAAACAGCCCCTTGAGTCGAGCACAGACTACTCGGAAGCAGCATCCGGCTGCCGGAGGCCCCACCAGAGCTTCCGTGCCCCCAGCTCCTCCTTCAGAGGCCGGCCCCTGGCAGCGACGAGCACGGGGCACAAGGACGACGACGGCTGATGCCTGAAGCACAGAGATTTGCACAGGAGCTGACACACACCACTGCATCAATGGCTCCCAGGAAAAGTGTCTGATGGATCGTTCCAAGAGGGGCTGAGAACGTGGCACAGGTGACAAGTCCGTGCACAGGAGCTTTGCACGGGAATTAGGAGTTTCCCACACAAACTACTTACTCAAGCGGCCAGCACCGGGAAACAATGCAGCCGCACCCAAGAGGCTGGCAGGGAGCCTGTCCTCAGAGCCACACTGACATGGCTACTATGGACAGGCTGGGCAGCTCTCGGCCGCTGTGACAAGCTCTGGGACTCACAGCAGTCCTTATTCTGCACAGAAGACCAGGCCACGCCATTGGCAATTCCCACGAGCTGAAATCCATTCCCTCCATTACCCTAGGCTTGCGAGGCTACCCTGGCAGTGTGACTCGACCTCCCTCTGCACCTGTGCGAGCACAGGGTGCCGCGCGCGCACACACACACCTTGCTCCGTGGTGGGCCAGCCCACTTCGGCAGCGAAGCCGTACTCCGGGAAGCCCTGGCCACTGCCAAAATTACTACCGTAGGCGCCGTAGGCATAACCACCAGGCAAGGAGCCGGGAGGAGGCAGGGCCTCATAGGGAGCGGCAGCCACACTGTGATTTCTGTAAATCTGACTCTGGGAAAACACAAGGCAAACAGGAAAAATCAACTCCTGGGAACACGGGGCTCAGGCATGAGGTCACGTGTGAAGGGACGGGGAGAGGCCCCCACCTGACGTGAGTGGGAGCTGAAGCTACTGTGCAGACTCTGGGCTGAGCGCTCGCTGTGCACGCTGTGCCTGTCCGCCTCTTCCCCGTAAGGATCCCTGTGGGGCTCGGGGTCGTCGTCAAAACTGCCCGTGAAGCGAGGGTCGTACCTCCAGGGGTCATCGTACCTCTCGGACCTGCTGGAACCAGGGATAGAGGCGAGGAAAGAGAACAGTGGGTAGGTGATGCCAGGACGACAGCCCTTTGCCACCCAACAGCAAGCACCACGTCGTCACCCCCCGTGGGGATCGTGACCCTTAAAAGACCAGTCAGGCCCTACCCTCGGGAGAGCGGCCACATCTCAAGCCCAAGTTCAGATCCCTGCCTTCAGATCTGGAGAAACCTCCTTCAAGTTCGTGCTGCGTGCAGCCGCGCCTCTCCCAGACCCAAGAAGAGGAGGAGCCGACTTCCAGCGCCTGTGCTCAGGCCAGTTCCCCTCCAACAGCCCAGGTGGGAACCGTCAGCAGGGTCTGGTTCTCTTTCAGACAGGGACCCCAGTGTCAGCTGCTCACCAGGATCCCAAACACAACGGCAACTCGGGTAACCGACAGACACGAGGGCAGAGACGCAGGAGCAAAGCTCTGAGTACGAGCAGCCCTTCTCATCAAGTGCGCTGTACCAACCTGTCGCCGTAAGCATAGTTCTCTTTCCTGTACGCATCGTATCCAGCATCATACCAATACCTCCGGTCACAGGTGCGGGGATCCCTGAATCTGGAACCATAGTGGTACCGGTCCCAGCGACCTGGGTCTGTAAGCAGGGGATTCATGGTTTATGACAACAGGAGAGAGAAGACAGTCCTCAGAAAGCCGAGCCAGAGAAACCATACCACCCCAGGACTGAAGAATGCCTCCAGGCTCTTAGAGGAACCCAACTTTCCTCCCCAAAATCAGCATGACCTTGGAGACCATTAACTGTGAGACCCGGGTGGTGTCCCGCCTATACGCGTGACACCTGCTGGCCACTGGGTGTTCTCTCCACACACGATTAAAAACCAGCTAGAAGACATCTCTGTTAAATTTTATTTGTAGTCACGACTTTTAACACTTAATCCCATGACTACAAATTTCCCTTACGTGTCTTCGAACGTGGCCTAGGAAGTTTTAGGAACTATTCCAAAACTAAACAATCGAAAAAATAAAACAAAAACATGTTAACATTATAAACTAGATGTGCCACTTTCGGCAGGTGTGAGTGGACTTTAAGTTTCCAACGGTACAAACACAGGAGGGAAAGAGGCCTGTGGGAAGCAGCAGACGGGGTGGCCGTGCCGGGACACCCAAGAGGCTGTGGGCCCTGGACCCTTCCCGGCACCACACAGTAGGGAGAGGCAGGGCCGCTGATGGGCACGCGAGGCCCAGAGGGAACACGCCAAGACCAGCAGGCAGCACCTGGTGCAGCGGGGACATCTGACGTCTGCACCACACAAGTAGGAGGCCCCTGGCCACAGGTGGCCACTAGCATGCCAGACACGGCCAGTGCGACCCAGAAGCTGGTGTCCCACTTTATTTATTTTAATCGGTTTAAGTAACCACGTAAAGACAAGGCTGCTCTGGAACTACTCATCACCACGCTTTGGTAGAAAGTCAAAGGAAACGAGTAACGTGACAGAGACATTAATGCTAGAATCGAATCATCATTTCCTAATGAAAAACAGCGACATAAGTATTTCCAGACACAGCTTACTTTCAACTACTTTTGGCTCCTGGATTAAAAACACACGAGAACTAACAAGCGGAACAGTCTCCTGAGAAGCGATCGCAGAGCACAGCCAAGCACCGGGCCGCGCCCACGGGGGCCGCGGAGAAGCCCGCACGCACCTGCATACTCGTACTGGCCAGAGTAGTAGTCTGCATAGTGGTCACTCTGGCTGCTCCATCCGCTTTTGGAGTCGTAGTAACCTTCGGGGTACCCTTGCCTGAAAGCACACAACACCATTAAAGCAACCCGCCTACTCACTTCTGAGACGACGCTGGGACGTCGGGCCACGCACTCGACTGCCGCGGCGTCGGCACCCACAAAAACATGTGCCGGAAATCCGAAACAGTCAAGGGGAGAGGCCGGGACCCCCTCCCAGACGGTTCATTAAAATTCTTCTCTTGGGGCGCCTGCGTGACTCGGTCGGTGAAGCCTCTGCCTTCGGCTCAGGTCATGATCCCAGGGTCCTGGGATCGAGTCCTGCATCGGGCTCCCTGCTCGGCACAGAGGCTGCTTCCCCTTCTGGCTGCTGCTCCCCTGGCTTGTGCCCTCTCTCTGACAAATACACAGAATTTTTAAAACCCCTCTCTGGAGTACCTATTTAAGTGCCACACGGCATCCACAAGCCGGCCGCCCTCTGTGTGCTCAGCACTGTGCCCTCAGCACTGTGCCCTGCAGGCCAAGGCTCAAACCCGTTCTCAGGTCTCCGGAATCGCGCTCAGCGGGAGCAAAACGCCCTGAGCCGTCAAACCCACGCACACAGACCACGTGTCGCATCCTCTGGACGCATGATGCTATGCGTCCAGGTGCGGGGCTGTGGCTGGCTTAGCCCCTGGCGTGGGCCTCTTAAAAGTGACTGCTGTGAGGCCGAAAAGGCGCCTGATGGAGGCCGGCCTCACAGACCAAGCTACTAGTCTGACTCAGCGCACAGAAAGCAGAACGTAGTGATGTCAGCTGTCAGACCTTCCAGAGTGATTCCTTTTTGTTCCCTCCAACAGAATGAGAGAGCACATGCTCGAGGTGACTGGGAGGACGGGGGAGGGGCAGAGGGGGGCACAAAATCCCAAGCAGACTCCACACCCAGCCCAGAGCCCTATGGGGGGCTCGATCTCACAACCCTGAAATCAAGACCTGAGCCGAAATCAAGAGCTGGATGCTGAGCCGGCTGAGCTGCCCTCCGGGGTAGTCGGACTCTCAGGAACACTTACTAGCATTTCTGTTTATTAATAACAAGTTTTAGACAATACTTGATATTTAAAATGTGACTTTTCTCACGGCTCTTCAGGAATGTCTCACTGAGCTGAGGCCAGGGGCCCGGGAGGAGCACCCGCTCCCATGGCTCAGCTGTAGGAACAAGGCCCCTTCCCAGGGCTTTGGAGAACCTTCCACTCCACCCATCTGCAGAGTGGGGGCCCCCAAGGGCACCAGTGGTGGGCTCAGAATAATGACCGGACACAGGGCAGAACCAAGAGCACACCACCTCCTCGCTGCCCTCACCAACCAAGCCCATTCATCCACCAGCAAAGACAGCCACAAAAATGAAAGACACGTTCGTGCAAGGACGTGCTCACGCCAGGCACGAGCGCACATGCACACGCACACACATCCGCCAACCAAAGCAGGGCAGGAAGGACAGGCCGCTCTACGGAGCCGGCGCAGGAGAGCGGTGAAGACAACAGGAGGACAGAGACACTGTGAGATGGGACGGGACCACTCCTGTGCAACCTGGCCCAGCCTCTGGTTGGGTGACTTTCAAGGGCACGGGGCCACCTTCGGAGTCTCAGAATGAGGTTCCATGTTAACCTGCAGGTGGGCAAGCAGACAGGAACCGGGATGGCGAGACGTGCCCTGGCCGTGCCCTCCTCCATTCCTACAGGGTTCTAGGAATCACTTGCCCGCGGCTTTCCCTGAGTCGCAATACTTAACCTCAAACCTCTCCTTCCAGGTGCTTATCCAAGAGCTAACCCCTCGGGAACTTTCTTACATAAGTTCCTAGAAGGCTGGGCCACGTGCAGGTCAGTGTTGCACGGAGAGGGCAGCTCAAAAGGCAAAGGCTCACGGAGACAGAACCTCATCTGCAGACAAGCTATCAAGGACCCCAAGGACCAGCAACAGGACCCCAAAATTTTGAAAGGCAGTGCACACATGAGGTCTCCATCAGAGATCAGACCTCCTCTATTACAAGTTCAAGAAACCACATACTCTGGTAGTAAAACTACCCCGGACTCATACCCCGCTAACCTGACAATGGGCGAGTATGGGGGAAGGCTCTGGAAGGCAGGCAGCAACACCACACTGGGAACAGGCCTGATGCCCCTTGTGGCTCTACCGGCGGCTCTGAGTGGGAGCCCCAGGACCTGCTGAGGTCCTGCTTGGCTGAGTCAGGGATCTTTCAAAATCCCTCATCCAGGGGCCCCTGGGAGGCTCGGCTGGTTAAGCATCCGACTCTTGATCTCAGCCCAGGTCACGATCTCAGGGTCGTGAGGTCAAGCCCTGCGTCGACTCCACGCTCAGCAGGAAATCTGCTTGAGATTCTCCCTCCCCCTGCCCTTCCCTCTGCACTCTTGCTCTCTCTCAAATAAACAGACCTTAAGAAAAGAAAGAAAGAAAGAACCCCTCATCTATAATCCCACAGCCGAGATGTGCCTGGTCAGCAAGAGAGAGCAGGACAGAGGTATGCGGGGGCCTCCGGCACAGGGGCAGGGCTGGGAAAGGGACGTGGGCAGGCGTCCTGACCAAAGAATCAAGCACATCTGTGGTTAGTGGCACGGCAGAGGCTCAGTGCGAGGGCAAAGCTGCCACGGTCTAAGGGCCCGGAACACCCCGGCAGCCGAACGCCAGAGCCGTGCGTGCCTCGGCAGTGGGGTGAGCAGCTGGCCCCGAGAGGACCCCGCCGAGGGTCTGCCCGCCCCAGCGCTGGCTGACCGCACAGCATGGCTGCAGGGGAGGGCTTTGTCCCATTCCAAAGTGCCCGTGCGCTCTGCCCGTGCCGATTACACACAGAAGAAACACGCCGATACAACTCTTCACGAGCGCCGTCTTTCCCAGGGCACCGCGTTACTCCCACAGCCAGGGCCACAGGGGCCCATCACCTGGCAGGCGGCCGGTCTGAGCAGTGACTTGCTCGGGAGCTGGGTCGCTCAGGCTCGGAGTAGCGGTAGTTCTCAGCATAGGCAGACGCCGTGCTGTCGTAGGACCTGTACCTGGGCTCATACAGGCCGTAGACATCCTGCTGGAAGAAGGATGTGCGTAACATCAGAGACCAGTAAACAGATGATGCATCAAGCCACTGGCACCAGCTCTAAATGGCACCGGGGATGGCCCTCCAGGAGGAGCACTGAATGTGCGGCTTCAACAGAAAGCCTACAGTCGGAAATCTGCGGCCGCCGGTGGGCGGCAGGATCCTCCTCGAAGGGACCGCCCTGGGCCTGCTCAGCAGATGGCCAGTGTGTCAGTGGGAAGCCCCTACAGAGCCGCGGAGACTCTAGAGGGCCCCAGTGGGCTTCTGGTCCCCGAGGTCTCGAATGTGGAGGTGCTGGGACCCCCCAAGTTTGTGCTGTTTCAGATGCCATCTTAGGTAAGCAAACTCCCCAGGGTTCCACCTCAGTGTGTCCCCGAGCTCCAGGAAGCCTTCCAGAGAGGATCACGTTTTCCTCTCCTGAGGCTTTCAGCCCCATTATGGACCGATGAATGGCCACGGCTCTGTCTCTAAGGGGCGGCCGTGCGAAGACCGGGGGCGGGAATGAAGCGATCCCGGCAGGAGATGGAACCAGCCCTCTGGTCTACGAGCCTGACTCTCTGCCATCCCCCGGCAAAAGAGGAGGAATCACATAAAACGGACTTATTCCTGACCATTGCTGCAGGCTGCGGCGACAAGGCCGGAGGGCACCAGGAAGCGGGCTCCCAGAGGTGACGCCGGGCTCTGGCTGGAGCTCCCGGGACGCACACGCAGCTGCTGCACAAAGGACCCAAAGCAGGTACGCTGGCCCCCTCACACTCTGCCAGCCCCCCGGGCTCTGGGCGCACTGCAAGTCAATTTCCATGTGTGGCAACAGGAGTCCTACGGGCTCCTTCCAGAATTTAGGATCTGCTGCTCTCGGTGGTTAGCTGTGTGCTCTTCATACGTTCCCAAAGATGCTCAAAGCCCACAAAGGAGACCCGCCTCCTGTCACTGGGGGCTGCCTCCTGGCCCAACCCCATCCACCTCTGACTACGAGAGCCCAGGATGGCCACCCGCCCCTGCCCAGGAGGACCGTGCTTTCCAAACCTCTAGGCCACACTCCTTTGAACTCGGCTAACCTCGGGTGATGCTGCGCTGGGACTAGACGTGATGAGATACAGACAGCGATCCAATGTGTGTGCTCAAAGCACGCACCTCAGAGTGACACAGGCCGGGCAGAACCCGACCGCAGCAAGGATCACGTGCCAGGACATGCCACCGTGAAGGCTGAGGCTTCCGCACAGCACGGCGGCCGCCCCCACCCCGCTGCTGGGGCCACCGCACGCCTCAGAGTCTATGGCATTTCATCCCCCTTGGCTGTTTCACTAGGATGACATTCCAGACCTAACATTTACCTCTAAATGTTTTTATTCTCAAGGAGGGACCTCAAAGACTACATGTCCCTGTGACTCGCCAGGTAGGTATTTCACGCCAAAACCACGCTGAGGCTCGCAGGGGCTATCCCGGTTTCCCGAAGCTTCTCCACAGAGAAGCCGCCGCTGGGACAGGAGACAGACGGCTTCTCAGCCATGGGAGTTGGAGGATACCGTGTGAAATAAATAATCAGGTACCCCTTACGACGCAATACACAGCCGTGCAGGGTAAACTCCCAAGAGACGGGCCGTGTTGGGCATCTGTGAGAGGCACGCTTGTCCCCCACCACGGTGCCTGGAGCCGGCACTCGGCACGGAGGTGGCACTATGGGTTACTTCCGAACCGAGCAACAGAAGCCCACCACGGCCCACAACTCGAAAGAAAGGAACCACTGGTCGCAGGGTTCAAGTGCGAGAGCTTGATCGTACCTGGTAATAGAGGGGGGCCGCGCCAGGCTCCAGCGGGTACGGTGAGGGGTAATGGGACTGGTAGCCATCGTACAGTGGTCTGTAATAGTAGTAAGACGCCAAATCTGGAGGCGGCGGCTGCAGCCAGTGCTGGTCTGACCGCACGGCTGCCTGACTCGAGCTGGCGGACGCGACTGAGGCGCTGGAAGACCGAGGCGGCCGGGGTGGCAGCGGCTGACCTGTGTCAGCCGGAGCTGGACTTGGGGGTGGTGGGACCGAGTTTGGGGGCTGTCCCTGCACAGGTGGACTTCCCGGGTCTGAAGGTTCCGAACATGTCGGTTTGGGCCCTCGTGGGGGAGGCGGTGCTGGCTCCTGCTGGGCTCTCTCGAGGCCACGCTGGTCCTGAGTATCTTTCATCACCTGTTGATAGAAATGGTCTGAGTTACGCGGCCCGGGCCCAGGCGGCCTCGGATGACTGCTGGCGGCGTGCTGACACGCGGAGCCATCAGCACGGGGTGGGCTATACATTCTTAGAGGACTTTCCAAAGTCCTACTGAGTGTGAAGTCTAGGGCTCCAGAAGTTTCTTCCCGATGACTGGAGCGATCTGCCTTATGACCAGCGGGTGCCGCGGCAGCGTTCGCAGGCGGCACCAACGTCACGCCTGTGCTTCCAGCAGGGCCACTAACCAACTCGGGAAGGCCGTTCTCTGCGTTGTCAGTATTTTGGCTTTCTGAAACCAGGTCCTTTGGAACTGGATGAGGTGGTGGCTGAACCAGCAAAGCAGCAGGTTGATTAGAAACTATTTCTGAAGTACCAGGAACTTGAGGAAAACCACTGTGCGCAAAATTGTTGGGCAAAGGCGAGCGGGTGAGAGGGCCGGCTGTGCTCCCAGACACAGGGGCGCTGTCTCCAGAGTCCCTCCCCAGAGCCCAGCTGCTTGCTGAGGGTTTATCCCCGACCAAAGCATCTCTCCGGGGCTGATTCTTCTCATTAGGACTCGGTAAGGACACAGAAAAATTAATGGGCTGAGCCAAATTATAGCTTCGATCGGGCTGGGCAATCAAGACTGGTGGGTTCTGCAAAGATTCAGTGGGTGGCGAGGATAAGAGACTGGCATAGCCAGAACTTGCCTGGGACGGGAGGGCCTCCTCTTCTCCCATCTTGGGAGGGTTCTCGAGGTTCTCAGAAGCACCAGTGCTGTCCCCACTCTGCAGAAGGCTGGAGCCCGGCTGCCGGGACTGCGGAGCGGACACGCCCTCATCCGGAGGCTGAATCACTTCCGATGGCTGCGGTTTCACAGGCACGTGCAGCGCAGGAGCAGCTGGAGCTAGAAGGACGTTGCCTCCAAAATCTGGCAACTCGTTCTGCGCCCACAACGTCGTCACTGGGCTCTCACACTTCACAACCCCCTGGGCTCTGGCCAAAGGCCTTTTCTCGGCTGCCAGGGGCAGAATTTCCAGGGGTGGTCCCCCGGTGTGCACAAGCCCGTGCCCCGGCTCCGCAGATACGGAAAAGGGGGGAGGACAGGCCTGGAGCGCGAACAGGGTCTCCATGTTGTCCGGGGGCTGCTCCAGGTTGCCGGGGGAGGCGTCAGGCGGGGCAGCAGCGGGTCTGCGCTGCTTCTGGTGGGCAATGGCCCCTCTCACCTCACCCACCATGTTGGCGCGATCGGCCTCGATGGGTTTGACTCCGACTAAGTGGGATTTCACTGGTTCAAAAGAACTATTTGCACTTGTCTGAAAAATTCCAGTGGGTTTTGGCGGGCTTGGGGTTGAGGGCTGGGACAGGCTGCCATGGGGACTCTGGTTCACAGTGGTCTCGTCTGTCTCTCCTCCCACAGGAGAAGAATCAATTTGCTTAAAAAAACTCCCTGGAGACTCATCTTCAGGTTTTCCAACTTCTTGCTGAATGAAAGTGCCTACATCTTGGGGCCTGGCTACACTTGGGAGATTCCTGTGGCTCTTGCCGCTGTAACCGGATGACACACTGTCAGACCGCACGGGGTGCGGTGCTGAATCTGGGGCCTCGAGATTTGGGCCCCCACCCCCAGAGTGGCCCACAACGCCGAGCCTGGGAACGGCTGGCCCAGGCAGGGGCCCATATCTGACCTGATCGCTGGGGGAGGAAAGGTCCAAACTCTGAGGCTCACTTGGCAGAACTTCCTGATTCTGAATGAATTCAAGGTCTTCCATGTTCTCAGACTGCGAGCTGCTGGCCGCGTGCACCCCTGCGCCGGGTGCGCCACCCCACGTGGTCGCGGGAGCACTTGCCGCGGTGGGGTGGTCAGGCGGGGCGCCTGCGGTCTGATAAAAGTAAGGTTGCGGGTGTCCTCCCTGCTGCGTGGCCTCGCTGTTAGAACCTCTGGGAAAGGCCTGGTAGATGCCGCCGGCTCCCACGTGTGCAGGAGGGTGACCAAGTGCGGGGCTGGGGGAGAAGCCACCGAAGTCAGACCGACCAGCAGAGCCGGGGTTTTCGGATGAGAGGTTCTCCTCATTTTCTGTCTCCCCTCCTTGGAAAAACATGGAGAGCGCCCCGGAGTCTGCTTCTGACAAGGCTTGACTGGTCCCGGCCCCTGGGGGGCAGTGCAAATGGCTTTCTGGGCTATTACCCTGAGTGAGGGGATTACTGAGAGCAAGGTCCGGCAACTGCTCTTTGTTCACTCCTGGATTTGGCCTGAGCTCCTGGCTTGCCCGAGTATTCCCAGCTTTAGAATTTTGCCTGAACACATTTTCAGGATCAAAGTTATTTGCTGAACGGTTTCCACTTTGCAGGCAGGCCGCCTCGTTGCTTCCATCACTGGCTAAGGGTCCTGGCAAAGACACCAGCGGGTTGAGCTGCTCGTGGCTGGGACCATGATGCAGGGTAGACGGAGCAGGGAAGTGAGAAACGCTGGAGGCGTGGGGCAGCGCGCTCTGTACAGGTCCTTCTGGGCGGGGCCAATAATGTTGACCTGAGGGTTGTGCGCCTCCCTGCCCTGGTCCCCAGTGCCCTGGCATTTGCTGACGAGGCTGAGGGAAGAACGGGGATGGTGCTGATGCCGTGGCACTGTCGTGTGGGCTCTGCCTACTCAAGGGCCTATCGGGCCCAAGCGTGTTCATGTGTGGACGGCCCCCATGAGGACTGTCCGCACCCACTCCTGGAACGTACTGAGGATGTGGCAGAGTCTGAGCTTCAGGTTCTGAGCTGGGAGCCACCGCGGCACTCCTGTTCCCCTCGGGATCCGATGGTGCCAAAGGGGTCAGCACGCTGGGAAACAGACTGCCATCTGCTCTGGGCTGCGACATCGGTCCTTGGGGGGTATCCCCGGCATTCGTGTGAGCCGCAGGCAGACCAGGGTGCTGAAGGAACGCTGGTGGGGCCGGGCCTTGCGGAAGGGGTGGGCTGCTTTTGGACGAACTGCCCAGCGATGTACTTTGTAGCGCCTGTCTACTAAAAGCAAACGGATCCGTCACGGGCTGCAGCGGGCAGGTGATCGGAGTTCCGGGTGCGTTATTATTTGCCTGTCTCCTGTACGGTCTGTTGGACCAGAACATGGTCTGAGGAGTCCCAGCTGGAGGTGGCCCAACCATGCCTGATGGGGCTGCCTGCGGCGGCGGCTGCATGACTGATCTCCTGCACAACTAGATGCTGCTTACAGAAAGAAGCAGGATATAGGTTTTCCTTAATCTGAACGGAAAAAGAAAAAGAAGAAATTAGCATAAAATCCATATATTCAAACTCCCAGACAGAATTAGGAAAACTAAAAAAACAGAGAGAGGCTAGAAACCGCTCAAGAGTCTGCAGCTTTGGTCCTGAGGCCTGCTGTCCCTGCTCCCACCCCCCTCCCGCCCAGAACTGCAGCCTGGAGGGGCTGCTGCTGCTGCGAGGGCCGCCTAGTGCGCAGGCCAGAAGGCAGACAACACCAGCCCAGGATGCAAACGCAGGCAGGCCGCACCCGGAGCTCCCTGACTGACTTCACACAAGTCACTGCCTTCTCTGCGGCTCGTAACCCAGCTGAATACCCACGCGGAATGCCCGATGCCTCCGCGACACCCTCACCGAGCAGGCAGAGATGAAATACAACTGCAGTGCTGGTCTCACCACCAGGTATGATGGTAACTCCCCAAATGACCACCAGACCTCGAAAGAGCCTCCTCCTCTGTTAACACTGCACATCACACTTCTCACACAGGTTAACGTCAAATCTTGAAAACACAAGTTGAAGATTTATATTTCCATTTTAACGAAAAAGCATTATAGAGCACAAAGTAGTACAAGCTGCAAAATCTAAAATAAATAAAAACGCCTTTTATGCCCCCGTGCAAAAGGTCTCCTTTTCTGTGTGATGACTGCTGGAAGAGCATCAGCAGGACAAGTGGCCTCTGCCCAGCAGAGCTGTAACAATTATGCCCGGGATGAAAACCCCAAGTAAACTTAAAGCAGCTTTAAAACTGCCCAACTGACTTCATTCAAAAATTTTCAATAATAGAGTGCCAACAAAACTTTTATAGAAAACAAAGGACCAAACTCATCTTTACAGTATTTTTTCTTGCTGGGGTGGGTTTTTTCCTAAATAAAATACATTAAGCATAATCTTGAACAGTTAACCTGTACTTTTTTTTTTTT